>NW_021620795.1:862884-901299 GCF_004785775.1 Grammomys surdaster | reverse complement strand
CTCTCTCTCTCTCTCTCTCTCTCTCTCTCTCTCTCTCTCTCTCTCTCTTCTCAATAAAAGCCTTTCCCCAATGATGGATGGGTCATTTTGGTGGTTTCTTAATGAGCCCACTTTCACATACAATGGAGATGAGGGCAGGGAGAATTTACCCTTGAGGGGGCTTTTTGGAAGTTCTTACCCAGTAAAATATGGCAGACAATGTTGTGTGTGTCTCTAGGCCCAGAGTTTTAGGAGTTAGTAGTTTCTGTATCCTGGCTGTGGGACTCTGCACCGGAACTGATACTCATCCTCCAGAAGTCCAAGGGGCTCACAGTACAGCCCACCAGAGGTGTCTGTGGGGAGGAACCCAGCCCCAGCCTAGGCAGTCCAGCTTGCCAGCTTTTGAGTGTGCTATCCTGGAAGAGGCTCCTGGAGGATCTGACTGGGCAGCTTCAGCTGGGGCTAGTGCAGTCTACTCTGGCTTTACAGTCAGGTCTTGACTTATACTTGTGAGCAAAGCAGAAAAAAACAAAAAATAAACCGTGGCTGATCATGTCATTGTGCTTTTTCTGATTTGTTTTCTGGGTGATTTGTTTCTTGAAACTCAGAGACATTAGAGGAAACATCTGCCCTATGTGGTTAACAAACTTGATGGGGAAGAAAGGGAGGGAGAGGGAGAAAAGAATGAAGGGAGGGAGGGAAGAATGGAGGGAGGGGAGGAAGGAAAAGAGAAAGGGGGGAAGAGAGGGAATGAGGGAGGGAGAGAGAGGAAGAAAGAAGGAAAGGGAGGGGGGATGATTTGAGTGTTTACACGCCAGTAGACCCTTGTCTTGATTGTCTGAGTTGAACATCATGGCCTGACCACTCAGTGTGTGTGTGTGTGTGTGTGTGTGTGTGTGTGTGTGTGTGTAAGAGAGAGAGAGAGAGAGAGAGAGAGAGAGAGAGAGAGAGACCCTAGGTGGGCCCTTCCTCCCTCCCTGTGTAGTTTATTCTCCCGATTTGTAACTATCCAGGTCACTAGATTCTCTCTGCCAGGCCTCAGCAGAAAGGCTATGTCCTCTGAGGATCCTCCACTTAGTTGAAGGGAGGCTGCTCTCCAGCTGCCTGCTCTGCTTGGCATAGAGGGTCACTTGAGGTTTCTACCCTGCCCTTGGGTGGGGTGGGGCATGTGGACAGAGCTTAGAGGAGTGGCAGAGAGCCTTTCTTCCCACCCTGCTGGGGACTGTGAGATGGTGGTGTGAGCAGGAAGAAAGGAAGGGCTCCGGACTGAGCTCCCCTCTGCTTTGGGGCAAGAGGGGAGGGCTCTTCAGGGATTGGGGACAGAGGGAACTATGGGTGACTGAAGACTCTCCAGGCTGAGGTTAGGATGCCTGCCTGGGTCCTTGGAGCCCTGGACTTGCCTGGCTTCCATTCCTAGAATGAAGGGTAGAGAAGAGAGGCTGAAGGCTCAGGTTCTGTGGGTAGAGCCATTGCCTACTCAGGCCCTAAGCAACCAGGCTCAGGACAGGACATCATTCCTGTGGTCCCTCTGTGCCTGAGTCTCCATTTGTTTGCTTTCACTGGAGCCTCCCTCTAAAAAATCACTGGGCCCTGGGCTGTGAAATTCAAGGTCATGCTGGGCTGTAGCTTTGGGCATGCATAGAATCTGTAGTCTATGAAGATTTGAACTTTTGGGGAAAGGGGATTTCTCTTGTGGAAATTCCAAGGATGGGTATTTTACATATGCTCTTTTTCCTTTTTCCCTTCAGAAGATTAGAAAAAGGAAGTTACAATTTTTGGACATGTATTGTATAAGTGGCTCCTAGTACATCTACAGAGTTGAATAGCCATCTCTAACATGTTGTCCCTCCTGCTTTATGGCGTGCTGGCGAATGAACCCAGGGTTCCATGCTTGCTAGGCAAGTGTTCTACTAAGCTAAACTCTCAGTGCCTACAGTCTAATTTTAGAACATTTTTATCACTCCTCAAAGAAATTCTGTACCTGTTCCCAGTCACTCCTCATTTCAATCAAACAGAGAGTGATCAGCATAAAACTTTGCCACCAGACTTCATCTTCAGTGGGACCATTCTGGCCTCTTCCCAGCTTCCTCAGTTGATGCTGCAGAATCCACCTTTTAACTGTATCCACAGGAGACCTGAACATGTGGGACTGGGATGGCTCAGAGACGGAATTAACTCCAGTCTTCTTGGCATAGTTCCTACATTAAATAGGACCCCATCGCCACCGCTACCAGTCCACTGTCACAAACACTGAAAAGCAGTAATTTGGAGGGTCTCCTCTGAGGTCTTGATTGAAGGGTTATAGAGTAAGAGTTGAGGCGAGATCTGTGTGTGCCCCCTCCCTGTGATGTACTCAGCTTGGTCCCTGCATCACAGAGGAGCCCTGGGTTATTTGAGCTTTATCCTTTCTCAGGGTAGTATAGGCTTTGGCAAAGGGTGTTGAAACAAGAGCTCCTGGTTTCTGCTCTGTAGAATCAGTGTGACAATGTCAGTGCATGTCACAATGGCCAGGGAACCTTGGTCAGTACTTTTACAACAGAGGGCCTGCTGCCTTGTCTATAGGGATTAACCACTTACTGATTTGCTGTGTGTCATGAAGCAGCCCTTCCTTCTGTGTCAGGGCATCTAGACTGGTCTTTGTCACAGTACACTAGTGTGCACCCTGTATGTCACAGTGCCCTGCTGGTGGGTCATTCTATGTTCTAGGAACATAAGGCTCATGTTCCTCAGCTCTGCTTAGTCCCCAGGGGAAAGGGATAGGAGTCTGCTTGCTGAGAGACACTGAGGAGTGAAGATATGGAGATGGTCACTTAGTGTCACAATACAGTTAGGCTAAACATCCTTGGGTTTCTGCAGGGTCCTGGCCCTATCCTGGATGTTCTTGAAGGAGATGGGGAAGGAAAGTTTAGAGAGGAAACTGACAGGGAACGGGGAGTTGGAACAGTCTCTACACTGACATCAAATCAAGAAGTTTTGCCTTGTCATTTTGTGGATGGACAACCCAAGACTCCCCAACAGAAACAGTGCTTCATGAGGTACCTCTGGCTCTACTGATGTGAACATTGCATACTGCCCAGATGGACAGTTGTCATATTAGTTAAGGGTCCTCTGAAGGAACAAAACTGATAAAATGAAAAATATGTATTAAAATTGAGAGTCAGAGAAAGGCAGATTTCTGTGACTTATAGGTCAGTCTGCTTTATAGAGTGAGTTCCAAAATAGCCAGGGATATGTAATAAGACCTATCTCAAACCTGCCCACCCTCAATAGGGGTTACTTATTAGCTTGACTTACAGGATATGGTTCAATTAGTCCAACAATGGCTGTCACATGAGAATCCATCCATGAGGCTGGATGTCTCTGCAGTCCCAGTCTGGTGCTGGAGTGTTGGATGCTTCCTGGAGAAGTATTGGTCTTTGATTTGTGATGGAATCCTGAAGAAGTTGGATTTAATATAGGAACAGCTATAGGGTAAATGAGCTTACCAGTATGAGTAAGGGCAAACAAGTGAAAAACACTTCCATGTCCTTTTATGTGGATTGTCACCAGAAGGTGTGACCCAGATTTGGGGTGGGTATTCTTGCTTCAAGTAGTCTGATTAAGAAAACCCCTTACACTCCCTTACATACACAGCTTGGATTTTAGTTGATTCCAGATGTTGTCAAGTTGACAAGGTAGATTAGCCATCTGTCACCATGGTGAATGTGATAATGGGACTGTGCCCCATCCATTGAACTTACTCCATCTTGAACATTGATGTGCCAGACCCTCCACCTGCACATGGTCACAGGGCTCAGTGAGACTCAACAAAGGCAAAATACATGGAGCACAGTCCAGGCAGTACTGGTGGACTCCCATTAGTATCCCCTAACGTTAATAGAGCACTTAGGATTCTGGGTCAAGCCTCAAGGTCTTGTTCTACCTGGAAGGCTCTTCAACCCTGGCCTGGGGTTTTCTCTCATCCCTCCTACTCTTTGCAAGGGCCAGGCACTGTGATCGTCAATGCACCTCCTGAGCTGGTGTCCCAGCTCCAGGCCTTTAGCCATTGTATACCCCTTAGGGGACAATTGGCTTCAGAGTTCACGTTAACTTCCTCTTCTTGGCAACCGTCCATCCCCAACCAATGCATGGAGTATCAGCCTCCAAGTTGTACCTCAGGCTCTGAGCTGTCACAAGTTGCTTGTTTCCTTCTCACCCTGGGACTCTGGCACCAGGCACAGGCATTTCTCCCCAACAGGGGTGTTAGTGAAATGAATGGAGGTGTGGCTGGTGCCTGCAAACATTCAGTAAGAGTTAAATAAGTGTAGACTGAGTGTAGTGGAAATCAGGGCCTGGTGATGCCACAGGAGGCATTTATGGGAGGTGGAGGATAGGTCAGGAAAGTTTTGTGATAAGAGGTGAGGGCAAAATGTGGTATAAGCAGAGAGGTGGGGAACACATCCAACTGCTTTTCATAAATGTTTGCCCATGTGCTTGATCTTGTGAGGGTGCCCCTGGACTGAGGAAGCCCTTCACCCCTGCCAGATATCTGAGGAGCTAAAACCAGGTTCTTGTTGTATGTTATTATTTGAACATTCACACGAGAACCAGGACAAGATAGACTGGGAGGCTTTCAATAGGAGGTGATACTTGGGTAAGGCTTTGAAGAGTACATAAGAGTTCATGAGGCAGGAAAGAGAAAAGACAGCCTCTACTAAAAGGATAGCCAGTAAGAAGTCATTGAGGGAAGATCACATATTTGAGGGATGTTGCAAAGTACCATAGGTCTGCATACAAGGTGCTAAGATGGACGATGGGTAGGCACATTGCAAAGGTTGTGTAGACCAGTGTAAGATTTCGGCGCATAGCTTGAACAGATCACACCAGACCAAATGGTTCCACGAGGGGAGGGGGTTTATTAGGGCAGAGGGCAAAGGTGGGGAGAGAAGATGGCAGGGGAAAGAGAGAGAGAGGTCAGAGAGTTCTGCCTATTTATATGGGCAGTGACATAGTAGTAGTCTTTTCCCAGATAAAGATGACGTAGCCAGGTGGATTCTGGGAGTGTATAGCGGTTGCCTTGGCAACGATGTAGGAGTCACCTGGATGTGATGTCACTGAGTTCAGGGCTGGTACCAACAACCAGGCTATATAGTTTGGATGCTATGGTACAGCTCATGTACTCAGATATTTGTTTTGTTGTTTCCCAAGCTCTCACTGTGTATCAGGCTCTGTGTTAAGTGCTGGGCACACCCTAGTGGGAAAAATGGGTAAGCAGAGAATAGACCAGAAGGCAGAGCTAGAGCAAGTGGTCAGAGAGTGGCTAAGAAGGGTGTCATCCAGGCACAGGAGTCTGGCCAGGGAGGTGTGGAGGGTACAGGGAGAGGCCATGTGCACGGACTGAAGATGGCTGTGTGTCACTGCCATGTCATCAATGTGAACAGTCTAATGTTTGAGTCTAGATTCTATCTGTAGACAGACTATGGCAGAAGTGACATTCGGGACTTTAGAAGTGGTGTCATAAGAAAGCAAACAGCTGACCTGGGTCCCCAGCACTTTATGTCGGAGCATAAAGGTATTCCATGGCCACTAAGCTACAGAGACCATATGGAGGAGTCTAGGGATAATTCCTGTTCATTCTGCCTTCCAGGCATCCCTGCAAAGGCATCAGGCACAGTTGATGCTAACATGGAGGTTTCAGATGGACCCACCTACTGCACCAACATTAGTAGAGCAAACTTCATCTACCCTAGACAAACTAGAAGATTCGCTGGACTGAACCTTGCCTGAATTCCAAGTCAACACAATCTGAGATAGTTTCTGGCTTAAAACACTAAGTTTCAGGGTAGCTTATTTACCTAGCTAGGTAACAGGAGCAGTGTGGGAGCCATAGGTGTGTGTGAGGAAGACAAGTTGGGTTGTGTGACTGAGTCATCTCATTTAAGATGGCCAGATCTAGTGAACAAAAGTACAGGACCCTGACAGCACTTCTGCTGAACAGTAAGTTTCAGCATAAGTATCTCCCAAGTGTTGGGATGTACTTAAACTGACAGTCACCGATACTCTGACATTCAGATTTGACTGGGTGCCAGGACTCTTTCTGTCCCTCTAAATCATGGTGGAGTCTGAACTGTGAACGTGCAGGAGCAGAGGAAGACACTAGCCTAGGGACAGTGAAGTAAGAGGCCTGGACACTGGAAGGCTGGTGCCTGGCATGTTAAGTCCATGCTAGAACTGGGACATGTTCTCCTACCGGGTACCTCAGCAGCAGCCAGGTTTGGAGGCCTTTGCTGGAATCCTGTCTACAGATGGCATTAGGAGAGGCAGATGCAGCTTCTCTTCTGTCCCTGATGCTCTCTGCTGCAGCATGCAAAGAATGTGGCTCCCGTTGTGGCTAGGTGCCTGGGCTATGCCAAACTGGATCCCTCTGAGGCATCTTCTCGCTGTCTCACTGGCTGTCTTCGAAGATATTATCACCTGTTTTTGGCAATCCAGATGGCTCCTATCTCCAGAGATACTGACACAGAGGCTTGGTCTGGAGAGCAGGCTGCTGGTGTGGGGCAGTTCACTGGGAAGGTTGGCCCAGGGCAGCATCCAGCTGGCCCTACTCCATTAGGGGCTAACTGTGATGGGGCATCCATGCTTTCTTCCTCTGGGCTTTGATGATCTTATGTTCCCAGATCCTAGGTAGCTGGGGCTTTCCTAGCCCTGCAGGGAGCCCATGAGAAGGACAGTTCAGGAGTTGCTCTTCCTTTGATGCTTCTGCCAAACTTCTCTTCTGGAAAGTGGACTTCACAGTGAACACATACAGATACTGGCTCTTCTTAATGGCTGTTAAGGTCTCTTCCTGGAGAGATGTCTCACTCATCTGAGATTTGGGGGGAAGTCTCAGGTTCAAGCCTAAGCTGTGAAGTCCCTGTACAAGATGGCCCTTCTCTGGGGCTTCAAAGGAGCATTTATTTTGTATCCTCTGATGACTGTCTCTTGCCTAGGGAACATAATGCTTTTTCTCCGGTTCCTCAAACATCTTTCTGCTGCCTCACTTGTGGCTGATGTGGTTCCACCCCTGCTTCCAAGTGATCATCACAATACTGTGCGAGGTGAACACCTTGTCACTTGGGTTGGGGTAAGAGGGAGCCTGCCCTCAAGCACTGAGGGGGTTTATCTCAGATCTGGGCAAATGTGGTGGGAAGGTGAGAAAAACTATCACGGTTGGGCATATAACCCTTGGAGTCTAGAATCTAGAGCCATTGTTGGCGAATGACCAAGTGGCCATGGACAAGTCACTCACGGTTTTGGAGGCTAGGGGGCCTCACTGTGTGCTGCATCCAGTGCTGCCATCTTGCTATCTTAGAGAAGACAGTGATTGGCGGCGTAGGCTTGTCTCCTAATCAACAGGGCTTCTTTTTGTATCGAGTAGAGCACAGTCCTGTTTATTTGTTTATTTGTCTGGCACAGAAAGCATTGCTCTGCAGAATGGTGGGACAAACTGTTCAGCAAAGCTCCAGGGGGGCTGGAGTAGGTTTTTTTTTGTTTTGTTTTGTTTTGTTTGTTTTTTTTGTTTGTTTTTTTGGTGTTTTTTTTTTTTTTTTTTTTTGGAGAATAGGACATTGGAGGTGGATCTGAAAGAACAAGAAGGAACATTCTATGGAGATGAGATAAAGACCAGGCTGGGGGAAGGGCAGGAAGGGTGTAGCAGTCACTGGTTGCAGGGTGTGGAAAGTCACTGGGATGGCAAAAACTTAGCATGTCTGGTCATCTAGGCTGGGATGGGAGGGAGGATGGGATGGGGCCCAGGGCTGCCGGAGGGAGAAGTCACCCTGGGGTCAGTGTGGGAAGGACTTTGCATGCCACCCTGAGGGGTCTGGATTTTGTCCACTTGACAGTCAGGAGCCAAAGAAGGTTTTTTATTAGGAGTGACAAGGTCACAATTGTGTCTTGGCTCTGCCTTTCTGCCCTCTCTTGAAACCCTACCTCTTTTACAGAGCATTGCCCAAATGTGTGGAGTCTCCCCTCTCAAGGCACAGCCAAGGCTCTTGTGGGGGCTACATATCTCACCTGTCCCTCCCCGATGCTGGCCTATCAGCCCAGTGCTGACTGAGCATTTCATGTCTTCCACTAAATCTCACAGATGATCTAAGTATGCCTAGTGTAAGTCCCTGACTGTAACACTGTGGTACTGGTAGGAGATATTAAATGCCACCACAGGAAGGGTTGACCTGTATCTCTGGGTCAGACCAGCTCAGAAAGGTCAAGCCATGTCTCACTGTGATCTTGCTGGATTAGATTTTAGCTTACAAACTACCACAAAACCAGCTCCTCCTTCCCTGCAAGCTGGCAGTTTTTGTTGCCTTCTTCTTCCTCCTCCTCCTCCTCTTTTTCTAATATTGCTTCTCTTGTTGCTCAGGCTAGCTCAAACTTAATATGTAGCCAAATAAGGTCTTGGAATGGTGATCCACCTGCCTCTCCATCTGAGTGCTGGGATGTGTGCCAGCATTGCCCCATTTATTTTGTGCTAAGGATCAAACCCAACCCAGGGCTTTGTGCATCCTAGACAAGCACTGCAGCAACTTAGCTATACACATCCTGAGCCCACTGCTCTGCTTTTATGTTTGACAACCAGAGTTGTATGGGGGCCAAGATGAAGTACAAGACACACAGAGGGCAGAGGGGAGCCTGGGTCTTCAGGGTTCCTGTAGAGGTGGGAAAAGTTTCATCCAACCCCCCAGGAATTCTATATGTAGTACTTCAAAGACTCGCTGTCTTCATCCTTTAATCAAGGGGAAACTGAGGCCCAGAGCCAGAGAAACCAGCTCAGATGCCACCATTGTTAGTAGCAGAACCAGAATGAGTCTGTGTAGGGGAATTAATGGTGCTGGACCTGACAGCTTCAAAAGCTGCTAACCTCAACTTTCAGCCACCAGGAGCGTGTCCAGTCCAAGAAAGTCACCCTGCATTTTAAATTTTCTGAGTAGAGGGGTGAGCTAAGCTTGGCCTGTCCTTGGAGCAGCACTTGAAGGGGGCGACTGGGCTTAAAAAGAGTACCCTCCTCCCTGCCTCTGCTAAGCACCTAATTGGTGCTGGGTGCAGAGGCTACAGGTGTCAAGAAAGAGTCTTGTGACCTTTGGAGAAGATGACCTCTTCAGCAGGCCCCTTGATCTTGGAATTTGATCGCAGAGCAAAGCATTCTGGGCAGAGCAGGGAGTCAGGAAGACTTCCCAAGAGAGAGGCCTGACAGTGTCTCAAAAGACAGGAAAGAATTGAGTAGACTGGGGCAGGGTTCTGAGTGCAGTTAGCTCAGGATAGCTCATGAAATAGTGAGCCTGAAGCTGGGTGGAGTGGTCAGCACTTTATGCATGGATTGGGGTTAGGGGTGGGGTGCTGGAGGTTTCTCAGAGACCAGGTTGGCTTGCCACCCTTAGAAGTGGAAGTTCACTGATGCAGGCTTTAGAACTGGCAAGAGACTTGTTTGAGTCTGTGTTTTAGACAGTCTTGAAGCAGCTGACTCACAGTAAGCAAGGACCTGAGGTGGGGAGATGGTTGCAATAGCTCGGGGAAGAATGAATTGGTAAACCCTGCAGAGGTCAGGTGGCAAGACCGAGTCACCAGATGCCCAGGATGAGCTGGAGCCCAGGCCAGTTTCTCCTGGCTGAGCTCAGCAGGAGATATAGGGGGAGGTTGGAGCAAGCTTCAGACTCAGGGCTGATCTCACCTGTGCTAAGTCATGGGCTGTGTAGTGGGAAGAATACCAGGAGACAGAAGCAGTGCCAGCGTGTGGAATCAGAAGTCAGCTGAGCACAGCGTCAAACAGAGGTGTGGGGCAAGACGGGGTTGGGCGCCATAACCCCTGGGGGAGACAAAATAGCTGCACAGAGAAGGATCAGCCTCTTCTAACCTTGACCTTTAGAGGAGAGAAGAGGAAGTTTCTATAAGAGATTAGGGATGACCCGAAAGGCAGGGGTAGGGGCCCAGGGACAAAGAATAATGCATCCATCCCAGCAGTCCCAGAAGGACAGGGTTGCAAGAGGGAGAGGGAGTAACTGCATGACTGCATAGGTACATGAAGCATGGACAGTATTAGGTGGGAAAGCTCAGTGGTAGTGGTTAAGTGTGGGGAGAGAGGGAAGAGACTCTGGGATGAGCCGGATGTCGGGATGTCTGTGGCCAAAAGAGTTTCCTTTAGCCAGTATTTCTGAAGAGTAAAAGTGTGTGTTGAGAGGCAATAGGGCACAGAAGAAGGACTTCACAATTTTGATGGAGTTGAGTGTCTCTTGGAAAGGATAGTCCCGAGGTAATGAAAACCTGTCAGGGAGGCAAAGAACCCATAAGGGAAACAGGAAAGAGGTAGTCAGTGGACATTGTGTTCAGGTTATGTATGGGTCCGGCCCAACCTGAAGCCCCCATGTTGACATGGCTCCGAATTGCTGTTCAGGCTAGTCTGGGCTTATGGCTGGGAGGGATGTGGTTGGTGTAGTTTGCAAAAAGCACAGCTAGAGTGAAGAGAAAATAGTGCAGTGAGGATTCTGGGGTGCAGGACAGTGTTCCTCAGATGACTAAACTATTGGGACAGTTGGAGAATGAGACCAAATAGCTTCTGGTTGAGGTTGAAATGGGAGAAACAGATGTGAAGGGGTAGCCTGGTCCAAGGTGGCCCACTGACAAGAGATGGACATTAGGGAAGAAGATCCCTGGAGGTGAGAGCTAATGGTCTGGAGACTCCATGTATCAGGTGGGCCATGTGGATGCTAAAACCAGCAGGTGACATCAGGTGTTGAGTAAAGGACAGTGAATTGAGGCTGCGGCCAGGGAGAGGAGAGCCATTGGGAAAATAGAGTGCCTTGTAGAAATGTGACAGGTGACACTGGGCTTGAGGGGAATCCCCATCCTGTGGAACTAATGGTATCATGGTCCAGAAATCCGTCCAGGATGTGAACGAGACATGGGATCTTCTGGGAGAGCCTCAGGACAGAGGATGTATCCTCAGAGGAAGCAGGGTTCTAGAAGGATCAGTGGAAGGTAAGGAAGGGAGGGTCGGTCAGGTCTGGAGGGTCAAAGAGCAATGAGGAGGAGGTGACCAGAGGAAGGCACAGGAGAAAGGAAAGTTCCAGGAGCAGTTATCCGTATGTACAAAGACAGGAGGAATGGTCAAGGGAAGACCTGCTCATCCATCCATCTGTCCATCCATCCATCTGTCCACCTACCATTCATCCATCCATCCATCCATCCATCCATCCATCCATCTGTCCACCTACCATCCATCCATCCATCCATTCATCCATCCATCCATACATACATCCATGACTCAGGAATTTTTGTGCCACAAACATGTTTTTTTTTGTGTGTAGGATCCATTCATTCATTCCTGAACAAACCAGCATCCCTTACTTATGGATCTTGCATTCTTGATGGGGCAGGCAGACAAAATGCCAAGCATGAGAAGACAGGCACTCAATGAGTGATGAGGCTGGGGCAAAAGTAAAAGGCATAGGAGGTGAAAGATCTCACCAGGATGGAGCCTCTCAGGTAGTTGTCCCCGTCCTCATGTCCTGATGTCTCAGTCTAGGCCTTGGAAGTGTTGGTGACCTGCTGGGCTGACTCCCCCACCCATGGACTGTCCGACTCTAGGCCCAGCTTTCTTATGTGGATATACAGTATAAAAGAACCTGTCTTATAGGGGGTTCAGCACCTAGCAGGCGTTGTGCACTGCACCCTGTTAGCATCATCTTTATCCAAGGTCAATCAGGAAAGGGTGGGGAGAAGGCCTTGAGACCAGTAGCCCCCACGTCTGCCTGTCTCTGCTGCTTCTCACTCTGCTGACCCAGCTGGAGAGGAAGGAGCTAGGTCCCCCACGGTGCCCTGCAGGCCCATGTCTCTGCTAGAGGCATGTGACATATTGTGGCCTGATGTGGTCTGTTTTTCCCCCCTCCTGGTGCAAGACATGACTCAGAGGGCTATGCTGGGGAAATGCTTCCTCAGGCATGCCCACCTCATCGCCCCTGCTTTCTTTTGAATCTTTGAATCAGACTTTATATCTGGCTCTGCCATTCACCGGCCTTATTTATGCAGAAAAAACGGCCCCACAGTTCCAACTTGCTCAACAGCCCGAAAGATTCAGCTTTGGCCCCGCGGAGGGAAGGAGGTGTGGGGTGGGTTCCCAAACGAGGAGAGGAAAAAGAAAGAAAGAAAAAGAAAGAGCCATCAACAATCAAAACAATGTCCTTCTCCCTGTCTAATCTGGGTAGCTTTCAGGATTGGGGTAAAGCGTTTCCACAGTGGATTCCCCCCCCCCCCCACTCCACCCCTTCGCTGGCTGTTTTCACAGGAAGCGAATCCTGGGGCGTTTTCAATGTGCCCCTCGAGGCAGAACAATGAGGCCCTTGAAGCCTAGGATCCTCGCTTCCTCCTGTTATCCGGGAGCAGGCGAGGGAGGCTGCGCTGAGGGGACCCCGGGACCTACGCAGGGCCAGCGATGGGGGAGGGCCCGGCCTGCAGAGTGTCGCCGAGCCGCCCGGGGGATGCCCGGCAGCCAAATCACAGGTTGGGATCCGCCGGTGGTACCGAGGTACCCGGCCTTTAACCGGCTCCCCGATGAGGGGCGGAGAGGGGAGGAGGCGACGAAGATCCAATTACGGCAGCTCCCGCCGGCTCGCCCGGAGGTGGCGGCGGGATAGGGGACAGAGAGCCTCGGGCAGGCGGGCCTGGGATGCCTGGGCCGCTGCTCCCGCCGGGCCTCAGCTGCCTCATTGTTTATTGTGGAACCGGCCTCTCCCCTTCCCGTCCTCTCCCGCCCGCCCGCCTGCCCGCCCTCTCCTGTCCTCCCTCCTTCTAGAAGAAAGAAGAGCCAGTCTGTGGAGGCGAATGAGTCATGAATAAACAAACAGCGTAGGGGGGAGCTGTCACTCCGAGCTGACTTCCTGGCTGCGCTAGGCTAGGCGACCTCCTGGCGGGGCCCAGAAGTCAGGCAGGCTGCGGCTGCGCAGGGAGCTTCACACAACCCCGATTTGTCTCCCTTCCACCCCCAATCCCGGGTGGGGTGCCCAGGACCTCGATTCTCAGGCTTGTTCTTAGCCACAGTCATCACAAATATTTTGCCTTAGCGTCAGTGGGACATGGTGTCCTTGTATGGTGGAGGAAGCCAGGTTGTAAATGCTCTGCCCTGACATTTGACAAAAGCGATGCAATCAGTCAACTCCGGGTGTGCGCTGTTAGTGTAGGACTCATGCTCAGAGAGACAGAGAGGGGGAGGCAGGGGAGGGAGAAAGGGGGAAGAAGAGGAAGGGAGAGGGAAGGAGGAAGGGGGAGGGAGGGGCGGAGGATGGGCTCACTGTATACACAGAGGGATATACGGATGTGTGTTTTGGACACTGGAACATAAGGCTGTGCACATATGAAAACACAAGTGCATTTGTATGTAGGTCTGTGGTGTGTGTGTGTACTGAATAACTATTTCCTGACTCTGAATTAATTTGTTTAGCATATCTCTACTTTGTCTTTTTCCTTCTCCCTTATATGCTCCTGTGGGTCATTTGGGGCCATCTCTCCCCATTTAGTGAGCCCTCAGGACACCGGCAGACCTCTAGGGCCTGGCCAGGCTGACTTCAGTGTCCAGCCAGTTGTGGTCACATGCAGACTGATGATGCTGATTCATACCTGAGGTTCTGACAGGGCCTAGTGGGTCAGCCCTGCTGTGGCCGGCCCTGAGACTGCTATCTTCTGTTCTGCCTATGAGAGAGGCCCTGTGGGAGGGCAGGACCAGCTCTTCTGGGAGCTGTGACCACATGGGGTCATCAGAGGGGCAGGACTAAGTCATTTTTCCCAGAATCTCTGGCAACCACCCATATTTACCTGGGCCGTGTAGGGACAGTGCTTTGGCTGGGCCTGAAGGAAGAAAGGTGTGGAGGCTGAGGCAAAGGAGGAGGACTCACGGTTCTTGGCTGGGTCCAGAACCTTTAGCACTGGGCCCTGCTCTCTGTCCAGCCTGTGCACAGCTCTCAAAGCTCCCTGGCTTGGGGTTACAGCTTCTGTGCAGAGAGAGACGCTCTAAAGCTGAAGCCAAGCATGGGCTAGCTTCTCTCCTCATACCTCTGCCTGTCAGAGTCGTCACTAGTGCCTACTTGCAGAGGTCAGCACTCTAACATTGGTTGGTAACCTTCACCTTGTCCTGGCCAGAGAAGGAGGTGGCAGGGAACCCTGGCCTTTCCCCAGGGACTCTCCCATCCTGCAGCTGATAGACAATTTGGAAGACTAGGATCTATACAGGTTGGGGTTCAGGTAGGTTCACAGCCTGACTCCTTTATTTGCCAGCTCTGTGACCTAGGTAGGGCAAGTCACTTAACCTCTCTGAACCCATCTTTAAAATATGCATGGTTCTCTCCTGCATAGGTTGGCTGCAGGAGTTAGAGAGAAGGCCTGTGGCAGACAACATGAGCTTGGTTCAGGAAGTGGTTTTACTCTACCCCAGTCCTGATCTGGGCTGTGATCATCAGGGTCTAGAATTTTCCATCTTGTTTATCTTCTGGCCCAGAGAAAGGCTGGGACCTGTAGATCTGTCTGGAAATTGAGGATTCAGAAGCAGTCCACACTGTGTAGGTAGGGGGCTTTGTGGGAGCATTGGTACTAAGATGGCTGCAGTAGCCTGGGGGCTCTTGTGGAGAGTAACCTCCACTTCCTCAGTCATTCTATGGCTGTTCTTGGGCTGGTTTCAACTAATAAAAAAGTTTCTTCCATCTTTATGGGATTAAAAACAAACTCAAAAATACTGCCAATACTTAGGCACGAAGATGTCACAGAGATATATGGTCTTTTAATATTTTGGTACTGACTGACATTCCTTTTTCTCTGTCTTCCCATTTCTTTGTTCCTCTCTCTTTCTTTTAGGCAGGATCTTGAGATGGAGCTAAGGCTAGCCTTGAACTCCAGATACTCCTAGCTCAGTCTTCATAAGGCTGGGATTACAGGCCTGCTAGTGGCTTACATTTCTGCACAGTGAATGTAGGTAGACTGGAGTTGAGCCACAGGGTCCCTTCAGGGAAGATGCATGCTCTTCAGTATGCCAGTCTCTGCTCTTCTCTAACTTGATCAGGTAGGAGACTTGCCTGGGGACATGTTAAATCTCCCACTGCCGCACCCACCCCAAGAATTGCCTCAGGGTTTCTAGCAAGTTTTAGGTGGTACTATTGCTTCTGGAGGTCCAGGGACCCATGGGGAGAACCACCTGGCCATTTGAAGCTGCAGAGGGTTGGCCATCACGCTTGGCCCACTGTGTTTATACGGAGTAGAGAAAGAGTTCTTGGCGCCTATAACTCTAACAAAAGGAAGCAAATTAAAAAAGATAGAAAAGTGGGGATATGGCTGAATGGCAGAGCATCTGATTAGCATTCACAAGGTCCCAGGTTCAAACCTAGGCTTTAAGAATGTGTGTGGGCACATAAACACACACACACACACACACACACACACACACACCACTAAATCAGTAAAAAATAAAAATATCATTTACTGTAGAAAACGGGAAAGAGCATATTTCTTGGGAAATAGTTTCCCCCATGGTGTTTACATATGCGTAATTTGCGTATATGTCAAATAAACACAGTCAAGACACTGCAGAGCAGCCAACTCAGAACACAGGGAGGAATGCACAATGCGGCTGCTACTGCTCTGGGTTTAACAGGGCGTGCCTCCGCTCATTTACTTTATCTGCATGAATTGTCAGGTATTGGAGGACCTGACCCCTGCTGGCAGTAGCCAATGCACTGTTTGGACAACAGTGATTTGAGTTAGGAGGTGAGGCCCCAGGGTGTGAAACAGATCTCATCTCCATCCCCTCGAGGTTCATAGACCATTGAGACAAGCAGACCAAGGAAAGAACTGAAATGTACCAGAAGGAATCAGAACTGCAGTAACACTGAGGGGCTGACAGGGAGACTCATAGGGGGTATAGGGACTTCCTTAAATCTGAATGGCCAGGGAAGCTTCTCTAAGATGCTTGTCCCATGGGGGATAGTGTTGGGAAGCAAAGGGGATTCTGGGCCAACTGAACTATGGAGGTAGGTGAAAAGTCAGAGGGCCTGGTCTCCATTCTTGGTTCCAGTGTTCCTTCCCTGGCTTTGCTACTGCCAATCACAGTTCAAACCTTTCAGTACCAGCCCATCACTCATCACACTCAGACAGCAACCTTGGCCGGACACTCGGCCATTCTCTTTTGGTCTCTGCTTTCCCTAGTCTTCAGCTCAGTACCCTGGGTTGGTATTCACTTCTTTATGCAATCCCATTATGTGTTCAGGGGCTGAGGACTGGAGAATTATTTTGTTTTTCTAGAACTTAGGGCCTCCAGAACCCTTTGGTCCTGCTCATATACAGATGAGGAAACTCAATCTAGTGTTTTCCATAGCCCGAACTTCCCGGTCTGTCTACAACATGAGTCAAAAGGTTAGAATTTTGCCCTTGTCACTGAGACCAACCATGGCCAAGTACAAAGTAGGGAAAGGGACAGGGACTTCTGTTGCATCTTCCCAGATGCCTGAAGGCATTTGCCTGGTTATAGTGAACCAGTGTTAAAGGCCTCCACTATTATGCCCACAGCAGACATTACTAATCAATCGTGGGCTGGGGCTGTAGCTTAGTTGTAGAATGACTTGCCTTTCATGCACAAGGATCTGCATTCCATCTACCTCATAAGTATACACACACACCAAAATGGACAAAACCCACTACACAATCACGGCATTTCCCCCACAGAGCTTGCATGCAGCATCAGAAGCCTCTCAAAGCAGTCCTTAAAGAGGGTGATACTGATGAGTCAGGGTTGGCTTATGGACTGAAATGGATTAGCCGTCCTTGTCTTAGGAAGAAGTCAGATATGTGAATAGCATCCGAACTTTTGAGTATGTGAGAAAGATATGGACCTAGGTGGGATTTGAAGCAGGGTTATAGGAGCTGGAAGCCAATGAGAGGAGAGGTTGGGGGAGTGTCAGGTTGTGGGCAAAGCATTCTTCTGAAGGATTCATAGGCTAGGAAGCGTCAATGAGGGGCCACAAGGCATAGGGGCTGAGAGGCTGAGTCTCCTGGTGGGCTTAAACCTTTCCTCTTACCTTCCTTCCTATAGATGAAAACTCACTCTCTCCCTAGAGGCTGGAACTCCCCTACTCCCAGTAACAAGCAAAGGTGGGGGGCACTTTGGAGGATCTCCCCCACCCCCATTAGACAAAGAAGCCTTTCTGGAAATTATCAGTGGGTATCAAATTCTCAGAATAGTGGTGCATCTGATAGAGTTGTGGTTCCTTGGAGAAAGCATAGGGATACTGATGGCTGTAGTTGATCAAGATGAAGCCAGAGTCCTAATGGAATTGCCTAGACATCTGCAGCCTACACTCTACAGAGGTCTGGGCTGTGGGCAGAGACTAAGTCTGGGGTTCTGGACTCCTAGAGTGAAAATCAGCAGAATGGAGGGACATCACTTCCTCCTTTGCCAACCCCAACATCCCTATTGGCTGTCTCTTCTTCTGGTCAGCTTCCCAGCTTTGGGCTGGGCATGGGGAAGGAGTGACTGGAGATCAGATCACAAGCTGGGTATCTATTTGCCAGTTCACTGTTCCATCCTGACTTGACCCTTGAAGGAAGGGGTGTTGATGAACTGACTCAACAAGGCTTCTCTTTCTGAAAGGTCTTCTGTTGCATATTTTTTGTCTGTCCTCTCTGCTCCATTGTAAGCTTCCTGAAGGCAGGGAGAGGCTGAAGTCTCTCAGCTAGATGCCAAGAGTAGCAGCACCCCTTGTATATGGTGGGGTCACACTAACCCAGGGAAGACCACATCTCTTCACTGCATCCTCTGAACTCTGCTGATATCTGGTTGGGACGTGGTGGGCTTTGGGAAGCTCTGGGGCTGGGCCTGGATGACCCTGGGAAAATTTAAAATACTCCAGCTGTTGGGCATTGCTTGCCAGTCCGCAGATGCCTTAGCCTCATTCTGCTCCAAGCCCATTCCCCAGGCTTGGAGTCTCCATTCATTTGCCACTGAAGTCTGTTCTCCCTCTCCTGGTGGCTCTGGAGAAGGTCTTGTCAGAGCCTGGATGGAGACCTCTCAAGCTGTTGGTGAAAGCATCTTGGCTGCTATGGGAACCCCTTTTCATTCATACATGTGTGCTGCAAGGCAAACAGACCCAGCCTCTTCATTGCACCGTGTGTCTTAGCTTCAGGGCCCATTGGAGATATCAGTGTATGGTATAGGATCAGAGCAAGCTGCCCAGCTAGATGGGCCTCACTTTCTTCCCACTGAAAGTCACTCGGGAGTCCCAGATTCCTCCATTGTAGAGTAAAGCGCTTGTCCCCGTGTTCTAAGGTTCTTGTGAACGCTGTGAGTGCCTGCTTCCACCTGCCTAGCTATCTCTCGCCTTCTCTTGGTCTGCATAGCTCCTGTTCACCCTTCAGGAGATCCTGCTCAGTGTTACCTCCTTCAGGAAGTCTTCCCTTGTTAGCAGTGCCAGGCAAGCATCCCCACTGTGGGACCTTCCTCTCTTTTCCTGTGGCTCATTTGTGTTTGTCACTCATTGGACTGTGGGTTCCCTGAGCTCATGGGCCCTACCTGCTTTCTTCTCCTGAGTTCCTATACTTAGCCCAGGGCCTTGTACTTCAAGGGCATTCAGTGAATATTTGCTAAACAGATGACGAATTTGAACTGCTTGCTGTGTAGTGGGTACCCAATAAAATGCAGTCCTTCCTATGTGATGTGGCCCTTGGGACCACTGAGCCTCCTCCTTTCGGGATGCCAGAGAATGCAATGTCAGGAAGCTCTGCTCAGTCTGGGTGGGTCTACCTTCCTGGGAAGGGCCTCCCACACTCAGTCACTGATGCAACCAGGGAAGGAAGAAGCCAGGGAATCTGTGCCTGAGGCCTATGCCCCACCTGGGCACTGCTCAAAAGGAAACTCTGTATGCCAAGAAGTCTTAGGATCGTCCTCAGGAGTGGGGATGGTAGAAGGACCTCTTCACACATGCTGGCTGGTTTTCTCACCTGTCAACGGTTCATAGCTATCGCCAAGCCCACGATGAAGGGGAGGGTCTATGCTCATGCCAGGTAGATGGTAGTGTGCTCTGCCTAGATTTCTGGGTCATGATCCTCCACCCCCACAACCCCCAATCCGTGCCTAGCTTTTCCATTTTCTGACCCACGGGCCTGACTCACCTGGCCCCTGTCTCAAGGCCCTCGCCTGTTTGGGCTTCACTTTCATGTGTCAAGTGGGACAAAGAATGCTGGGAGCTCGGTAGTATTTGGAGGATCTGATAGACTAACCAGCACCCATTACACGTTAGTTTTTGAAAGCCTATCAGTTATATGTTCCTGACAGAATGCAGAATCCTTTCTCTGGGGTATAAGAGACCCACAGATGCTGATCAAATGAGACACCCACACATAGATGTTTATGGAAAATGTTGGGAGTGCAACTCTGGGGGGCGTTTATGTGTATGTACTGGTCCTTGGGACTGTAATGCACAGTTCAGGGGGCAGCTGGCCACTAGCTCCACCCAGTGCTTGGAGGGTGCAGCATCTGCAGACACCAGTTTGCTCTGCAAGGCTGTGGCTAGCTGGATATCACAAGCCAGCCACAATAGTCCAGTGGTCCTAAGAACAAGGGCCTTGAAGAGCCTTTGCTTTGGATTCTGTTTTGCTCAAGTAATGGCCTCAATGCTCAAGTAACTGGCCAGGGGTCATACCTGCCTGTCCACTCATGCATGTGTGCACATATGTATGCACTCCATACATACACTCATGGGAACAGTACTGCAGACTGATTTATTTACTAGCATGGACCCTCTGAATGTCTTCTGGCTTGTCCTTTGTTCGGTGTCAGAATATGATACCCAGGCAATGTCCAGAAAGATTCTTCTATTTAGTTTCAGCCATCCTCATTTTACTGGCCAGAGAATGGAGGTAAGAAGGGATAAGTACTTTGTCTAGGATCTAAAAGCAAGAAAGTGACAGAGCCAGTAGCAACAAGGAAGGCACAAGGATGTTCTGACCAGTGTAGCGGCTCTCCCAGGAGGTGGTGTCTGCCCCATTGGAGAGTGATTTAAGCATCTTTTGTACTCTGCACTCCCATTTTGCAGACTGGAAAAGTGACTGTGCCCCACTCTCACATCTGGTAAGCCCTGAGCCTGGGCTGTGGTTTCAGCCCACACAGCTGGGAAATTCCAGGCCTGAGGCTGCTGCTGGGTGCACAAGGTTCGTTTAGAATCCAAATGAAAAATAATGATACTAAAAAGGAGCTTGACAAACACAGTTCCATACAGAAGCCTGGGGGCCGGCTGTTTCCCGAGACTGCTCTTCAGGGCTGCCTGCCTGCCCAAGGCCTTGCCCACTGCTGCGGATCCTGTGGCCAGCCAGCCAATGGCCCTGGCAGAGCCTCCAACTGAGCCCTGCCCCCAGTCCTGCTGACACAGGCATCCTGGCCCCTTACCTCCCAGCCCTCTCTGCCTGCTGGCAGGAGGTGGTAACAAGATGCCCTTTGTGTGTGTTGGGGGGAGGGGGCAGTGGGCAGCTCCTATGCTACTTCTTGCTGCTGAGTCACAGCTCCTGCCAGCTCTGGGGACAGAGAGTTGCAGGTGACTGGCCAGGCGGCAAGGAGCTCAAGACCTTGGAGATGACCTCAGACAACCCCTTCCTCAAACACTGGGGAAAGTGAGGCTGAGAAGGGGGAAGGGAGTGTCTTCTGTTGTCTTCAAGGCACTTGCTAAGGGGGAGGGAGCATACTTCCTATAGTCAGGGGGCTTCCAGGCTTTTGGGGACTTAGTAATGTCCTTTGTTCCCCAGAATAGCTACTGTGTCCAGGGACACGTATGCACAAGCTCACACATGTGCATGTGAGCAAGTGAACACATATTCATAAACATGTGATTGAATGAATGTGTGTCAGTATGCATGTTTCTCTAAGGTCCCCACACTTCCTCCAAGACTACAAGGCCTGATCTCAGGGACATTTGTCTATTCCGTCTGACTCCAAGGTGACCTAGGCTTGTCCTTACCCACTGCCTAGACAATCCCACCAAGGCAACTGTGTGTCTGTGATGGGCAGTTCTCTCCTTGACAAGTCACGCCTGAGCCCAAGGTGATATGTCTCAGCTCTTTGACGTAGTGCAGTATGGGACTCACAGTGGCTTTGGACAGATGGATATTTCTGAGAACACGGAGTCCAGAACTCAGCTGCCTGGCTGACTTGTGGCTTCCTCATCTCCTGGTGTAAGACTTAGGATCTTTGCATCTTCTCTGGGTCTCCATTTCCTCATCTGTAAAGTGGAGATCTCAACAGACTTGCCTCTCAGGGTTGTTGTTTTGTTTTTGTTTTTTCCCCCATTATAGGGACTGGTTTTTACCCATTACCCATGAAGCTCTGAGAACTCCTGGCTGTCTCTGGCAGGCCCTTAAGGAGTATTAGAGTCTATTATTAGTGCTTTTTCTGAGCCCAAGAAACCCCAAGGGAGATGTAGCGGTCTGGAGGTGACTTGGGCTCACAGCCTGGCTGTGGGAGGGAGGGAGGAGAGGAGAGGACAGTTTCTTTGGTTTGCTGACAGATCAGCAACAGCAATGGGGAAGGCTTTCCCTGGGAGGGTATGCCTGTTCTGGGCTATGGCCTCCTGGATGTGGCCACTCTGAACTATAGCTTCCAAATTTCACCTTTTCTGTGGTCCCATGGGCCTCCCAGCCACAGCAACAGCTAGGCTTTGGGAGGCAAGACAGGGAGGCTCTTGGCTAGAATGAGGCCTTCAGTGACTTTGGCTGGCAGTAAGTTCTCTCTCACTGCTGCTGTGACACCTTACCTAATGCCGGGATGACCATCTGGGTCCCAGGGCTCTGAGGGGACCTGCCGGCCATCTGCCTGCTTGGCATTGCCTGCTTCCGAGAAGCAGCAGGGTGGCTTGGGCAAGGCAGCCCCCTCCACCACCTCCCCGACTACTTACCACCCTTCTCTGGCTGCCATGAGGAGGTTCATCTTAGTTTCCTGCCCCGATTTTCCATGCACATACACAAAGCCCAGAAATTAGGAAGCCCAGCTGTCCTACCTGTCAGTGTAGGAAAGTTATATCACTCTCCTGGCTTCAAGCTTTCAGTTCATACTGTGCAGAATCCAGGCTTCTGTGTCCAGATGTTTTGTCCAGTCAATGCTGCCTGAAGGGCTAGAGTCTGACTGGGGGTCGGGGTAGGATATTAATGGACTTAAGAGTAAGGGAAAGCTCCCCATGGCCACCTGGGAGCCTGGGGCTAGGTATAAATTATCTATATCCTCAATAAGTCACATGTACCTCAGTCCCGGCCTCTTTGCATGGTAATAGTGATGATTTGTATATGCTTGGCCCAGGGAGTGGCACTATTAGGAGGTGTGACCTTCTAGCAGTAGGTGTGTCACTGTGGGCATGGGCTTTAAGACCCTTGTCCTAGATGCCGGGGAGCCAGTCTTCTCCTACCAGCCTTCAGATGAAGACGTTGAACTCTTAGCTTTTCCTGCATTATGATGGACTGGATGCTGACATGTTCCTGCCTTGATGATAATGGACTGAACCTCTGAACCTGTAAGCTAGCCCCAATTAAATGTTCTTTTTAAAAGTTGCCTTGGCCATGGTGTCTGTTCACAGCAGTAAAACCCTAACTAAGACAGAAATACAGAGTTACAAGAAACTTGAGGGACTGGCTAGGCCTTTTGCATTCATTCATTCATTCATTCATCCATCCATCCATCCATCCATCCATCCATCCATCCATCCATCCATCCATCCATCCATGTACCATCCATAACTCATCCATCCATCCATCTATCCTTCTTTCCGTCTATCTTTTCCTTCATCTACTTATTTCTGTTCTTTTCTATGATGTGACTAACTCTTATGAGGCAGATCCTTCTGCTTCTAGTAAGTCCCAGTCACAGGGGGTAGGGATGCTACCGTGGCTTCATTCTAGGTCCATAAGGCAAATGAAACACCCTCTAAGCTTGCTTGAGACAAGAATGGGATGGTTGGGTGAGTGGGGGGGGGGGGGCTCTTGGCAGGGGAATGGCAAATGCTGAATGTGGGAGTCTTTAGGGCCTCTTGACTGTATGCTGTGGGAGAAGCCATGATGAAGCAGTTGGGAGTTTTGGGCTCAGGTGGAAAAAGCTACTAGACTTGCTTTAGGGAGTAGGAAGTGGTTGACTCAGACAGGGCAGGCCTGGGCAGAGGAGAGCTGCTGGAAGGTGACTCTGTCCTGCTCTCTGCTCTCCCCGGGAGATTATTAATCCTTTCTGCCCAGCTTCTCTGACTCTCTTGCTGTGGGTCAGGAAGGAGGGCTGCTCTGTGTAGACATGGAGCAGCAAAGAGACCCAGCTTCCTCTTTTCATTTCCCATGCTGGCCTGGAAGAAGGACTGATGCAATCATTTGCATTTCAAAACCTGTATCTCCCACATCTTCCTTAATAAGAGCCAATTACACCTCTGCCCCAAACTGCAGGTTGCCTGCCTGTCATTGGACTTTCATCCTGTTTGGGTGGGGAGGAACTGTTCCCTTAAATGTCGCATTTAGCATATGCAAATGAAGAGCTAATTGTCCTTAATGGAAAATGAACTCACCTGCTTGCTGTGAGCTCCAGACAAAGCAGACATTGATGAAATGGGCATGCGGCCAGCCTGGGGTCTGCTCTTGTATCTCCTCCACCTTCCCTAGGGCCCCCGCTGGCTTCTCTGTTGCTTTCCTTAGGTCTGGAAGATGGCAGGATAGGTGTGGTTCTTAGCTAGCTGGAAGGCAACATTTTTAGAGACCCGTCTTCCATTTGATGGATGTGAATGCTGAGGTCTGGAGGCTGGAAAGTCTGGTGCAAAATCACAGACTGAATGAAGCTTCTTAGGGGGCATCAATATGGAACTCTGAGCAGTCCATGCCTGGGAAATCAGTGTCTTGAGGATCAGATCAGTTGATTTTCCAGCCAGACTAAAGGGAGAAATGAGTAATGGTCCAATCTGAGAGGCCGAGGGGCTAGGGCTGAATTGGGTGTGGGTCTGGAGAACACCCCAGAGTTTTCACCCATTCAGTGTGGTCCCTCCACATGCCTAATTATATTGCTTTCGAAACCAAGAACAGGGCAGAATTTTCTCAGAGACAGTAAACAGTCTGTCACTGGTAGCATATAATCATGCTAAAGGCCTGCTGTGGGTGTAACTATCCAAACAGTGGAGGATTTCTGGGAGAGGAGAAACTATGCTTGAGAATAAGCCCTAACTAGCCAGCACTAGATCACTAGAGAGAACATTTTAGGAGCCCCAGGTCTGAGGATCAGATTTGGAGATTGGGCATGGTTTGCCCTAAGAGTCAAGGTAACTTGTCTTGGAGGTCCTGAATCATCTCTCAAGAAGTCCAAGCCTGGTTCCTTGCTGGGCCTTAGAGCTTTGTTCCCTGACAAGTTGGGATGCTTATGAAGTTGGAAATCCTGGTGATAAATTCAGGTCCACTTGAACATGATCCCATTCTCTGGGAGCCAGAATACCATGCTGGTGGACTGCATAATGATATACCTGTCTCCCGTGGGAGTGTGTGGATGCTGCCATTGGGTTCACAGGGATGCCTGGCACCTGGGAGGAACTTGGGAGAGACATGCTTCTCAGTCACCTTTGGAAAGGTTAACTCTTACTGTAAGCCTTCAGATGTGCCTTGCTGTGCCTACCACCTCCTGCCTAGTTGCTTTTTACTGACTTGAGCTGGTTCTCTCAGATAACCGGCATAGTCCAGCCCACTTCACTGCTGTCTGACTCAGGGGTGCCAAGCATCTTGGGAACCCCTATCTGTCCTTCTCATGTACCATGATGGGTCTAAAGCAGGCTAAGGGAACACACCCAAGGCCACACAGTGAGATCAGGCACTTAGCCCTAGTGGCTAGATCTTTAGTTCTAGTGGCCCAAGTGTTTTTGTGGTCATAGAGAAGCATATCCCTGTGAGACATGGAGGGAGTCTCAGCTGCTACAAAACAGGACCATGGTTCCTATTACTTAGGCATTATTGGTCAGAGCAATGGGTGAAGATCAGAACATGGGCTTGGTTCGAGCAGGTAGATTTGATATGGACTGTGACCGAGACATGGATTTGTGTTTTGTTAAACCACTGAGATGGGACAAGGGGCTGGTTGATCCTGTCAGCAAAACCTCCCCCATGCTGACTGATTCCAGGGGCCATGTGAGTGGCTTCAGTGTGATGTGAGGTGGGTAAGCATAGGGAATAGCTTCGTAGCCAGAGACTTTACTTGACCCCTGTTTCTAATAGTTTAGAATTGTAGTGATCTGCACTATATATTTACTTTAATAAAGGGAAATAAGTTACCCCCTTAGCAACCTCTTGATAATGTATTGTTTCTATTCAAACACATACTGGAACAAACCTGAGAACTTTTGGCAATGGGCTCATCCGGCCAAGACTGGTTTTGGATGTCTACAGAATAAGGCAAACTGTGTCTTCTGAGTGAACCCTTAGGGAGAATCCCCTATTTACCATCTTATGCTTATGTATAATTGGGCAGGCGTATGATTAAAATCAGATGCATTGCAGGAAGGGACATGTGCTATGAGCATAGGTTTATGTAATTGTGTAATCCTCATTCAAGTCTGTCAATCAAAACGGAGAGCTACCAGTGTTATGTCCCTTAACAGCCACACACCTTTTTCTCTTGCACCCCATTAAGAGAAGCCCCAAATAATAATTGGAGCCCTTGAGTACCTTTGCTCATGTGACCTACTGTCATTCTCGACAACATACTTTTTTCTGATTCATACCACTGCATTGCTTTAGAATCCCCTTGCTGTTTTTGCAATCCGTATGAGACTTCATTTCATTCAGTTCAGTGAATAAGAGGCAAAGAACCTGGAAGCGTTCGTCAGGCCATGGTGATGGGTGGGTTTAAAGTGATGAGTTCTGGGGATGGGTGTGCCTCACCAAAGGCTGCACATCACACTGGAAGGCCTGCAAATGTATGGTGTAAAAGCTGTGAGCTGGCCCAATAAGGGCTGTTCACGGTGATTCAGATGTAGCCAAGGACTTGGCTCATTCTTTCTTGGGTGGATCTAGGAACAGTGGGCTTGTGCCTCCATAAGAATCCCTCCCACCTACCCCAGTGCATCAGCTTCTAAGATGTTATGCTGGTAGAGCCAGGGCCCTTTCCAATTTTCAGAAACTAGCGAGATGGCAAAGAACCAATATTCCATTCTCTTGACCACAGTAGCTTTTTTTCTGGTGCTCTCTTGAACAGGAGAAGGCAGGTGCAACAGCAGAGAGACCATCTCCCTTCCTTACATTATTTCCAGCCCACAGCCGGGCCAGCTAGCTTTTGGGAATGCCCTAGATGTCAGAAAGCAGGTCAGTGGCTGATGAACTTTGTGTTGGGTGGTCATGGGGGCCCTGATGGCCCTAAAGACCTTTCAGGAGCTTTGTCCAAGCTCCAGGCTCACCAGCCTGTCTTCAATGCTGCCCAGGAGCAGATTCCCAAGGATTAATGAGCCTCTCTTTCCTGAGGCCCTTGCTCTGGGGTTAGAAGGGATGTGGCTTTGGCCATGTAGGTAGTGCAGGGTTTGGAGAGATTTGGAGCATAGGCTGCAGCTGTTAACTTGGCAGAGCCTTGCTGCAGATGTGAGGATGCTGGGTGGGGACTGAGGGGAGCTGAGGGTGTGGTGGGACCCAGCATGAAGTCGGTGTCAGGAGGAGCCTGAGTGCTCTGGGAGAGGGGCTACAATCCCTGATCACATCATTGCTGGCTGGAGGTCAAGCTGTCTGCAGCTGTCTCCAGAGGTTGGTCAAGTTTCTTCCTGCCTCTGCCCTCCTGGATGCTGACTTCCCAGGCCTCTCAGACTCAAGCCAGTGTGGTTTTGGTTTTGGAGTTGAAGCAACACTGGGCTCAGGCCCAGGCTCCGATTATCCTGAGCAGTGGAATCTGGGAGCTGGGAGAGGCCAGGCTTGGAAGAGTTTCTTAGCTAATGGAAAGATGGAACTGTGGACTCCTCCCTGCTTGGCTCCTCTCTAGGGATGGGGCAGGGCCTCTTCTTCCTCGAGTGCAGCCATGGATTCCAGGATGTAAGCTCAGAGCTCTAGACTAGGGTCCTTTCCCCTTTCCTGCTGAGACAGTCTTGGTTCTTTGCCCAGAGAGGGCCTACCAGATCTTTATTGGCCTGCAACAAAAGGTTGTAAGGGCCACAAATAGGGGAGTTTCTTGGAGTCTCCCAGGGTAGCGTAGTTTTATGCTTACTGACATGAGTAATTTGCTCATTTATTTTTCTTCCATCCTTCTATTAACTTATTCATCTTGCAATCAAGTTATCCAACTGTCCATCCATCCATCCATCCATCCACCCATCCATCCACCTCATTGTCCAGTCACTCCCTACTCTATCCAAGCATCCATCTAAGTGTCCATCCATCTTTGTATCTATTCATCTGTCCATCCATCCATCATCATTCCAAGGAGTACTTGCTCTGAGCCAGAACCCTATGTCAGTTGCTAGGATACAGACACAAACAGTTCACTAGGCCTGCCCTGAAAGTATTCCAGGTCCGGTGACCTGATATTTGAATAAACACCCATGTCTCCTCAGCCATATCACGTCGTAGTAAATGTGAAAGTTGTTTCATGAATCCAAAGGATTAACTGACTCCAACCTAAGTGGCCCCTCCTCCAAGTCACTGTCTCTAATTTCACTATGTGGAGTGTGGATTTGACAGGGGAGGAGATGGTGAAGGCTACTTCTGGCAGAGGGACCCAGGCTTGCCAGGGCAGATCTTTGCAAACACATAGATAGCATGGTTGGGGGGATGAGGTACTGCAGTTACAAGGCTGAGATGAAATGCGGTCGGAGAGCTAGCTCAAAAGACTCTTTGGGAAACTGTGGAGGGCCTTGAATGCTAAGCCAAGGCTCTGATCTTTTGTCCCATGGTTCTCATGGCCTGGAAGAGCAAGGCAAGCATGGAGAAAACAATGTCAGATGTGGACTTTCAGAAGATCACGGAGGCAAGCCCATCTGGCCTGGAATCCAACTCTGCTGCCTTCTACTTTGGTGGCCTTGGGCAAATGAATGAGCTTCTCTCTGTCCATTTCCTCTCCTCCACACACAAAAAAGATGATGCTTTCTGCATTGCTGGGTTTCTGTGAGCTACAAGAGCCAACCTGAGAAGTACCAGGTGGGGATCTTGAGACACTGTAGAAGACTGACACTCACCTGGAAGCTGCTGGGCCCCAGCTAGAATGAGAAGCTCACTCTGGCTTGTGGTGTTAGTGGGGGTGGGAGGGAAGGGGTAGGGGAAAAAGGAGGAGAAGGAGGAAGGGAGAGAAAGGGTGGTGGTGGAGGAAGGCACCATCTCCAAAGGCTTTGCTTCTCCACAAAGCTTTCTCAGATTACTGTGGATTGTGGGATGATGGGCAGGTTTAGCAGGCTGTCTTGAATTGCAGATTCAATGGTGATATCAGACTCAGACAACTAGTGATGTCCTGGCTTGGGAAAGAACTTGGGGACCGCACTGTGACCCCAGGTGCCCTGGCACCAGGCCACTCGAAACTCTTTCCGCCCATGAGTGGCTCTCTCCTCCCCGCCCTGTCTTGCCCTGCACAGCTGTTCCAAGGAGATGGCTCCCTGGCTCCAGGATTGTATCTGCTAATCCCAGGGAGCAGCCTGCTGGGGCGAGACCTGACACGTTTTGACGCTCTGCAGCACAACTTACCCAACCCTTTGGCTTTGTGCCTTCCCTATCAGCTTCAGGGCTGAGACTGTGGTCCACTCCCCTGCCTGGCACTCCTTGATGACCTTGGATCCCGACAGGCCACGGAAGGATTCACAAAGAGATGTGTGCAAGAGAAAACACATATCCCTGATGGCTCAAATCACCTGCCCTTAGTGGGTGGCCAGGAAGATGAAGCCAGAGCTCTTCTATCCGGGACATTCTCTCACATGTCTGTGAGCCTCAGTTGGCTCATCTGGAAAGTGGGGGTGATGGTGCAAACCTCACAGATATTAGATGGGGATCCAGAGAAGATTGAGAAACAAGGGGTAACTCAGATTTTTCAGACTGTAACTCACACATGGGTCTGTGATTTTGGCCAAGAGGCTTCTCCTTGTGCTGCATGGACTGCCTCCTTTGAATCTATGGCTGTCTTCTCCCTTTTCGGCTCTGACCATAGGACCACAGCCTCTGTGGTCACGCAGATTCTCCTTGGACTCTCAGTACTCTCATCTGAGGAATGAAGTAGGTGAAGCTTCCAGCTGAAGAAACAGGCAGCTGCTGGGGCCCGCACAGATAGATGGGTCACCCAGCAATGGAGCCTTCAGGAAGCACAGAGCACCTCTTACTCATGGACTACAGATTACAGTCTTTCCAAGGGTATTTGATGACAGAGGGACAAAAAAAATGATCAACTTCCCAAAATGACTGCAAATCAAAGTTAATTGATGTTTAATTGAATATGTGCATAATGTAATATCATGTCAACTTGTTAAATGGAGCTCACCCCAGCTCCTCTGAAGTTATATGTAAATGATATTTGAAGCAGGATATGGATGCATTTTGATGTGTTTATTGTGATGTGGTATGGCATGCGAGACTGGGAGGAAAGGAGGCTGCGGAGATTTCTAAGTAGATTTGCAGGAATAAAATGGAGGTGGGGGATGCAGCCCATACTGGCTGAGCTGCCACCTTCTGCTTGTCCTCCCAATGTCCTTGGAGAAGCCGAGCGTTCTCAGCACCCACAGATAAGCTAACCTCTAGAGAAAGCATTTGAGTTCCCATTCTGGAATTTTCTAGGACAATCTGGTAAATCTCTGCAGCAGTTTAGTATGTTCTCTAGGATTGGGGTTTAGGTAGGATGAGTCTTGTTAAATGTAGCCCTGAGAAGAGGAAACAACTCCTGCCCCTCCTCATATTATTTCTTCTTTACCTTCTCCCCCTCTTTCTTCTCTAGTGCTAGATGTCTGGTGAAGGAGGGCTCTTGGCTGCATCACGACATGATAGAGGGAATTTGGTCAGACAGAGCAAACTCTGGAGCTTGGATCTCTCCTCTTCCTATTACAAAGCTACTACATGTCATGGAGTTGCTGCCTTTTGCCTTCATCTAATTTTAATTACCTCTCAAAGTCCTTTCCTCCAAATATCACGAACACATGAATTTAGGAATTGTGTTTCTAATGCATGAACTTTTGGGGGACAGAGGCAAGATCATTGCACCAGAGAAGTCACTGATATTTGGGGGAATATTTGTTACAGGGTATGGTCTGCAATGCTGACTTTTAAAGAAGAAGAGGCTGAGGCTTGTTGTTGAGGAGCAGTATAGGTGTTCCCAGAGCTGAAAATGGGGAGCCAGAGAATTGCAATTTACTTCCCACAGATGAGAACCACATGAACAGGGCTCCCTCACCTCCAAACTTTGCGCCTTGATACTGAGAGCTTTGAGCTAAGGTCAAATGCTCTAGAAGTTTCATGGATCCAGGTATATACCTCTGGAGACCTTTGACATGAGAGGATAATGTTATAGGCCTATGATCGAGCCTGCAGTCACAGCTTGGAGGCAACTTTGGAGGTTCCTGAATGTGTCTGTTGTTCTTAGGGACATTTGAGACCTCAAAGTCTATTGCCTCCAACACTGACCTCATAGAAAGCCAGAAGTTACTGCCATTGGCCATATTTCTCCCAACAGGATAGGGATTGGGAACATACAAGCAGGTCCTATTTCTGAGACAGGTCCATATGACATAGCTTTAGAACCCAACTCAACTCCTCAATGGGAATCAAAGAGGCTGCTGTCATGAAGGGGGACAGCTCTGGGCAGAAGGTTGTCTGTGCTCTGGGTACTGGGGGCAATCCCTAGTGTGTCAGGGAAGGCCAAGTGACCATGAGCCCAAAATAAGATCTCTTCACATTGTTGTTCTTTCACCACCCTTCCCTTCTCCCTCTCGCTCTGGCTGTGCTTGCTCCGGCTCCGCTTGCTCGGGCCCACAGGATTTATTTATTTATTTATTTATTTATTTATTTATTTATTTATTATATGTAAGTACACTGTAGCTGTCTTCAGACATCCCATAAGAGGGCATCAGATCTCATTATGGGTGCTTGTGAGTCACCATGTGGTTGCTGGGATTTGAACTCATGACCTCCAGATTTGAATTCACTGCTCCAGAAGAGCAGTGAGCCATCTCACCAGCCCCTACACTGATGTTCTTGTATGCATGCATGTATGTATGTATGTATGTATGTATGCATGCATGTATGTATGTATATATCTACAAATAGATCTCTTATTATGTCTAACTTTAAAATGAAATTCTTATTATAGATTGTGTGTCAAACAAAACAGTATGAATAAGGCATTATTCCTGTCTTTAGATAGAAAGAGTCTTAGAATATATTCTTGTGTGTAAGGAGAGACTAATGACATGTTTTCCTGGTTACATATAACTACGCATGAGCACGTGCACCATGAAATTACAGATCCAGTGGAACTAAATGAAAGAATGGCTTGCAGTGGGTTAACAGGGTCCTCAGCCCCACATTAGCCTTTGGTGTATTCCGAATTCTAAAATTTCTATTACTATTGCTCTTGTCTTTGTTGTACACTTTCAAAATTGTTTTATGTTTTAGTTACCTCTGGTGCCACCTAGGTAAGGATTTTATGATATTTGTAAAGTTCTCAGCTAGCAGGAGTTCAGGGCTCTCCTGATCTATCCTGGGTCCTAGATCCTTTTGCCTTGGGATAGCCTGGTCTTCACTGTCCACAGGTTCTGTCATGCTTATTTTTTTGTGCTGCCAGCTGACAAGAACAAACTGGTCAACAGTGCTCAAGCTGGGGTAAGACTTGGCTTCTTGCAACCTCAGAAGCCTTAGAGGCTTCCAGAAGCTGTATTGTGCTCTGCACCTCTCTGCTACTGATATAGTCCTAATACTGCCCCCTGCCCCAACACACTCCCCAGATGTGCAGAGCTGCACTGATGAGCTTTGGCCTTGCAAACTGCCAGCTGTTTATGCCCTCTGTTTTCCCCTGCTGCTGGGCAGGCAGCTTGGCAACTCCTTAGCTTAGAGAGCAGAGGCTGTCTAGAGCTGGACTTGTCTGGAAAGTGCTCTCTGTCATCTTGGGTCAAGTTCACTAGAAATAGAAGCTAAAACACAGATTCCTGCACCAGTGGGCTATGGAAGGTGTTCTCCAGGGTATCCAGCAAGGTAGCCAGAGAGTAGGCTAAGGGAACCAGAGAAGCTAAACAGAGGCCCAAAGGATGGCCTTTGCCTCTCCACATGGGTTGCTTGGAAGTATGAACTGTTTCAGAGATTTCTAGTAGTTTGGAGTTACCCTGACACAGACATCGTGGATGAGGTGGGGATTGACCTTGGAGACATGGCAAATGCCCAGGCATCTCTAGATCAGACAGCTCCTCTCAGCAGGGCTAGAGGCGGCACATGGTATGCAGCCTACCCTGTCCCTAACAGCTGAGGGATGTTCTGTAGATGAGTGAGGGAACCCAAGGGTGCCAATCCTATCAGTCACACCCTCCATGGTCGATGTCATTGTTTCTTTCCAAGAGTAATCTTGTCTTTTCCTGGATTCATCTCTACTTGGCTCATTAAACCAGGATTACACAGGACTCCTGGGTGCCAGGTCCTGGAGGGTCCAGGCAAACTGAATTGTTTTTAAATAACAAGACCCGGCTGTTGCTTTGGGTGAGGGTCTACCTACATCTTAGCTCTAGACATGGCCTCCTCCTTCCAAGTTCACCAGCACTGTGAACTGAGTGTCTGCTCCCCAAAACTGAGGCAGTAGGTCTCTTCTTTTGCAAGAGGAACTAGAAACTGCTTTGGGATGGGTGGTTTGAAGTGGAGGATGAATCTAGCAGGCATGTGAGTTTCTTCCCTTTGTAAACTTTCTGAGCTAAGCAGAGGGGTTGGTGTGGAGAAGCTGTTCTCCCTTCTACGGGCTCCCTTCCTGCTGGGTTGGCTCAGCTGCAGCCCTGGCCTTGTAGCTACTGCTGAGGAAAACAGAAAACCACAGCTATGAGGCCCCAAACAGGCCTGCATCATGTTTACCAAGTGACAGAACCCTGGGCCTGTCTCCAAAGAGGCTGGAGCTCCTGCGGCAACTCAGAAAGCTCATCTATGGCCAAGGCTGTGCTTCACGGGCCACGAGGGCTGGGGAGGCTGTTGGCGGTCACTGCAGCCAAATGTCTCATTTCATCAAGAGGCCCACAGATGTGAGTGAACTGGCCGTGGGAGGCAGGGAAGGAGGCTGAGATTGAGGCCCATGGATAACAGGAAGAAAGAGGAAGGGACTCCGGTTAAGGTTCAGGTTCACTCTCACAGTTGACTAGCCTCAGGTCTTGCCTCTCTTCCCGCTCTCATGTGTAATCAGCTACTGGTTTTGAACCTGAGGTCATTGACCCAGGGTCAAGGGAGAAGGTAAGGCTGAGGCAGTGCTGGGTTCAGCTTCTGAGCAGGACCCAGGAAGTTCCACTTTCCTAGTCCCAAGCCATCAATAGCTGGGGCCTCCCCCCTTTTTTAAATCTCTAGGCTTGGGTCAGGGGAGGGCCCACAAAACAGGCCCCCTTCCTTTCCTCTAGGGTGTCCCACCCTGCTGAGCCTTCCTTTCATAGCACTCCTCTATCCCTACCCCTGCCTTTGGCACACAGGTGGCTCAGTAAGCTCCTTGTCCCAATGTCCTCAAGAACATTTCACCAAGACACTTTGGCTAATCTTGTTCCACTCTGTTCATATGGCTTTGGGATGACCTGGGAGTGGGCAAACCTTTGTCCTATCCTGTTTGGTTCGGTTCTCCACACGACATTATAGACTTTCTCTGCACCCTCCTCTGACCCTGTCACCTCTTCAGTCCCCTTTCCTGGATAATTGTCTGATGTATTCTTATGCGTATGAGTGTGTATGCGCACGCATGGATATCAGAGGACATCTTATGGGAGTGAGTTTTCTCTCTCCACCGTGTTAAGCTTTGAGCTCTGACCATACCTCCTCCTATCCAAAATGGGGTTCCCCTGCTTCCTAGCCTTGCTGCCTTCCCCTGAAATGAATGTGAAATCAGAAGCTTTATTTAATCCTGTGGCTACCTTGGTCTCTGTCACTGGAGACTGAATGCCACACTTTTAGGTCACACCTGTCCCCTTGGTCCACTGCTTAGAATCGTCTTGTCTCAGAACCCCCTTGCTGCTTATGTCTTGACCTTCTGGTTAGAAGGACTGTTTCCTACATCCAGAACACATCTTTAAGGTTTGGATGAAGTGTGCTCTGTCTCCTCAAGGCCCCTGTGTTGGGGCTTGGCTGCCAGCTAGTAAGTAGGCCTTGGGAAATACTCTAACCCACTCAATGGACCGATTTTTTAGTGGGTTCAGGGCTCGTCACTGGGAGGCAGTGGAAACTTCTGGAGGTAGACGCTACATGGGAGAAGTAAGCCCCTGGAGCACATCCTTGGTAGTTGTATCTTGTCCTGTCTCCCTCTCCTCTGCCTTATGGCCATGTTTCTAGGCTTGCATGTCCTCCTCTGACAAGTATTCCTTCCCACTATACTGTTCTGCCTCTCTACAGGTCCATAGCAGGGAAGCCAGCCAATCACAGACTGAAAACCTCTGAAAACCTTCTACATTGCTTCTTGAATGCATCTGTCTTAGCAAGGAAAGCAAGACTAACCTAGCCATCGATCTCCTCTTTTGGTTCCAAGCACCACTTGGTCACCAAAGTCAGAGATCTAAGTTTTGTCATGGAGATGGATCAGCAGGTAAGGTCACCTGCCACGTAACCTGAAGACATGAGTTGTTCAATTCTTGGGCTTAATATGGTGGACGGAGAGAACCTACTCCCATAAGATGGCCCTTGGTATTCATACATGAACCATGGCACATAGGCATATACCCACATACACATAAGAATACATGAATGTAGCAAAAAGTAGCAAGAAATAAGGAAAGAAGCAAACAAAGAAACAAAGGAATGAATCGAATTTCCTTCTTGTAGCAGGCTGATCAATTTCCTACTCCCCTCAAGACACTGACCTCCAAACTTCCAGGACCTGTAAATGCATGCTACGTGGAAGAAGGAAATTACTGAGGGAATAATATTTAGGATACTGAGATGAGGATGTTCTAGGTGAGCCTGGAAGACACAAGGCTATGAGAGGGAGGCATAAGGTCAGAGTGGCCTCTGGGAAGTGTTAGAATAGAAGCCAGAGGTTAGGGAGATCTTGCCTCAAGTCAAGAACTTGTGATGGCCACCCAAAGCTGGAAGAACAAAGCTCCCCTCTGGAACATCCTGAAGAAGCCACTCCTGACAGCAACTGCTTCTTAGTCTTTTGGGCTGTTGATGTCCTGACTAACTGGTATAATTGGACATGTTTGTGTGTTTTACGCTACTGCTCTGTGTCAATGTTATACAGGAAACAAATACAGCTGCTTCGTGGATACTTGCTTCATTCATTTGACCTCCAGTCCTATCAAGTGCCCCTTAGGTTTCCTCCTTCTATACCCAAGCCCGTGTCATTGGTATCCTTCCTCTCTAGAGTATTTGCAGTAATACTTCAGCAAATCACCCGGCAGCTTCTATTGTTGCAAGTCTGAGTCTTGTGTGTTATGGGAAAATAGTCCCTTCCTGGGTAGCCTTGGCTTGCAGGCTGAAGTCTCTAGGCTGTGAGGAATCATGGGTGTGCGACAGTGTCAGATGTTAGCTCCTTTCTCCTGTCTGGATCCGTGTCTCAAGCTTTACCATTCAGCCCTGTTGTACGAAAGTGGCAGACACTGATGCTTACATTGTTATCTCGTTCTGAAATATCCACTGTGTCTTCTACCAAGTCTCTAAGTGTTTGAGACTCTTCGGGGCCTCCACTCTCTCATCTGTATCATTAGGGGTCACCTCCAGATGAATTTAAGCTCTATGGAACTCTTAGCCTGGACAACTGGGATGAGCACAGGACACTGGCCTCCCCTACCTCCAATGTGCTTAACAGATATCTTGCAAGGTCTCTGCACTGTCTTGGAGCTAGATGGCCCCACATGGGCTGTTTCCCACTGCTGTCCTTTCTGAGGCTGGGTGTGTGTATGTGTGCTGCATATGTGGGCGTGCACGTGCGTGTTTTAGGAGGAACAACAGAATTTTAAATAGTTTATTAAAGAGCTGCTCAAGGCGCCTTGGATATGAAATTTCTCCAGAAAAAAAAATAAATAAGAAAGAAAGAAAAAAAATCCCTCTATTTTGATGATTTAAGTGTTAATGATTCAAAACCATATGGATCACATTTTCTTCCCATCCACACAGTTTTAAAAAGTATCAGAGAGACTGCTAAGGGCAAAATGCATTTATGATTCCATCGATCCAACAGCATTGTGGAAGGCTGCACTCCAGATTTGAGGGGAACAAGGCCCAGTGAGCCAGGATGTGGGTCCCCTCCTCCCCTCCAGGCCTCTTCCACATGGTCTCTGGGGAAAGCCACACTGGACTTCTGGGAGAGTATTCCAGATACAACTTGGAAATTCAGTATCCCAGTGGGATGTGTGTTTGTGTGGTGTGTGTGTGTGTGTATGTGTGTGTGTGTGTTTCAAAACCTCCAGAACTAATTTTAAAATGACTTAGGTTTTGGCAGACTGAAGAGGTGTTAACTCAAACCCGGGTGGATTTCAAGGGAAATGTAATTAGAAAAACCCTTTCCTAGTTAGCTGAGAGACGGCAGTGAGCAGTACAGATGCGCTTTGGGGAACTGTTTGGTGAGATGAGAGCGTGCCTGCCATCAGGGCCAGTGTGCAGGCAGGCACATGGGCTCCACCCCAGCCAGGCCCCCTGCCCACACCCAGCACTGGGCCATAAAATCCAACATGGAGGGGCTACGTGCAAGGACCAGGCCACATCTAAGTCATTTGTGGTTGGTTCTTCCAGGAACCAAAGTGGGGTGAAGTGAGGGTCACTGGTGGATGGAGAGCTCAGATTTTGATCCATTCGATTCCTGGACCTAATCCCTTCTCAGGCTAGTGAGATGACTCTGAGAACTGTCTAGATTTGTGCATCTGTGTCCTGGGAGCAGACTTTCAACTCCCAGAGATGTAGGATGTAGCAATTCTGACCCTTCATGGCAGGTCATAGGTCTGCTTGCTGATGCTATCATCTTGACAGTGCTTTTTTTTTTTCCCTGCCAGTAGCCCTTCCTAGAATTCTTCCCTGACTACCTTCAACATTGTTCTCCCTGGAACACCAAGCTCTCCCCCCCACCCCAGGGAGTCTAATGGGAGTCTCTCTCTCTCCATTCTCTGTGACCCTTGAGCACAGTGGACACACATCTATGCCCAGTGCACTGAGCCATGTCTTCTCACCAGGACATCTGGTCATCAGCTTTGACCTCCTGGGGTAGGAAGAAAGGCATCTGTCAAAACTCTGTATGGACCAGGCTAGGGCTGAGCTTAGTCAGGCTTGGGATGTGTCTTGGTGCTCAACAAATGCCAAGTGGACTGACCAGAATCTTGTGACAATCTCTGCCTCATTCATTCATTCATTAATTCATTCATTCACTCACTCACTCACCCAACCACTGGCCCACTCATCCTTCTCCAACCTATACATGTCTCTCTATCCATCCACCCACCCATTCATCTATGTTGTCTGCCCATATCTTTCCATCACCATCCATCCATCCATCCATCCATCCATCCTCCCTTTCATCCATCCATCCATCCATCCATCCATCCATCCATCCATCCATCATCTACCTACCCACTCACCCACCCATCTACATTGTCCATCAATTCATATCTTTCCTTCACCATCCATCTATCCTTTGTCATGGACCACTCATTCATCCTTCCACCCATGTACACATCTGTCCTTCTACCTGCCTCATATCTTTCTTGTCCATTCACTTATCAGACACAACAGATCTGATACCTTTGTTGCAATCCTGTTGTATTTCATTTCAAATGATCTTTGATTATTTCAAACAATAGAGTCTATTGACATATTGCAACAAACAGCAATGGACCACCCACTGATCTATATCTTTTATTAATATTATACCATCTGTACTTGAAATTTTTCTTTTTAAAACATAGTTTTATAGCTCCATGTGTTGGCTCTGTAGTTATAACCCTTTATCTTCTTCCTGGGAGATGATGTGTCTCATTTCCATACATGTCTTCATGTTTTTAAATCATGTGTGTTTGTGTTCAAAAGCAACAAAGAGTATTTTTTCAGGTTTTAAACTTTTGTATAATTGCTTTTTCTGCTGCATCTGTCTCTTCATAACTTGGTTTGTTTTCACTCATTCTTATAATTCCGTTTTATTATTTATGTCTATTGCACTAGATGATTTCATGTCAACTTGATACAAGCTAGAATCATCAGAGAGGACAGAACCTAAATTATGAAAAGGACTCTGTAAGACTGGGGTGTAGACAGGCCTGGAGGGAATTTTTTATTCACTATATATATATATATATATATATATATATATATATATATATA
>NW_021620795.1:823950-862874 GCF_004785775.1 Grammomys surdaster | reverse complement strand
TATATATATATATATATATATATATATATATATATATATATACACACACACACACACACACACACACACACACACACACACACACACATGAGTGCTCTGTTTTCATAGGCACAAGAAGGCATCAAATCCCATTACAGATAGTTGTGAGCCATCATGTGGATGCTGGAAATTGAACTCAGGACCTCTGGAAGAGCAATCAATGTTATTAATCACTGAACCATCTCTCCTTAGGGAGTTTTCTTAATTAGTGATTGATGAGGGAGTGTCCAAATCATCATCGGTAGTGCCATCCCTGGGGTAGTAGTTATGAGTTCTGTAACTGAGTAAGCTATGGATAGCAAGCCAGTAAGCAGCACCCCTCCATGGCCCTTGCATCAGCTCCGGCCTCCAGGTTCCTGCTCTGATTGAGTTCCTGACCTGATTTCCTTCAGTGATGGACAGTGATGTGGAAGTCTGAGCCAAATAAGCCCTTTCCTCTCCCAAGTTGCTTTGGCTGTGGTGTTTCATCATAGCAATAATAGCAAACCTAACGATGACATCCATTTTCATAAAAGTACAGTTGTGTACCATGGGATCCTTTGTCTCTTCCTTTGTCTCACCAGTTCTTTGATGGCAGAATGGTTCATCTGTGTATAACTTTCTGCCATGCCTTGCAGGGTCTTTGAGGGTTGGCTGTATGGCTCATGGGTAACATTTTGTGATCCCTGCAATGGACCAACCTCAGAGCTCTTTGGTGGGTATCTGGGAGTGATGGAGACTTGGTCCTAGCTCTTAAAGAGCAGCATATTAACAGACAGATGAAGGGTTGGCCTGGTGGTAAGAATGGCGATCTGTGTACATACAAAGGAGGAAAATGGTGGAGAGAATGGAAAGAGGAGTAGGCCATTCTTGGCAGAAGAACAGCACAATGGAGGCTGGTGGTGAAAAGCCATTTGTCCCTACTGCCTTGCTCAGGAAGTACCCAAAGGCATCCTGTCTCCTTTGGTAGGTGAACTTTCACACTCAATGCAGGCCCTTGAAACTGTCTCATTCACTCATGCTTTCTTCCTCTATAAAACCAGCAGATATTTCCTGGATACCTACTGTGTGCTGGACTCTGTACTTGTGCCTAGACAAAGCAGAGTCACCAAGAGATACTTCTTGTTCTTAGTATTAAGGGGTGTGAGAAAGAGCGTCAGATGGCAGTCTCTCAGAAGGCTGTGTAGGGAGCCTGATGGGTTATTGACTCATAGGTTAGGTGGTCAGAGAGTGTCTCCAAGGAGATAGACTAGTCAGCTTTCTGTTCCTGTAACAAAACACCAGAGGCTGAGTAACAGAGAGATTTATTTAGCTTAGTTTCAGAGGCTGGAATTCTGAATCTGGTGATGTCTCTGGTGGGAACCCTTACCATATCACAGCACAGATGGCATCATGGTGGGTGTCTGAGAGTGACGAGAAAAATCAGGAAGCCAGCTACATTTAGTTGGACTGGTTCTTTAAAGAGAACTGACTCTTACAGTAATGAAGTGAGGTCCCTGGAGTGTTACCTTAATACTACCACAAGGCAGTGTCCCAGTGACCTCCCCCCCTCCTGCTAGATGCCACCTCTTAAAGGCCTACCACTCTTCATACCAGCACACCTCAAGAACCAAAGTTTTATCATATAAACCACACTTGAACCATTGCAGGAGAGGACACTGGACCTTGAGATCTGAGTGTAATGTCAGGGAAGGGTGTGTAGAAGTGAAGGACCTTGGCTTGTTCAAGGCTGTTCTTTGGCTCGGGGTGGAGGGAGAGCAGTGGCCTGGGGCCAGCAGTCGGATTGCATATGGCTTTGTGAGGCAGGAAAGGGGCTCAAGTTTTATTCCAACCAGATGAGGAGACTTCAGAGGGTTTTAAACAGACAATTGATGGGGTCCAATTACTTTCCAAATTAATTGAAAGTAGGAGATTGTGAGTTGTAGTTGGAGGGGAGCCAGGTGGCTCTGTACAGTTCAATTCCAGGTGGCTACAGCTTGGCCCTGATTGTGGGCAGCAGCAATGGAGTAAGGGGACCTGGGATATGTCTCTAAGGTAGAGTTGACAGGTCTGTTAGAAGAAGAGATGGAGGCAGTCAGGGAGAAAGGGAGGGATTGAGAGGGGGGGAGGGAGGGAGAGGGAGGGAGGGAGGGAGGGAGGGAGAGAGAGAGAGAGAGAGAGAGAGAGAGAGAGAGAGAGAGAGAGAGAAAAGAGCAGGTAGGAGCAGGTAAGTAAAGTGAGACTCTGGTTGGTGGAGAGTAGTAGTCATTAGGAAAGGACGGACTTGGGATTGGGTAGGAAGGGTGAGTTGACCCTGACTCCACTGATTTTGAACCGGCTATGAGACAGCCAAGTGGAGCTACTAATCAGGTAAATTATGTAGTTGTCCCAGGGAGGTCATGACAGTACCGCTCTGGGCATGTGTCCCATGATTACTGGCCACTGTCTGAGAGAATAGTGTAGCACACAGCTGGTTCACTGTGTATCTCCTGAGGGTTAGGTAGAGAATGGTTTGACATGTCCATTTTGCTGCTGTGAAGACAGAAGACCAGCAGGACAGTGATGGTTCGGAGCACTCAGAGCCTGGAGCCCACCTTACTTCATCCTGGCTTCTCTTCTTTATCTGTAGGTTACCATTGCATTACTGGGAGAATGGGAACAGGGTCAATACCAGCTTGATCTGGATTGGTTTCTTCTTTTTCTGTTTTGATAATGTAGCCAAGGTCATTGCAACCCAAAGATGTCACAGCCAGAGCCCAAGGCCTTCCCTGTGTGTGGTCTGTGGTGTCATGACATCCTGGTGTCCAGTGCCAGCCAGAGGTTGACGTCATCCATCATGAACATGACATGTTTTTGTCCTCCACTGTGTCAAGGGAGGGCATGGCTCCAAGCCACTGATTGTGAGAAAAGTTGAGTTCATCTTCTTAAGTACTCACAGTGCTTAGGACTAAGTACTGCAAGCAACCATAGGCCCAGAAAGTTAAACCATGGAGTGGAGGCCCCTCACTTTACAAAGAGGAAGTGAAGTACAGGATACCAAAATTAGATTTAGACAAGCAAGTTGAACACTTAGCTACTTCCTTCTACAACTGTGTTCAATCAGTAAATAGCTGTACATTTTCTTATTCAGGGAGAGGGAAACCGAAGCTTTGCATGTGAGCAGCTTCTAGCTGAAGTATTTACAGGGCCAAGGTTCCCTAGGACCAGGTTGTTGTCAGCTGTTTGTGACAAGCCCTTGACAATATAAGCAGCAGTGTTCTGGGGAAGCAGAAGTGTAGACAGAGGCCCCGACACACTGGCTGAGGGCAGATTAGCTCATGGTTGGGAAGGAAAGACTCTTTGGCTATGCTAGGCGTCTTCCCTGGAGAAACTGCTTATAGAAGAGAGGATGGTGGGGGGCTTCTTCCTGGGCTGGGCAGGCTTGGTCCTGGCTCTTCTGCTGACTATAGACTGACTGTGTGCCTGGGGCAGGTTTGCAGTAGCTATGACTCACAAACTAAGGCTGGGTTAGAATTAAATCTTCAGCGAGTAAATATCAAGTACCTACTGTGTGCTCTGCTGTAGCTCGGATGCCATCAGTCAGTTTAGTATTTAGTGATGGTGCAGGCACTGAACAGTCTGTATACTGTCTCTTCCTGGAGAGAGGAAACAGCAAACTTGGGCTTTTCCTGGAGATATGTCAGAGTTGCCATGGAGGAGACATGCTTTTAAGATAGACCCAGAAATGGGGCCAGTGGTTAGCAGGCAGGGGGAATGGCATTGACACAGGTTCAGAGGGCAAGAAGCAGTTACATCTACAGTAAAAAAGAACTTGATTATTTCTCCTTCTTCCTCCTCCTCTTCCTCCTCCTCCTCCTCCTCTTCCTCCTCCTCCTCCTCCTCCTCCTCTTCTTCTTCTTCTTCTTCTTCTTCTTCTTCTTCTTCTTCTTCTTCTTCTTTTCCTCCTCCTCCTTCTCTCCTTCCTCTTCCTCCTCTTCCTCCTCCTCCTCCTCCTCCTCCTTCTTCTTCTTTAAAAAGATTTAGTAAAATTTCTATTTTTTAAATTTTATTTTAGTTTTTTTTCCAGAAACGATGGTAACTCAATCTCTGGGCACAACAATTAGAATCCTAATTTTATATCTATACTAAATCTAAATCCACAGGTGGTGAATCCTGGAGGATATGTCATAGAAACCAGGAGACACTAGTAGCTATATCTTGTCTTCATGCTGTCCCCACCCAAAATGCCCTCTCTCTCTCCTCTTCTTCTCTTCCCGTATCCAACCTGGAAGTCAAAAGTTTTATTTTTTGCACATATATATTTTCATGTATGCATGAACGTGTGGGTGCCTGTGTGTGCAAATATGGGGTGATGCTCACTGAACCTGGACCTTTTCATCCTGAGAGTCCAGTTGTCCAATCTGTTCCTGAGAGCCAGTCATAGGCTCTATGTGGGTCATAGGTTGGTCACTATGCATGCCAGGCTTTTGTGTAGATGCTGGGGAGCCAACACAGGTCCCCAAACTTACACAGAAAATGCTTTATCCTTGAAATCTTCTCCCTGATGTTTTAAAATCTAGGTTAAGTTCACGTAAAATGAAACAAGCCATTCAGGGACACAGATGAGCAGTGTTTTGCATAAGCATACTTTTGTGTGATTGTGTCCTGTCCAGCCTCATTGCCTACATTCCACAAGTATCTGAGATTTCATCGTCTGAACTCCACACACCTCAGTCCTCACAGGGGAAGTGATGTATTTATAAAAAGGTAAAGAGATAGAGAGTATGTTCTATGGGTGTGTGGTGAGGTATGGGGGAAGGAGATGTCTCAGCAGGCCCACGCCTAGGCATCCCTTTTCCCTGAGGGACCAGACATCTGACGGTATAGCATAGAATAGAGTTTATTCAGGGCATGGGGAGGGGAGTTAAGAGGGTAGTAGAGGCAGAGAGAGGCAGAGAGAGAGAGAGAGAGAGAGAGAGAGAGAGAGAGAGAGAGAGGGAGGGAGGGAGGGAGGGAGGGAGAGAGAGAGAGAGAGAGAGAGAGAGAGAGAGAGAGAGGAAGAAGAAGAAGAAGAAGGAGGATGAGGAGGAGGAATAGAGGCCGGCCATGACTAAGGCCCCAGGCACAGTGATCTAGGGTCATGATACCCTCAAGGTGACATCTTTCATTGTGGCATCTGGTGGTGGGAGGGTGGAGGCAGCCAGGCAGACAGGTGGAGCAAGGAAATTAGACTCCAAGGCCCCACTGCTGGCCTCCCCCAGGCAAGCATTAGTCTTTGCCAACAAATGGACTACAGCTTCTCTCATTAACTTGTGGAATGGTGTGTAATAATAAAACGCTCCTTAAAGCTGGGACAGGACACAAATGGCTGCTTTCTCAGGTCCTAATCAGGATCATTAACTGCGTATGGAAAGGTTTTATAAACATTTGCTAAACTCCCGGGTTCACGGTGACCATGTCTTGGTTAGCAGGGCCAGCTGTGAAGGTACATATGCAGGGCCCAGGATTCCATTGGCTCTCTTCAGAGGCTTCTCCGTGCTAAGGAGCCCCTCTGTGTTCTGGATAGGACATTCTGGGTCTGAAAAATTAATGAAAGGACGGAAGGGAAAAGAGCTAAGCCTACTGCTTCCTAAATTTTTGAACCCTTCATTGTCTGTCTCTGAGCTCCAAGCCCCTTCCCTGTGCAGCAGAGATGATACTGACTCCCATTATTTCTCAGAGACCAGTTGAGGGGAACAACAGTACTGGGATCCTAGGTCTCTCTCCTTGGCCCCTCCCCCTTTTCTTCCAAGTGTTTTTTGCTGTCAGTGAGGAAGCTGCTCCTCACCAGTCTTCCTATGTTTCCCATCCCACTCGCTGTTGTCATCCCTACCCACTGTGTCCCTCCACATTTGCAACACGTCACATCTGCCTCCTGCCTCTGGGCAATGAAAGGTACAAGTCTGAAGTACTGAGGGTCGATTTTGTAAGAAGTTAGTTAGACAGAACTCTCTCAACAAGAGCAAGTCCAGAGGACAAGTGCCCCCTACACTCCCTCATCTGGCAATCCCTGCCCCGCCCCCAGGAGCATGCTGACCTGAAGGCTTTATTTGCAGACTTCCTCCTGGCCTTGGGTGACAGTAGACAGAGGAGGGGCCATGGCTTGGCAGGAGTTTGCCTCTCTTCCCTGCAGAAGGGCTCTTTAGTCCCTGGTAGGTTCTTTTCTAAACTCCTCCTTGATTTGAGGAATCTTTCTTGTCCCTCATCCTCATTCCCTACAGAGGACTGGGTCATACAGTGGATATGTATCATTCCAAAGGACTTTCTTCCTCATCCTGTCTAGCCCAATGGCTTCAGGTACTCAGCGTCCACTTCCTATTCCCGAGGATACTCAGTGAAGAAACCACAGCAGCCCTGTCTATTTAGCCCAACATGTGTCCAAGCAACTACCTCAGTCCAGGCCAGAGATCCCAATGCCCTGGCCAGGAAGGAAGGGTGTGGCCAGGCTGCAATGGAAGAGTCATAGCACTGAGACCCTTCCCTAAGCTAGGAAAACATTACCAGGAGTGGCCTGGCTGAGTCTGAGAAGATATGGGAGTGGAGCCACATGTGTCTGTGCACATATGCATGCTCTCTCTCTCTCTCTCTCTCTCTCTCTCTCTCTCTCTCTCTCTCACACACACACACACCCTCACACATGTATATAGTGCACACACATGCACATACATGGACACACATGCACAGTGCACACACATGCACACTTACACATGCATGTATGCACTTGATGACTCCTAGAGGCAGGAAGTCAGGAGCAGTTTAGAGTCGATAAACATTGACAGTCAATGATCAACATCCCTTTGCCTCAGTCCCTTGTCAAGGTACAAACTCTCTCCATTCCTACTTAACATGCAAGGAGTAAAGGCCTCAGTTAAAAGCCTTCCCAGTGTAATAGCTATACTCACAATCCTTCTGTTGTTCTAGCCTTTTCTCATGAAAGGAAATCCTCGCCATGGCTGACTCCAGTTCCCTCTGTCAAGAACAAGGAGTCAGAGAGCAATGGCGCACGTCTTTACTCCCAGTACTGAGAAGGCAGAGGCAGGCAGATCTCTGAGTTTGAGGCCAGCCTGGTCTACAGAGTGAGTTTCAGGACAGCCAGGGTTATACAGAGAAACCTTGTCTTGAAACACCCAAAACTAAAAAAACCAAAACAAACAAAAAACCCCAAGTGATCCATCTTCCAGCACTGAACTGACAGACTCCCCTGAACCCCTGCAGACCCCTCCATCTCTCTAAGCTTAGGTCCAAGGCTGCACAGCTGGGATGAAATGAGGTCTAGACTCAGATAGGAACTGCCTCTCTTGTTCATACCTTGAAGCTACCTTCACTGTAGCATTTATCACCATGTTGTCCAGGGCCTGGGTCACATTCCCAGGCCTCACACTTGCTTATCACATACAGGGGTAGACTTTGTTGTATGTGACACCCTGACTTAGCCTTGGAAAGTATCCAGTAGAATCTTAGGCATAAATCTGTGACAGATGGAGTCTGGTCACCTGGGAGTAGGAGAAGTACACTTCCAGGAGGGGGAGCTGCCATGGGGCAACAAGATAGTAAACACTGTAGCACCCATTCCAGCATACATCAGAGTTCCAGGTCCAGCTGTCCATCAGCCCTATCCACTTGCTGTGTTAGGCACATGGTCCAGAGGTGTGTAAGCAAACAAGGCTCCTGGTGACAATGACATTAGCTTGGCTTGGAAGCCTCTATCTGGCTTTGTTCTGTCTCAGTTAACTCTGGGAATCTGAATGGGTCGTCTGAATGTCATGAAACACACACACACACACACACAGAGAGAGAGAGAGAGAGAGAGAGAGAGAGAGAGAGAGAGAGAGAGAACCCCATCCCTTGAGAACCTCACGTCCAGGACTCAGGTAGAGAAAGAGCTAAGGCCACAGCAGGGATAGCACTGATCATTCTCACTGAGTAGATGGGTTATGGTTAGGATTTACTGGCTTTCCCCCCACCATAGCTTGAAATAGCTAGAAACAGCAGGGTGAGCCTGCCACGGTGGAGGGGCCATGGAGGAATGATCCAGGCTGCAGAACCACACAGCACTCTTAATCTTACTTTCTCAACAGCGCAGCATGCGTAGCTAGATTTCCCTCCTGTTTCCTTCTCACAGCTTAACGTGTTTCACCTCAAGCATCTCTTGTGCAGCTAGAAGGAGAGACAGGAAAGGATTATAAGATTCTGTTTTAAAAGAAAAAGAAAAAAAATTCCTCCCTGTTCTTAGTTCTCTCTCCTTAAGGGAAAAATATGGAAAGGAGACTTCCTCCCCCCCCCCCCCTTGCTGCGGCTTTGGTTGTTTGTCTAGCTCCTCATGGGCACTGTGAATTTACAGTGTGGCCTCTCTTGAAGTAGCTTTAGGGAGAAAGATGGTGGAATTTTATTCTTCCTAATTTAAAACAATAATAATTGTTCACGAGTTAGGAAGCATTCCTATTCAATCAATCCAATCTTTCAGAACAACTGGGAGAGAAGGAAGCCAAATTTCCAGGCTGAGCCTCGGCTGGCTTCTGGTGAGCTGTTTCTTCCTTCTGTGGAAGCCAGAAGCAGACAGAAGCCAGCTCCACACTAGGCATGTGATAGGTAAGAGTGGAGGCCAGGAATTACCTGAGTGAGCCTAGCTCTGGCCTTATCATAAAGAGCAATGACCAGGCGCGTTCCTTGCCAGGACACAGCTGTAGTTCTGAATGTACAAAACCCATTTTGTGGTTAGTTTTGCCTGCTGGATACTGTGTGGATAGGTACCTGCTGGATACCGTGTGGATAGTTGCCTGCTGGATACCATGTGGATAGGTACCTGCTGGACACCGTGTGGTTATCTACCTGCTGGATACCATGTGGATAGGTACCTGCTGGATACCGTGAGGATAGGTACCTACTGGATACCGCGTGGTTAGTTACCTGCTGGATACCGCGTGGATAGTTACCTGCTGGATACCGTGTGGTTAGTTACCTGCTGGATATTCATGTGGATAGGTTCCTGCTGGATACCGTGTGGATAGGTGTGCACAGCTGCTATGGAGAATCCCAGAGGCTTGAGTTTGGAGAGGTGGTTCAGTGTAGAGTGAGGACTGGCATAAGACTCTGGTTAGCCAGAGGTGCTAGTGAGCAGTTGAGTTACTTAGAGACCTTAGCTCTGAGCCAAACTGAAGGGGAGAAGACAACACCAGTCTTCAGCTGAAGGACAGACTCAAGTCCCAGACAGATAAGATGGGAGCAGCGAGAGAGGATGGAGCCATCAAGGTGAACAGGGAAACAACAAAGCAATCTTCCTCTAGAAAGAAGGGTTGGTTGAGCAACTTAGAGCTACTCAAGGCCAGTGGTGACTCTGGGTTTTCCTGGGGCCACCTGGGGACCTGAAGCCTGGGGGTCTGGATAGAAAGAAGAATGCACACCCCATTGTCAGTGGTGTTTCTCAAACCTGTGGCTGATGTGAACAAACATAGCTTCTTTCAATCACAATGACCCAGTTGATAGAACACTGGTTTTGTTTTCATGACCATGTTCCCTGGACTGGCCCACTTCGAGGCTGAGCATCCAATATGCTGCCATTAACTCTAATTGGCTCGGTGATCCCGTGGTATTGCAAAGGGATCATTCATCTTGCCAATAAGAACAGAGCATGTCTTCCAGAAGCAATGTGATACAGATGTGGGTAAGGAACATCTGTATGAGTGAGCCCTTGAGGGGTCTACAGGAGACCTCCATCTTGCCCGGTGTTTGTCTCTTCTCTCTTTTCAAAAGCTCTACCTCTGTCTCCTTGTTACTCACACCATCACCATCTGTCTCTGTGGCTGTCTCTCGTTTTCTTCTCTCACTTTCTGACTGTCTTTCACTGTCTCTTGTGGAGTCCATCTCTCTCTTGTCATCTTCTCACTGTCTGTCCTTCCGCCTCTGCCTGCTTCCGTTCTGTAGCCGGCAGTCCCATATCCTGCCTGTTCTTGCTTCAGGGAGGACTGAGTGACTGCTCTCAGACAGAAAATGCCACATGTTTGCTTCTTCTCTCCTCTTCCTCCTCCTTCTTCTGGTTGAGAGTCTTTGGGTTCCTAGGAATGTCAATGGAGCTTTTTGGAGGGAGAGGAAAGGAAGACGGCTCAGGGAGACACATGTCCTGTGACAGAATTTCTTTTTCAGGAGTTGAAGAAGGTCTGGAGTTAGGGCTTTCCAGAAGTAGTAAAGCCTTCATGAAGAGAGGTGTGTGTGCATGCAGGGAGGGAGGTGGGGAATCCTGTTTGCTCTAGAGACTGCACAGAGATCACCATAGTGACTCAGGAGAAGAGGCTGAGTCCCTAGTACGTTCACTGTGTTTAGGAAGCAAGGATGTTTGGCCCGGAGAAGGCTTAGAGGCCTGAGGTTCACTGCTGTTTGAGAGAATATGTGTTCCCTTCTAGAATTAATTGATTTCTGATGGACCAAGTGGCATGCAAAGATAGTGAGCTCACCATTCTTGGAGGAATGAGAATATTAATTGCCTGAGTACTTGTTGAGGCTGCTGAAGAGGCGACAGAGCACATCCTAGGGGTGGGACAGCTGATTTCCAAGGTTCCTTCTAGGCCTTGGCTTAGGCTTACGGACTGCCCCCACTCCTGTCCCTTCTTCATCTGTCCTCTACTTTGGCAGCTAACTCCCTTAGAGATGAGTCAAAAGACAGCCTACTGTGACCTCCTGCTCCTAGGAGACTCCAAGGCCTCCCTTAGTGGCACAAGGTCACTGCATTCACAGATTCTGGGCTGCCATTCACAGCTACCTCCCTCTGACAGACACACACACACACACACACACACACACACACACACACACACACGGAGATGGAGAGTTAAGTCTGGGATGACAAACCCCCTCGTGCTCTGGCCTTTTATCACAAGCCCATGGAGATGAAATTCTGACCTAATAATCAAAACAAACTGTAATTGCAAACAGACCCTCTGAAGACTGCATAGGCAGCTTGGCCTGCAGGCCTGAGGAGAGAGAGGTACCTGCTGAGCACAGCAAGCTGGCCTCCTTCACTTCCCCTGTGGATCAATGTGGCTGTCCAGCCACCTACCATGTACCATTTTGCTAGCCTGGCTGTCTGGAGCCCTGTTCATATTCTGTCCCTGTGGGACCCCAGGGCTCCCCAAGCAGAGAAATCAGCTTGGAGGAAGTCAGCCTCAGTCAAAAGATGATTGACCAGCGGCACACCAAGAGGCCCTGCCGGGGTAGAGCGGGTGTTGCTTCAAGCCTGCCTTGACTCCACCTCCTCCTGGCTCTGGGAGAGGTTTCTCCTGGGTGCAACCCCAAAGCTGGAAAGCCTTCCCATCTCTTCGCAGCTCCCTCTCCTTTTGTGTATGTGTTTTGTTTCAGGCACACCCTCAGCTCATATTTGCTTTGAAGGTCAGTAATTTCCATTCCTGCTTTTCAAAAACAACTGCACAGTTCTTTAGGGACTCGAATGTTGATTCTCTTCAGTAAGGAATGAGTCTTCCCCAGCAACAAACACATTCCAGAACTATCCATCCAACACTTCCAATGGGCCAGACATCCAGAAGAGGCCAAGGATATGTCAGCCTGGTGTAAATTCCCACGATCCTCCATGTAGGGAAAGCTCAGCCAATGTGTGCCACATGCTAGTTAGCATCTTTCCATGTCACAAGAGGGGATAGGATCCCTGAGTTGGTGACATTAGGTGCTGGGTTAGTTTTGAGACTGGTGCTGTTTTCTGCATCTTTTCATTCTAAATTGTTTTAGCTTCTTAGGGACGTGCAGAGCTAAGGAAGGCCAGGTGCTCTCACTCAGGATGCCCCAGCAGTCACTGCTTGAGAAATCAGAGTTCAATATCAAAAGGGACCAATGTCATTTGAGCCCACCCAGAGGACCATGTCTGGAGAGCTTGGGCTGGACTTGGACACACAAGCGATGGCTTCTCTTTTCTGAAATCCTGGCTGGATCCAGACTGCACAGTCTTTTCTAGACTGGACAGAGTAGGGACGCCTCAGAAACACCAGCCCTACAAACACGAGTTTAAAAGTTCTTGAGCAGTTATTGGCTGGGATGAGCTGCCTTGATTCGAGCCACATGATGGATCCTCTGTTTCCTTTTTTATTACTTCAGGTCCTGCTGAAGTCAGAAACTGGTTTTTAACCTTAACTTGCCTTGCTGACTTGTGCCACTCTTTCCTTGCTTTAGAGGAGGGTCTTGTCCCCTAACTCCTATAGTGCAGTGTCATTTCCCACAGGGGCCTGGAGTCACCAGGGCCACTTTACCATCTTAGAGATGGGAAGAGACCTGGCATATGCTTTTATTCTTGTACTGTCCTCTAGAACACACCTGTTCACTATCCTTCCAGCTTCCGTCCTCTCCAGAGGAGTGGTCCCAGAGAATACACCCTTCTGAGGACGTATCTGTGAGCATTATCTGTGCTGGGCTGGGCTTTGGTGGTGCAGCTGTCTTTGAATAATTTCTGGTCCTGTAAGTAAATCCTCACCTGCACTCCTTTAAGCAATTACAATAACGCATTGATTCACCTGGTTGGACTTTGACAGCATCCATATTTGGTCTGTTGTGGGTTCTCTATCTGGGGTGAGTAGAAAGGTGTTCACATCTCCCCAGGAAAAGGGTCCTCTTCCTGGACTAGTGGGTCTTGGACAGGAAGGCAAGGATAAACCCCTTGCCAGGCCCACTTCTAAGGTGTTCTGTGATTACCTCTCCTGGGGATGACTGCAATACTGACCCCAAACAGAAGAAATGATTGATATGGGCTGCCATTGAGAGCAAAGGACTACAAACTGGAAAATTCAGATCTAGATGTTTTGATTACTTGCTAACTTTCTTGCACTGTTTGGTTCCACTGATTCCCTTTATCTACAAAGGATAATTAATCATGAAGCCATTTGTGGTGCTCCCACCATGTTTTACAAATATCTCTAAAGTGACAAATTTATAGGAGAGGGACTAAGGCTCAGATAGATAGAGGAGACCTTGCACTCCAAGGTCATTTGTAATCCCCACCTCAGACAAGCATTTTGTTAGACTTGACACTGGGACTTTGCACCAAGCTCATCCTTACCTGTAGCAACCAGCCTTGGATGACAGCAAAGATGTTTTGACCTTAGACCATCAGCCTCCAAAGTGGAGAATTGTTGGGCTGTGGTGCACGAGTGGGCGTGGGTCCTGTTGGGCTGAATTGTGAGTCCCATGTATGCTGCCCCAAGGAGCTGGTGCCATGGCTCAGGGAAGCAGAGATACTAGAATTTGACGTGCTCACACCACACAGCACCAGGTAGCCATCGGGCTGTGAGAAGTCGAGTGACTCTGATCTGGGAGTGGAGAGAACACAGTCTGAGACCCCACGGGGTCCAGAGCTCTTGGGTTGGGGATACTCCGGCCAGGAGGCAGTCGGGGATCAACTTGTCTCAAGCCCTTGGGCTCTCAGGCTCCACTGAGAGGCTTCGGGTTGAGATGGGGCGTATGGGCTGGATCGACCTGCAACTGAAGGGGCGAGGTGGATGAGCTCTGGTGGCTTCCAGGTCCTGCTTGCTTGGTTGGGTCTTGGCTGGGTCTCAGGGTAGGCCTGGGGTTAAATACTTTTTGCAAGGAGGAGGGTCTGGGAAGGAATGCTTAATTGGCTATGCACTCTGGCCTTTAGATATTTTATGAATATGGAGATGTCTTGAGGTTCTGCAGCCTGTAGTCACACCCTCTACCTGTGCTACGTGACCGGTGGCCACAAACTTCTCTTTGGGAGGGGCTGTAGAGGGCTGAAGCTATGTGAAAGGAACCAGGGGTCCCAGGAGCAATGCCAAACTCCTACCGTTCCTTTAGGGTCTCCAGGATTCGAAGTGTGCTTGACCAGTTTACCCAGCTGCCTCTCACAGCCCACAGCTCCACAAAGAATGTTTCTTGTGTTGTCTTGCTTACTGGCTCCGTGAAGGCAAGCTTTTCTTGAGATAATCCAAAGGCTTGGAGGGGCTGCTTTCAGATCTCTAAAGACACAGTGGAGGGATATGTCTGTAGATCATCTCTTGGGATACTGGACACAGGCTCTGTGAGAGTTTGAAGCTCTTCCCCCACTCCTCCTCCCCTGATCCTGTGACTCTGTTCTGCCCAGAGTGTGTTGAATTTGGTAGGTTCCTCAGTTGGGGTTCTGATCCTCCACAACATGCCACACTGTTTTGTTGTGTGACTCTCTTCCTGGGGAGATGTGAACACATGTCTACTCACCCCAGATAGAGAACCCACAACAGACCAAGTATGAATGCTCCCAAAGTCCAACCTGGTGAATCAATTCGTTATTGTAGTTGCTTAGAGGAGTGTGGGTGAGGATTTATTTACAGGACCAGAAATTATTCAAAGACAGCTGCATCACCAAAGCCCAGCCCAGCACAGATAACAGCTCACATAGTACACCTGGAGCATACATAGTACACAACCTGCAGGAAACTCAACAGATTGAACAGTGTCCTTTCCTTTTGGCTTAATTGGTCTAGCCTTTCTAGACAGCTTGGTTTGTCTTTGTTTCTTCTAGGCAGTTTGGCTGATCTCAGGCTTCTTTCAGGCTGCTGGGTCTGGACCTCTTCCAAGAACCTTAGATTGTTTGAGAGTGACCTTCAGCAGTCCTTACTGTTTATATACTCTTGGGGAAGATGGAGCTTAATGAATCTGGTCAGTTTCAAGGACTTCCTAAAGCTATTTGAGTTGTTTGCTTCCTGTCTTAAGGAATTTTCCTGAAGGATAGATTATTCCATTCCCTCCCTACCAACATCCTGTTGTTTTACCTTTTAACATGTTTTCCTATCTATCCTGCTGTTTCCCTTCCCTTAATGTCCTATAGAAAGATATTTGAATGTCTTAGTTTCTTTTCCTACCGCTGTGATAAGGCTTTCTGAAAAAAGCAACACAAGGGAGAAGGGTTTATTTCAACTCACAGCTCAAAGCACAGACCATCATGGTGAGAAAATCATAGCAACAGGAACTTGAAGCAGCAGGTCACATGACATGAGCTGTCAGAAGAGAGCAAATAATGCTTCATGCTTACCAGTGTTTAGTGTCCAGCCCTTTCTCCATTATGATGGGGTATGACATTCAGCTCACATTCTACTTTCCTTGAAAATAGTTTTTATTTGGACCTATATAATTTAATATGTTTATATGATATAGCTTTTATATGATATAGCTTGGTTATATCCAACTTCTCCCCCACTCTCCTATGTCTCCCAATACTTTCCCATCTCATATCTCCTCATTTTTATTCTTCTCCCCCACCCCTTACTCAGTTTATTGAGTCCAACTAGTGTTGTCTCCATGAGTCTAGGCAACCTACCAGCAGCTCTGGCATTGAAAAAAAAAGATCCCACCTTCTCCAGCAGGAACCAACTGACAATGACTCCTTGGCTAGCAAGAGGAGCTCATGAGACCCTCTTTAGGATACACTGGAATCTTGGTTGGCTTAATCTTGTGTGTAGGCCTTGTGCAGATGACTATCGCTGTTTTGCGTTCCTAAAGACAATGACATTGCTATGTCCAGAAGGCAGCATTTTATGGCGCTGTTTTCCACCCTCTATCTCTTACCTTCCATTGGAATCTCCTCTGCTCTCCAGGGTGGGGTCCAGCAACCTGCTCAAGCACTCACAGGCCCATTCTCCCTATCTCCACCCATGTGGCTCTGATTGTGGCCTGTCCTTTCCCAACACCTTGGCTATGGCAGCAGCTAGACCAGTTGTCCAGGTAGACCAGTTGTCCAGTTAGACCAGTTGTCCACGTTTGATTGGCATTCCTGCTGGAACTACAGAGGATCCTGCCTGCAGCTGCATTTTTTCCTTCCCCCAGCTACGGGATGGCCAGTGGCTTCCCAGTGCCCCAGCACATTCCTCTCATCCCAATAGCCCCCACTTACCCTAGAAATTGCAGTGATGGACCACCTGTGCTCAAGGCCAGCAATCTGGGGGACTTTTGTTTTACTGAAGGCATGGCAGTGGAAAGAGCATGCAACATGGAAAGGCCTGAGATATGAAAAAAGGATATGGTTCAGTAGTTGGGAGTAGAAAAATGCTCCACAAGTGACAGGTGCTGAGAAATGAGCTGGGAGCCAAGGCATAGGTGAGATCAATGGGGATGGGCCAAGCAACTGTGAAGGCCTCAGTAGGGGAATTTGACTTAAACTTGATAGGGGTCACTGAGGAGTTTCAGAAAGGGAATGATACTATTTTACTGATTTCTTAGGTCAGTTTCCACCAAGGCCAATAGAAGATATTCAACTTAATGGCAGGATGAGAGAGATAGAAGAATATTTGAATAGCCAAAAGGCGAATTGCAATAGTCTTCTCTCTCTCTCTCTCTCTCTCTCTCTCTCTCTCTTTCTCTCTCTCTCTCTCTGTATTATTTCTCCTCTATTCCATAGCCTCTTTTGACACACACACACACACACACACACACACACACTCACACACACACACGGCTGAGAAGTAAAGGACTTATAAGCATGAGGATCTGAAGACAGATCCCAGAACCCATACAGAAAGCTGGGTAAGTTGTTGTTTGCTTATAATCTCAGAGCTGGGGAGGCTGAGGCAAGTACATCCTTAGGGCTCATTGGTCATCCTGGCTAGCCTGATTGGTGAGCTACAGGCCAAGAAGAAACCCTGGCTCCTAAGAGCAGCCCCAAGGTTGATTTCTGCTTTTATATTCACCAACCCCACACAATCTACATATGTGTACCACATATACACATACAAATAAAATAAAAATGTATTTAGTAAAGTCTGAAGTAGTGATAGGAGGCCAGCCAGCAAGATAAACATAAAAACCAAGCAACCAACCAACCAAACAAACAAAAGCAACAACAACAAAAATCCAAACCAAAGCCCCAGTAATCTACCATACCACAATAGTGAGCTGGAGGGAACAATAGGTATTTTCAATTATTCTGTTACTTATATAGAATTAAAGAGACCATATTCCCAGGATGCCCTGTCTGTAACTCTAGTGGCAAGCACTCTTGAGTATGCTACTTGACATTTCTTTTGGCTATAACAAAATAACCTGCTTTCCCCATAATCTGCCTATGTGATCACCAGAAGACAATAATTCCCCCAAAGCATCGGTCTCCTGCACTCATTTATTAAGTGGCACATCACATTTCCTGGATGAATGAGGTGCACGTTTTCTGCAAGACAAAGCCACATCCAATATTTGGCATGCTATGATATGTACACGTTGAACCTAGCTCCCTGGAGCAGATGCTATCCAGGCAAATTTATGCAGACTAAGGATGCTACATGTTTCTCAGACTGCTGATGTCCTTTGAAAGCAGGGAACCTAGACCTGAGGTGTCAGTGTTTTGTGGTTGGCTGGCATATAATATGAGAACAGTGAAGGACCCTGCAGACAGACAGACAGATATGCATGTACATTGGTGAGTGCGTGCGCACACACACACACACACACACACACACACACACGGCACACAAAACACTGCCTGGCCCTATACCTCAGGCTGATGCTTAACTCTATACAATATCATTGGTGAATGAAATTCAATGTCATCTAGGGCAAGCCCCTCTCATTTGTGACTCACTACAGTCCCCAGGGGAAGAGACTGGCCTGCAGTTACTTAGCAAATGGTAGGATATGGGTGGATTTGAATCCACCAGTGGCTAAATCCTCAGAATTCCCTATAGTAATAGTTTCCTGCTAGGCTATGCCTTTAAGGAGGGCTAGTTAGTGTGATGGATGGGGACTCAACTAAGAGTTAAGCTGCTGGGTACACCTGTGAGAGAGTTCCTTGACTGGGTGTTTTGAACTAGGAAGATCTATCCCAAATGTGGGCAGCACCTTCCAGGAACAAAACAGAAAAGGAGGTCTAAGGAGAGCTTACTTTTTTGCCTTTTTGCTTTCATGTCTTGATGGTGAGCTCATCTAGGTTGCTGCTGCTTCTGTTCTGCCATGTATCAGAACTCAACTTTTCTGAGCCTCCAACACAGACTAGAGCCCAGTGACTGACTTGGTCTTTGGTGCCAGACTGGACTGTTGAGACATTCAGGCTCAGAGTGAGCAGCTACCAGCTTCTCTGCCTCTCCAGTGTGAGGACAGCCACTCTTGAATTTCCAGATCATACCATGTAAGCCAATCTAATAGATGCTCTTTTAATACGCATTCATTTTTCTGGTCCTGTCCCTCCACGGGACCCTAACTAATAGATATGGTCATCCTCAGGGCCCTTTCTAGCTTGAGAATAGCCATTCTTGGGAACATCAGCTGGGACATGATTCAGGTTTTGTTAAAGGAGCAGGACACACGTCAGAATGTTTTATTTGTTTGTTTTTTAATAGGCCACTCCCATTCCCCACACCCTGTTTCTTGGACTTAGCAGAACACTGGGGTTGCAGGTTATAAAGGTCCCCAGGGTGGAATGTCTGAAGCCTGGGCCTGTGCTGAGCTAACATCCTTTGTCAGAATAAATGAATTTCTCTTTATTCTTGAGACTTTCATTTCATAATATAACGAAACATGAACATATCTACTCCCTACTTACCTCTTTTAACTCCTTCCAAAATTCACCCCAGCATGACAACATCCTTCCAATTTCATCCCCAACAAACACTTTATAAAATAACCCACTGAGTCCAATTAGCAGATGCTGCTTATGTGCGTATGGGGTGCAGCTAGCCGCTGAAGCTTGGAAATCAACCTATGGACACACATTTAATAATAATTAATAATAATAATGATGATAACAACAACAACAATGTGGATGAGGAGGAGGAGGAAGAGGAGAAGGGGGAAGAGGAGGAGGAAGAGGAGGAAGAAGAGAAGAAGGGGAAAGAGGAGGAGGAAGAAGAGGAGGAAGAGGAGGAGGAAGAGAAGAAGGAAGAGGAGGAAGAAGATCCTCTGTCCCCAAGCAGTTGTTAACTACCAATAGTTCCTTAGTAGGGGATGGGACCTGAAGATCTGCCTCTTCTCTGCTTGGATTATGGCCGGCTTCGTCTTGTGCTGATCTTGTGCATGAAGCCAGGTTGGTGTGAGTTCATGAGAACAATATCCATGCCAAGTCCTTCAGTTTGCATTTCACAGCCCTCCCCACCGGCTTACATCCTTTCCTTCATCCTTTTCCACAGTGTTCACTGAGCCTTGGTAAAGGTGAGCAGGTGAGTGGAAAAGATGTCCTATTTAGGGTTGAGCACTCTGTCTCCTCCTCAAAGCAGTCACTCCTCTCAGCACTGGCTGCCTCTCACTGGAAAAAGAAGCTTCTCAGAGCAAGGCTGAGAGCATCCCAGGTAAATATTTAGATGCCAATTTGACACCATGAGCATTTAGCAAAATAACATTTGCCTGCTTGCTTCATAAGGCCATGCTTTACCACCTTGATTTGAGTTGTTTTTGAGGATTTTTATGTAAGTGACTATTGACTTCTCATTGTCTTGCAGACAAATGAGACCATAGATGCTTTTCCTGTGTCAGAACAGTTTCTTGCTACTATGGCCCTAGGAAGATTGTTATTACTATAACCATTTTCTCAATGACATCCTTACATGAATTTTGCTCCAGGTCAAACAAGCCAGCAATGATGGAGGTGAACCTATTTCTAAAGACACTGTGCTACATGGCTAGAGAGAAGTAATGAGTCTCTCTCTCTCTCTCTCTCTCTCTCTCTCTCTCTCTCTCTCTCTCTGTGTGTGTGTGTGTGTGTCTGAGAGAGAGAGAACTGAGAAGGCTTTTAGTTATAGGCTCACAGCATGTGAGAAGCAATGCCAGCCAGGCAGATGGCACTATGGGATACTAGAGTGCTTGGCAGCAATGCCTGAAGCTGGAGAGGGAGGGGACCCTTATATGCCTCAGACCCTAGTAGAATTTACTGAAGTGTTTCTTAGTAGGGGCCACTTTGTCTCTAGAGAACAGTTTGGAAAATGTGGGGGTTGTTTGTTTTTGTTAGCTTTTGGTTTGTTTTCCTGTGGCTGGGGATGGAACCCAGTGCCTCCCGAATGCTAAGCCAGCACTCTACCACTGAGCTACCTTCCCAGGTCTCAGGACCATCTTTGGCTGCTGGTGTCACTGGTGTCTAATGTGCAGAGGCCAGTTGTGTTCCTACACATCCAAACACACACAGAAAGGTCTTAAAAGGATCCATCAACCCCAGCTGTCCATAGACTCTGCTGCAGAAGTCAGAGGAAATCTTCAAAGGGGGAACCAGAGGAACATCTCTAAAAAAAAAAAAAAAGGAGTGTATTATCTTCCATCTAAGGAGCTTTTCTGGCATCCTAGAGAGGACTATTGTCCCCTGGCTGTCATGTAGCATGCAGTATGTAGCATGGTGCCTATTATCGTTCACACAGGACAAGGCAGCTGACAGTGCCTGGTAGGGACAGTGAAGGATCTTGGAGTCAGGACTGTGCCTTGCCTTTCATGCATGTGCTCCATTCGTTGGGTTCTGACTATGCCATAAGATCACTTCCGTCACCATCGGACTGCTGAAGCCCTGGCATTGTCCTCTTACCTCTCATGGCCTTGTTTCTCTGCCCCCCTCTGGGCTGCCTGGGAATTCCCAGTTATGGTGACCTTCGATGTCTTTTCTCTGAACACACCCCAAGTTATTGTCGATCTCATAAAAAGCAAAACTTGGTAGAGAGAAGATTGAGTTTGCCTCTCAGAGTAGAATTTGATTTAGGGCCAAGAAGGTGACAATTGCTGCAAAGTGGAGATCGGCTATTTTGGGAGTGCTGTGAATGATTTTTTTCTATCTCCAAATGACCTTACATACATTCTGTCTCCTGCCGGCCTCCTGGTGGGATTGATGGGGCTGCTAGGTGAACCAGGCTCTGCTAGGCTCCTGCTGCTCTTAATAAATCTGCCTGATGGACGGGGGAGGAGGAGACCTTGATGAGGGCTGGCTCTCAAGACTTATGTGTAGTTCTGGTTCCCCAGCATCCTCTATGATCACCAGGGAATGTTACTCTGGTTAGGGCGTGTTACAGTGGGGGCTGTCCACTGTCACTAAAGACTCTGCTTGCTGAAGTGGCGGGGGTGTTTGCCTTGGTTTATCAAGGAATTATCCCTGGCTTTTTGCCTTCTTTGTTTCCACCTACAACCTACACTTCAGCTTCCTCCCCCACCCCCTCAGGTCACAGTCATTTCTGTCCCAGCATCCCAGAAATCCAAGCACTTGGATATTTAAAAGTAGGATTTCTGAGTAGATGACTTCCTCTGCCAGCCTCATGGTCTTTAATCTGCAAACTGGGTAACAGTAGCAAATTTATCTTCTAGGACAAGTGAGAGACCTTTCGATTTTCTGCCTGTTGTTGGGTGACAGCTGTAGCTAGGATCAGTCTTCCAGAAGACACAGAGAAGGGTCTTCTCATAAGAAGATATTTTTATGACTGTACCCAAGTGTGCTGGTTTGAATATGCTTAGCCCATGGGAAATGCTACTATAAGGAGGCATGGTTTTGTTGGAGGAAGTGTGTCACTGTGTAGGTGGGCTTTGAGGGCTCCTAGTACTTAAGGTCCACCCAGTGTGGAAGAATCAGTCTTCTTCCTGGCTGCCTTCAGATCAAGATGCAGAACTCTAAGTTCCTTCTCCAGCACTGCATCTGCCTGGACACTGTATGCTTTTCGCCCTGATGATAATGGATTGAACCTCTGAAACTGTAAGCCAGCCTCAATTAAATATTTTCCTTTGTAAAAGTTGCCTTGGTCATGGTGTCTCTTCACAGTAATAAAGCCCTAACTAAGACACCAAGTCTGGGCTAATCAAAACTTGTTGACTTTTATTTCATTTCTCTTTAATGACCCTACATGTGTTCCTACAATCTACCCCCAACATTTACACACTTCTGAGCACCCTTCCTTATCCTTATCAGCGCTTACTCCTTTACAGGGGTCTCCATGCACGGTACAAGATAGGAAGGAGGAGTTTATGATTGTGGAGACAGCTGGAGATCCAGTGTTTGCTTTTTTTGACAGATGTCTCAGCATACATTCGGCTCTGTCACAACTTGGGATCACAAGTAATCACGGCAGGGCTGGAGAGATGGCTCAGTGGTTATGAGCACTTGCTGCTTTTCCAGAGGACTTGGATTCTGTTTCCAGCACCCACATAGAGAGACTCACAACTCTGTAACGCCAGTTACAGAGGATCCAACATGTATCAGGGACACATGGTGCACAGACATACATGCAGGCAAAACTCTCATACATATAAATTAAAAATATATATATTTTTTAAAGATAGGATTTCTCTGTGTAGCCCTGACTGTCATGAAACTTGTTTTGTAGACCAGGCTGGCCTCAAACTCAGAGAACCCTCTGTCCCTGCCTCCTGAGTGCTGGAACTAAAGATGTGCAGCACCACTGTCCAGCAAAAATAAACAAATAAATCTTAACAACAAGGGCTAAGTCATAATGACAGAACTACAGGGCACATGGGGACATAAATGCCACTATGACAGAAGCTGCTCTACCTGAACTTTAAGAAAAGGATCCCAAAGGAGCTCGGTGGGTTTTAGAGTCTTGGAGACCAGTCCCTGCTGCCACACCAGGCCACTACAGATGAGAAGGGCCATGAGCAGAAGGTGCCAGGCATGTGCCAAATTCTGCCTCTCCAACCATCTCATCTCTCTCCAGGGCGGCACATTTTCTACAAATAGCCGGATAAGACGGAAACTCAGATCTAAGGCACACAGGGACCAGCCAAGGTACATTTCCCTAGGGCTAGAAGATCTTGGAAGGTCTGCTTATCTCTCTTTCAGTGATGGATGAGTCTAGCTCCTGGGGGACCACCAGGAGGTCGGACTTGAGTTCCTGCTTCTTCTCTCTTTTCACCAAAGCACTTCTGGTGTGGGACCATCCTCTCTTGTCAACCTGTGGAAGTGAAACTTTCTCTTGTGCTGGGTCTTTATGTACAGCCAAGTCCAGGAAAAGCAAGCATGTGAGAATGGGGAGGAAATGACACAGATAGTGTGCCTGCTGTGTGTCCCAGGTTTATGATGGCATCCTATTGACAAACAACTGTACTTATTCGCTGCCGAAGAACAAGGGCTTACTAAGCATGAGCTACTTTCCCAGAACCACTTAGAAAACAAAGACAAGCTTGTACTTTTCCGAATTATTTTTGTGGCTGGATTGAAGTTGCTGTTTTCTTGGGTTTTCGTGTTTAAGGACAGAAATTGAGCAGGGTTCTCTTCTCCCTTATCATTCTTTGGTTCATTTACTTGTCCATCCATCCATTCATCCATCCATCCATCCATCCATCCATCCATCCATCCATCTACCTGTCCATCCAGCTACCTGTCCATCCATCTATCCATCCACCATGCATGCATGCATGCATGCATCCATCCCATCTATTCCATCTATCTATCTATCTATCTATCTATCTATCTATCTATCTATCCATCCATCCATCCAATACTTGATGAGTAAGTTGAGCAGACAGCAGTTATCCTTATGAATCCTGAGTTTTTATGGGAGAAGGAAGAGGAGGGGGAGCTAGAAGAGTAATGCACACTATGTATGAGCATGTGTACATGGAGACATAGAAAACAACCATTTCCTACAACTCAGTCTGTAAGCGATGTATCTCGATGTGGCTAGCACTACAGAGAAACCCAAAGCTATCAAGGGTGGGCTGAGGAGCTCAGGGACACAGGAGTCTAACAAGCTCTTCTGACCACACGATAGCCCTATCACAGGTGCTGAAGACGAAGCCCCAACTCCTCTTTAGTCCCCTTTGGCCCTTCAAGTGCTGGCCTGCTCAGCTCTGGCCTTTAGGCAGAACTAGAGCTGCCGGATAGTCTGCTGCATGTGTGCCAGGCTGTGAACTTGGTGATACGACCTTTGTGACCCTTCAGGCCCAGCCGGAGTACCAGTAGCCAGCCGCTGGCTGACAGTTTTAATTGCTGCCTTCTCTGTATCCACATGCCACTTTATGACAGCACTCAGGGCTGCTCTTCTCTTCAGGGGCCACCGTGATTTATTCATGCACCTTATTAATGGGTCTATTCTCAGTGGCTGATGCAGTGCCTGGCATGCAACAAGGCTCAGGACAGGTTGTTGAATGGGAGGCACCAAGGGTGGGGTGGGGCACAGAAAGGTGACAGTTTGGGAAGACAGGTAAGTGCGGGAGACCTTTCTCTAAGGGAGAGAGGAACAACGGCCTGTTGCCCAGGGTGCCTACACGTGCTCCTGCCTATCCAGACTTGTCTATGCTTGTCTTAACTCAGCCTGCCCACAGCTATTCACATGTATCCATGCCTACCCGTGCCTAGCCTGCTTGTGTCTTCAAACGCCCATACCTGCCCTCACTTGAAGCCTGTTCATACCTGCTCTCCCCTGTCCAGGCCAATACCTGCCCTCACCTGTTGATGCCTGCTCTTACTTGTCCTCATCTGTCCAGGCTCACACCTGCCCACACCTGTTTGCATTTGTCCTTACCATCCGTGCTCACACCTGCCCTCACCTGCTCATGCCCATACCTGCTCGTGCCTGTTCAGATCTGCCCATGCCTGCCCATGCCCACATCTGCCCATGCATGCATATTTCTGCTATTACCTGTCCATGTTCACACCTGCCCATACCTGCTCACACCTGCCCTTACCTGCCCTCACCCGCCCTCACTTGCCTATGCCCACACCTGTCAAAGCTCCACCCCTCCCATATCATTTAGGATCACGTCCTGTTTTCCAACCACACTGGGTTTATTGTTCTTCCTATTTCAGAGGCTCCTGTCTCCATTTCTCTCCTGGATTCCTGCCAGTTACCCCCAGCCTCCTTTGAGGATGACTCTTTTGTGTGCTAGAGCAAGGAGCCTGTCCTAGAATGAATACTTTTCCCTGGCATGCCCAGGTCTTTCCTGGTCTGATGACGCGGGGGAAGCAATGGATGAGCTAATGGACAGGCTGCCTGAGTCTGAGTGCAGGCTGCAACAGGGGCAGTGGGCTATCTTTCTTGTTCTTGATGTTCTTGTCATCAGCTTTGTAAAATAGGGTACCAATTATTCTGACCCCATCTGGTACTGGGAACCCTGAAGGAGCCATCATACATGGTGTGCCAACTCAGAGCTGGGCATCCAGAAACAGCTCACTTGGTACTGTCTCCCCTGGCCAGGCTGTCTCTTTCCCTCAGAAAGTCAGGCGCTCAGGGGCTTCTTGGAGGCAAGGAAGCTGGAGGACAGCTATGCTGAGTGGTTCTAGACAGAGGTGACTGGTAGGAGACTGCAGCTGGGCCCCAGCAGAGAAGAGATCAGCGTGTGTGTGTGTGTGTGTGTGTGTGTGTGTGTCCAGTGCAGGGGAGCGTTCTTCCCTGTGAGATGAAGTGTGATCTTCACCCTGCACACACAACTATGACCTGCCATGAGCATTGTTGCCAGAGAACACAGCGAGGTCCCAAGCCTCTTGCCCAAGGCGTCCATGAGATTATATATTCCAGCTCCATTCTCCTTCAGAGTTCTCACTAACATTACCCCTCTCCTCACTCGTTCACCGTAAAAAGTCTTCAGAAACAGGTTCTGTGTAAAGTGAATGAGGCCATAAATTCTGGATTTCTGACAGGGCTTTGAGAGAGAAAAATTCTGTAATGGGGCTGCATCCCTGCTCTCATGCCTGGTGGAGCTCTGGCTGGTATCAAGGTCTGTCCAGGGAGGATGGACCATATAGTGGCGAGGAGAAGAGGCTGGGGAGGGCAGTTGAGCCCACCCTGCTGCCAAACTCAGATATTTCACTGAGGACAGGTCTTCTGGTTTACTGAGAAGCTGGGCAGGATACACTCCATCCATCCATCCATCCATCCATCCATCCATCCATCCATCCATGCATTCATCCATCCAGTAATCACCTTGCACAGAGGAGAGGTGCTTAATTCCTTCAAGGGTCGCTGTATTTGTAAGAAGCCTTTATTCAAGGACCAAGAGTACTTGCAATTCTAGTCATAGGGGAAGATTGATTTCCCTGGTAAATAAAGAGCTCCTACAAATCATTAAGAAGAATAAACAGCCTAATAGGAATTGGGGCCCAGGCTTGGAACAAATATCTCACAGGAGGGATGAACTATAAACAGCTCCCACACCAATTACACACAAATGCAGCCTCACACTTGCTCATGATGATAGCGGCTGCAGTGGGAGCGCTGCCAAGATGCCATGAACTCCCTCCCCTGCCTGGTTGCCCAAGACTGAGTAAGGGTGGTACAGACACATGTGTTGTTCCTGGGGGTCTGTACTGCCACAGACAAGGGAGGATCAAATTGTCCTGGCTCCTCTGAGGATGAACTGGCAGGATCTCTGCTCCCTGTGTGTGTTCAACAAACCGCCTTTAGAAGTTGACCCCACGTCTATATGTGCAAGATGACTGTTTATGAAGATGATTATTTAGCAAAGTATCTTCTCTTTCAGCAAAGGCTGAAGCTAGCCTAAATGCCTATTATCTGGGGACCAACCAAATGATGTATTTGGGCAACTGAATATGATATAGTACGTATAACACACACACACACACACACACACACACACACACACACACACACACATCTATTTGCCTTTATATATTTCCTTCTGGAAGAACAAAGATATGTGAACAAAGGCTGTTCTGGGGAGCAAAGCCAAGATTCAGGAGATTGCACAGGTGAGTGGGAGGAGAGACCTCTACTCTAAACCACTTCCTCTCTTTTGGATTTTGAATTGTCTGAACACATTACCTATTCAAAAAATTTATATCATTCCCATTTTAAAAAAGAGCTTTTCAGAGGGGAGATCAAGAGCTGGGAGCTGAGCAGCTGAGAATGAAGAGAGGGTCTGCATAGACAGAATAGAAGAAAGGGACCTAGGCTTGGAGGTGGGAGCAGGATCTGGGGAGTCAGGACAGCAAGCCAGTTGGAGCATAGTTGGAGGCCTTTTGGGGAAGAAGATGGCTGGTAAGAAATATGGGGCATGGATTCATCCATGTGAAAGACTTTGGATTTTATGACAGATAGCGACCATCTGGAGTTTTTAGCATGGACCAGACATAGACAGGCTATAATTTAGGAGGAGCCTCCTGCAGTGGTGCATACGTGTATGTGTGTGTGTGTGTGTGTGTGTTTGTGTGAAGGTCAGAAACCTTGTCGGAGTCAGTCTCTCCTTTCACAATGTAGACCCTGTGGGTTGAGCTCAGGATGTCAGGCTCAGTGTCACACACTTTTACCCACTGATCCTGGATTCTGACAGCAGTCCCACAACTGCTGGCTTCTTTGTCACAAGCTCTGTGTGCCCTCACGGCATTTATAGGCAGAGAATCCTGCTTCTGATGGCTAAGTCCTGTGTCTGTTTACTGCTGACACACAGCCAGTTCTGTCCAGAGCTTGCAATGGGAAGGTCTCAGCAGCTTTCATCAATGTTGGGAACTTTTACCTAATACCTCTCCCTCTTTCAGGGGATTAGTGTCATGGCCAACCAAGTGCCAACTCTGTCACTAGGAGAAAGGCAGTAAAGGTCTTGAGGAATGGCTTTCCTCTCTTAGGACATAATAAGCCAGAGGTTGACTCCTCATGGGCAGCAACATGAAAGGCTAGGAAGTATCCTCAGTATAGAGTCAGGGGAGACACATTTGGCTCCAATTACACCCAGCTTTCTAAATTTTCGGGTCATTTGGTTTGCATTTTCCCAGAATTTCTTCACATACACACCTCTCCTATGACAGCATTCTAAACCTTTGACAATGGAGAATCCACCAGGCCACAATCCACTTAAGGCTACCTGGTTTGTTAGAGGATGAATTAAGTTTCTACTGGGACCCACCCATGCCTTGGGCTCCAGATCTTTCTACTATGGCCTACTCTCTGTTACTGTGGGTGTGGACACATTTGGTTTCTGTGAAACAAACCTACAAATACGTTGTGATTTTTTTTATAGACATGAATAAAAAGAAACCCTTAATAATAGCTGTCTCTTAATAAAGAGATTTGAGTCCCTTGAGATCAAGTATTGGGTCTTCAGATGCTGGGACCTGGAGTATCATGGGTGTCTATTGGAGGCTGGATCCTGGTAGCCAGGGTAGAACAATGGGCAGCTCAGAAGCCTGGACCTTTGCTGTGAAGGACAACCATTGGCTAGCTTAATTAAGAGCTGGGGCGGATGTGTCAGAAGAAGAAGGTGCATTGTGTTATAAGGAGTTGCTGAATTCAGCCAAGGGAGCTCGGTCTGGGAACCTGAGGCCACCCTGTCTCCTTCTGGAGAAGTCCCAGCATCCTATTGCATGGAGTTCTGTGGATAATGCTGGGTAGGTTTAGATACAGTAGGACTCACTCCCAGGTTGGGTACACCCCCAGATATCCTCCTGGCCTTCCCTGTCTATGGATGAAAGGTCTTCAGGGTTCCTCTGGGGTCCTTCATATTGGATGAATCACATGTTAACTTTCTGAGTCTTACTTTTGTTCATATGCAAATAAGAACACATAATGTGTATGATTTCCATCCCCACAGCATTTCTGAGGACTAACTGGCTGACTGGACTGGAACTTGTAGATTATCAAGCACGTGTGTGCCATGACACCAACAAGAAGAGCCACCCTCAATTAACACTGTCTTCAATATGCACATGCACACTAAAACAAATGAAAAACTTTGATATTGTCACCAAGAGGTTTTTAAGGAACCATTTTTTCTTGACTGTCTTTGGTTCCCTCCATCCCCCTCATAGCCAGTGAATTCAGCTGACATGTGCACTGCCTCAGTCTTATCCAGTGACATCCCTAGAGATGGCAGTAATTGTCCCTGTCATGCCTGTAGGCTGCTTCCAAGTCCTCAACATAGGCCCTGCTCCTCCTCTCTGTGTGGAGGCCCCATGAGGCCTAAGGCTTCCCTGCTCCCAATGCAGGCTGCTTCAGAGGAGCATGGAGAGTCCCTGAACACCACCCAGCATCACAGGGAATTTCCTGTCATCTTGTCCAAGCACCTCAAGCATAGGGTGGCAGTCTCTGTCCTTCACAGGGGAGTTCCAGATATCTTCAACGGATTAAAAGGTTAAAAACAAGACATTCCCTGGAAAGTGAGGGAACACGTCATGAATCACATCCACAGGCATGCACGGGCTCTTTCATCTCAACGTGAAACTGGGTGGAGCTGGAGAGTTCTGAGGCCCTGGTTTCTAAACATCCGTGGACAGCAACGGAGGCTGCTTGCTCTGTGCAGTTTTATCACTGTGGATTTCTTGCCTATTATTTCTGGAACATGAATTAGCTCAAGCTTCCATTTTATAGATGGGCAAACTTGAGAGTACTAGGTCAAGGGTCAGTGGTTCCACGCTCTTGGACGTTGGCTTGTTGATGATAATGCTCAGGTCTTGAATTTCATATTTTGGGGTTTCTGCTTTTCTTTCTTTCTTTCTTTCTTTCTTTCTTTCTTTCTTTCTTTCTTTCTTTCTTTCTTTCTTTTTTTCTAGCAGCCTGCACAACCTATCGTCAGTCCCTGTAATTTAAAGTGTTTCTATTAAATTAAAGCATTTCTAAAGAGGATATGTTGAGAAGAAAATACTCAGTTCTGTGGTGCCTGTCACCATCAAAGCATCCATCCCTGGCCAGATGGGAGCTCTCTACAGTTTATCATCAGCTGAAGAGGTATGAGCCAGGTAAGCAGGCAGTTCACTGGATTCTGGTCTTGCTATAACTTTTGTGGTTCATTGGACCTAAGTTCAATTATGAGATGGACTTGGTAGCAGCGCATTGGCAGAGCACGGAGTGCAGGAAGCTCCCAGAGCCAGCCTGTCAGGGGTCTTTCCCAACATTGCTGCCTACTAATGGTACGATTCCTCTGCATGTCAGTTTCCACACTCGTTAAATGATAATGATACACATTTGTCTCACAGGGTTGCTTCAGGCTTGGGAGAATTAATCACATTGGTAGACCCAGAGTAACTTCAGGTAAGATGAAGGCACACCAAAACCAGAGGTAACAGGAAGGATCCTGAATCTCAGGCCAGAGCGCCATGCAGCAGGAAGAGAGGAGGCACGTGACTGTCCTCGAAGATTTCATTGTGATATTCACCGCGGCTGCTTCACTCTGAGCCCTCTTCAGAGAAGCCGTGTAACTTCCTTTCCGTATCTGGCTGAAGTTCAGCTACATCCTAGCGCATCTGGTCCTCTTCCAGGAAGCCTTCCTAGATGGATAGGCGTGAGGCGCAGCCTCCCGCTGTGGGCTCCCTGCCCCCACTGCCAGTGCCACCCTTTGGCCTCAGACAAAGCGGGCACCAGCAGCAGCAGCCGCCAGGCTGGCTCGGTGGCTTTCATGAGGCAGGGGCTCCGGGGAGCCCAACCCGGGCTGGTCTGCTTTGAATGCTATTTGCATTGCAATAGGCCAGCCTGGCCTTCAATACAGGCCCCTTCTTTTTTTGACACAGCAGCTTCACAATCGCCTATTGACCGGGCACCTGTTCCTGCCCCAGACGCTATGCAAATGCCGGCCAGGAGCGAAGCCGCCAGCCCCTCGGGCCATTGTGCATTGAACCCTGATGGCGCCCTGCCAGCTCCCAGCCGGCCTTTGTTCGCTAGCTGTGCTGAGCCACCCCCGCCACCGCCTCCGCCCGCCTGAGGTGCCCTGCCGAGGAGCCGCTTGCTGACAGCCACTTGGGTCCTTGCACCTGAAGAAAGGCTGCTCAAACTGGAGGCCAGGCCCACGCTGAGGCTGGGCCAGGAGCCCCCGAGGAGAAGAGGCAGGCAGCTCGGAGGCTGGGGCCCTTAGCTCCTGTCCCCGGGGACCGCGAAGAGGGGCCTGGCAGGCGGAGGAGGGGGCAACCCGGACCATGCCATCTGGGGGCGGAGAGATTATAATAATCGCTCTCACATCTGCTGAGGGCCTACCCGCCGCAAAGCCCTCTCAGGGCTGGTCTCCCTGCAGGCACACCTGCCTCTCGAAGAGGGCTGGATTGTGCCTTTGGGGGGTGGGGTTGGGATTGTGGCCTCCTGTGGGGGGAGCTGGCTGAGATCGAATAGTGGGGAGGGGGCTCAAACCCACAGGGGTGGACATCTCACCTCCCAGACTTGGGTATAAAGCTTCACTGTTCTTCATCTCGTCCACCTGTCCTTTTGCAGGATGGTTGACTCCTCGGCTTCAGGGTGTAGCAGAGCGCTGCCTCAGTTGCTTTCCGTTCTCCTTGTCAGGACTCTTGGCTTTACCACTGCAAATGGAGTTTTAGGTTGTTCTGGGAGCCACAACAGGCTAGGCTCTGCCATCTATTCCTATATACCAACTAAAGAGACAGGTAATGAAAAGCAAAGATGAAGTCAGTGTAGTTATCCTAGATAGAACAGATAAAGGGATCCAGTGACCTCCAGCTCCCTTTTCTGGAGTATGGATGCTTTAGGTTTAAACTAAGGAAGAGAGAAAAGGGGACAAAGGTATATGCATAATCATGCAGTCTTGGTCAAAGTATGGTCCTGCCCATCACTGTCTCAGCTCTGGTCTTGGTGAGTCGTCCAACGAAGTCCTTATTAGGTGAAGAAGCAAGCTGGCTCCGAGAAGATGCCATCCTGTTCCAAGGTGTCAACACACTCTCATAGATGACTGCCCTAGCCTAGGGTCGTCTGTCTGGCTAGATGCTGCTGTTTCTGGAACCTGTAGTCACTGACTACTCTCAGTCACCTTTTGGGGTCTGGACAGGACATCGTAAAGTGCTGACAGTTAAGATGCCTCAGTTTCTCATATCTTTGTGCCTTCAGTCTGGGAGTGGGGTAAGGTAGGCTGGAGTAGCCCTGGTTCTAGATGGCCCCTCCTGGGTGATTAATTTCTCTCTCTATGGAGCATGTGGCTCACCCATAGAATAGGGGACACAAAGGGAAGGTGGAGATGCCTGGCTTTCACCCCGTTTCTGTTACCCTGTGGGTCTAGGTGAGGAATAAATACAGTTTCTGAGTGCCTGCAAAAGCATCTTCCACACTGGACCAGGCTTCAAAGCCAGACAGCATCTCCTGGCACCTGCTGAAGTGCCAGACCACGGTCCCCAGTACAGACCTGCTGAAACAAAGGCTGAGGCGGCACTGCTCTCCAGTTTCCATGTCATCTGATGAACAGACAAGTTTGAAGACCATTGACTCCCCATCAGTGCTGGCTCTCCCCCATCCAAGCCTTGACTGACATAATTTCCTCCTCTATAGCTTGGCTTCTCTCTGGAGACCACCAGTGCCTCCCTACCTGAGCGCTTACTCACATTCTTCTGTTCCCAGGCTTAGGACATCTGGACGAATGAAGCCTGGTTTTGATCAAGGGTAGTGGGGTGTGATGGTTTGAATATGCTCAGCCCAGGGAGTGGCATTATTAGAAGGTGTGGCCTTGTTGGAGTAGGTGTGTCACTGGGTGTGGGTTTTAAGATCCTTATCCTAGCTGCCCAAAAGTCAGTATTCTCCTAGCAGCCTTCAGATGAAGATGTAGAACTCTCAGCTCTGCCTGCACCAGGCCTGCCTGGATGCTGCCATGTTCCTGCCTTGCTGATAATGGACTGAACCTATGAACTTGTAAGCCAGCACCAATTAAATGTTGTCCTTATAAGAATTGCCTTGGTCATGGTGTCTGTTCACAGCAGTAAAACCCTAACTAAGGCATAGGGATATACCCGACTCTTCCATGTGAGCATCTCAACTTCTCTGATGGGGCAGGGTGGTGCTGGGATGATGCATAGAGCTAACACAGCTTGGAGACAGGAGACAGGAAACAATCTTGGGAGGGATGATACTTACACTGTCTTAAGGGAAAGGTAAGGAATAACTCTAATATTCTCAGAATGCAGTTTTAGTCTCCTTGGGAGCGGTCTTCCACTACTTATGTGTGTTGTAAGCAAGTCCAGCTGGAGTAGGAAAGGAGAAGCCATGCTGAGGTCACCACAGTGGTCCAGATGTTGTCACACTTTCTACACATTCATGCTTAAATAGAAAATCATCTGCCTACTTTGCACCTGGAAAGAGGCCCATATTCCAGGAGGCAGGATGAGCAGCCGCTGAGACATCCTGGAGACAGGGTTCCCAGCCTGTGAAGTGGGTTCCATCAGGGGTATGATTCAAACAGAGATCCCCTAGCAAAGGAGCATCCTTCTGCGGGGAGCTAACCAGCCCGTAACCATAGTAGGAGAAGGCTTTGGTAGGATGCCGGCAGTACCCCAGTCCTCAGCCTGCTTCTTACACAAACCCCTATCCATCTCTGCTTCCTGTTCCTGCTCCATCAGGAGTAGACCCCATGTGAGGAGTGACACAAAGCCCCAGCATGACCCCATATACCATCCAAGGTGTCCCTTCCTTCCCAGCCCTTTGGTCCTGATAATCTTTCACCTGGTGCCAACTGCTTTAATGAGTTTGGCCCCAAGCAGAGAAATGTGATCTCATGAGAGGCTGGCGAGAGGTTTGTAGAGAGCCAAGGGCTTCTCTGACTCACCATTTGTCTTCCTCAAGTGCTTTTGGAGCACTCTCTGCTGAAAAGACAAATGAGGAAGGAACGTAAGTACAGCGATTTCCCTCCAACCGTGTTCTTCTGCATGGCATTCAAGCTCTTGTGGGTCTGGTCTCCACGTGCCCTATCCAGTGTGCCCTATCTAGGCCTCGCTGCTTTGCTATGCTCCTGCACCTCCCAGGCTCTGCAGGCAACATAAGAGACAGGGTTCCATGTTAATATTCCTCCCCTCTGGGTCCATAGGACTAACTTTTTAAGCTTACAAACTCCCACAATTGCAAGGACTCTTAATTCATTCTGGTCAAGAAAGATTTAGTATCTAACTACTGGACATTAAAAGAGTCCAGGAGTAGAGCTGAACATCTCCTAAGGAACTGTACTCTGGAGGGTAAGCTGGAGCCATGTGTGATGTGCTCAGATGAGGTCTAAGTGGGAAAGGAGAGATAGGGATAAAGAGACCCTAGGGCTCGGAGTGGATCCCACTGGAGACCAGTGCACATGGAGGAGGGGGAAGGTTGTAAATGATTGCAGGACTAGTACTGACAGTCAAGTTTCCTGACCTGTATATAGTAGTGATGCCCTCAAATGGGAACAGAGAAGCCCATGGGGGCAGATGGTGGAGGAATAGTAGGCTGTTCCCTGAGCTGACAGCATGCTGTCCAAGGCACTGATGGCACCCTCTGGGAGGCTGAGTTGGACCCTGGTAGTCTCGGAGGGTCTGTGCTGACACTGACGCCCTTGCTTCAGTGTCCTAGATGGCAGTGGGCTTTGAGTGAGCTCTCCTACACCCAGGGTGTGTACTCTGCTTCTTTTGTCTCTGTTGCATAGCTACCCAACTTCCCCATCCCCACAATACTGGTCTGCCAGTACTCGTTGGTATCTGGAGCAACAGGAGTGGGGATTGGGTGGGGGCACAGCTGTGGGTTCTGAGTCACTGGGTCTGGTGGCTTGAGGATGATGCTTTGTTTGCTTAGCAGCCTCACCTTACGTGACTTCCTCCTCTGCTGGGACCTTTGAGGACACATTTAAGAGCATTTGGAAGGGACGATTCAAACTGCCAGTGCCATACACCACCTAACCCAGTGAATCTACATCATGCCCGAGGCACAGCTGCCCTGAGTGGGGGGCACTGTTGTCCCAGTCCAAAGAAGTTCAAGAGGGATCAGTGATGAGTATCCTAATTCTACCCTGTTGTTGGAGCATAGATGGTACTAAATTAACAAGAAATATATGGTTCTATAGTCAGGAGACAATGGCTCCAGAGAGGAGATGGCTGACACTCAGGTTCACACAGAGGAGGTCTGTGTTGAGGCTTCTTGGAGGTAATGTCCTGGCGCTTATGGAACTTCTGGTTATAAGAAGAAAAGGTGCCAGGCTCAGATATCCCAACTGTCCGAGCAGTTGATAGAATGTTTTACTTTATCCAAGGCATTGCCAGAAGATCTGCTGTTCACCCAAGAACAGACAGAGGCTGGCATGGGGTGTGTGAACCACTTTGGGCTGGCATGGAGTGTGTTCTTGTGTAATGTATCCAATACTTTAAAGGGCTTCCCTCTTTTAGCTGGGCCTTGTGGCTCAGGCTTGTAACCGCAGCTACTTTGGAAAGTGAGGCAAGAAGATTTGCAAGTTCAAGGCTGCCTGAGCTACTGAGTGAATTCAAGGCTAGCTAGCTTGGACACTTAGTGAGGCTCCAAGTCAAATGAATAAGTAAATAAATAAATGTACAATCAAAATCCCCAAACAAACAAACAAACAAACAAACAAAAAAGGACAGAGCGCTTGCCTAGCATGTGTGAGATTCTAGGTTCGATTCTATCTCTCCTTAGTTGGAAGTGGGAACAGTGGCTGTAGGGTTAGGCCTCACTCATCCCTGCCACGTTGGAGTACCAGCAGGGTTTGAAGTGGAGAGGCTGGCTCTCATGCTCTCTATTCAATATAGCCTAACAACACAGCAAACCTGAGGGTGACTCTGACTATAGCTACTTGTAGGTACAGGACACCTACTCTTGTCGGACCTGCAACATCTGACTTCAGGAAGTGCCTAGCTTTGGGGAGGGGCTCCCAGAGGCCCCTCCTCTCAAGGACTTGCTTCACCCACACCTTGGCAGTGCTCTCCCAACTGGACCAGGAGACCACATTCAAGAATCACTTCTGTCATTGTGTCACCAAGAAATCTGTAAATCCTACTCTGTCTCATGAGGAAGGGAGCGTGATTATATGCCATTTTATGCCGGTGACAGTCGCTGTCAGCTCTGGACACCTTGTCCTATATGTCCATCTACGGTGACAAAAAACAACTTGCTCTCTGTGGCTTTGTGAAATGCTCCTTGGGAATTGTGATTCAGGATTCCATCCCAAGTCCCCTGATTTACAATGAGGGGAGAAATCCTGTTTTCTTTGTGAGCTGAGAGTTGGGGTAGGATAATGGAGCAGGGGCTTCCCTCAGCTGTCACAAGGTGAAAGCTACTGCAAATCTGCAAATGGCTCTCCTCAGATGCTTGTCTTCAGAGGTGGTTTTCTGTCAGAGGGAACCTGAGGGCTCCCAGTCAAGCTGGCCTCAGTCTCAGGGGCTTTTCTTTCACCTTTCAGCCTCTCTATTTCCCAACTGTCTCTGTCTCAGTTGGCCACCAGGCTTGGAGCCTCCCCTCTGTTCAAAGCTCTGTTATTGTAGGCCTACTGTGTGCCAGGCCCTGAGCCAAGACCTCTCATGCTTCCTCCTGCCCTTAAAAGAAATCTTACTCTGTTTATTAGCCTTTCTTCCACCATGAAGTTGGTTTACCATTCCATTTCACAGAGGGACAAGTGGAGGCCCAGTGGGATGACAAGCAGGTCAGAGTGATGAACTGGTGTTAGATGATTCTGGGGCCTGGAGCAGATCACTGCCTCCCTACATGTTCTCCCCCTAAATTCCCACAATCCTTCACGCTTACAGCATGAGGGTCTGGGAAATCTGCCAGGTGGTCTGCTGGACTCTCAAACTCTTCTCCAGCACTCAGGTCTAAAATAGCCCTCCTCCACTCTCCAAACTACAAGAGGGACAATCTCACAATGGGAGTGCAGAGAAAACCACTTCCTGTGGTATCACAAAAGCAGACTGCCTACTCTGAATGATCCAGTGCTGGGTGGACCCTTAAATCCATCTGCTCTCTTCAAGAAATGTTCTAGAATCTGTATACTCCCAGTGAATTCAGTCCCTAGAACATGTAGCTGTTGGACCTCATCTGTCTCTATGTGTCTAACTCTTTTCTTTGATATGAACCAAACAGCAATAACACCAGCCGTGTCTGACCAGGGGCCATGATCTGTGGGTGTTAGAAACACTAGCCCCCCGTTCTGGATCCTGGAGGCAATAATTAGAAGCAGGAGCAGTGGGGTGGTATACTGGGTCTGAGGCAGGGCTATGTGGGGCTTCTGGTCTTCGTTTGATTGTTCCTTCTTCAATGTCCAGGGTGGAGGATCCAGATGGTTAGCTGTGGCCTGGGGTTCTGACTGTTCCATACAGCCCTGCCTGACACTCCTAAATGGCTGCCCCTGATGGGTTCAAGGAGGGTGAGGGGGATTCCTTCTGTGTCCCCGATTCCTGGAAACCAGTAAAGAATCTATGCCAGGCCCTAGAAATTGTGAGCTAATGTTAGCCAGGCCTGGTGCTTAAGGCCGTCCTGACTGGGATGAATTCCAAACAGGGCACAGAGGCTTTGGGGTTTGGGGGCAGTGGAGACACAGATACCTGATACTTCAGCCAGGAGGAAATGCTCAGAAAGCAGGAAGAGTCTGCTGGTCCCCATTCCTGTCACTCCTTGGCCTGGCCCAGCATGTGGAGAGATAGTGTCCCTGGGGCTAAGGGGCAGTGCTGATTTTTTAGGGGGGAGGTCCTGACCAAGCTCCCATTCATCCTCCCACAGTCCACAGAGCTTCAGGGGAGGCTGAGCAGCCTCCACCCAGCTTGTGTCTGGCCTACAGAGTCTTCCTTGCTCCTCTGCCCTGCCTTTGACAGTGCTTTCCAAGAGTGTAGTGCTGGCATGGGTGGGACCACGGGGTGCTGCCAGCACCCTCCCTGATTTCCAGATCCTGAACCTGGGTGGAAGACATGAGTTATGTCCCACACAAAGGGCTTCAGGCTGTGAAGAGGGAGATGCTGGCTCCCCTGGGATTGGGTACTAGAGGGTGTCACTGGGAGTCACGTACAAGTGTGGGTGTGATGGACAGGCGGGAGTCAGCACATGACAGGGAGATGGAGAGTGTGCCTGCAAAGAGGGAGAGGGCTGCAAGTCAGAGGACAGGAAGGAGGAAGAGGGAGAAGGGAGGGAGGTTGGGGAGAGGAGAGGAGGAGGAGGAAGTGGAAGGAGTACATTCTGTGGTTCTTCCGTCTGGCTGGACATCAGGGCAGGTGTGGGTGGTAAAGGCTCTGGAGAGGCAGTCAGAGCAAACAGTAGAGAGGGGCCTGGTAGCCATACTACAGTCTGGTCTACCCTAGCCTCAGTTCTGCTTCTGGAAGTTTATTCTAGCTGCTGTATGGGAAGAAAAGAAGGAGAAGAGGCAAGACTGGATGCAGGGGAGTACCTTAGAGCTACTGTCATCATCTAGGCTAGGGAGGTGATAAACTAAAGTCATTTAGCCAGGTGTGGTAGCATAAACGTGGAACCCCAGAAACTGAGAAAGCAGGATCTTAAGTTTGAATTTAGTCTGAGCTACACGGTAAAACCCCGTTCCATCCCCTTCCCAGTGAAAGACAAACAACAAACAAAACATTTAGCTCTCTGTTACTGAATAATCTTGTAGTAACGGAAAAGAAGACAGAAGGCTCAAGAAAAATCAGTGGGCAACCTTCCTGCAAGGTTTGCAGAGACACTCTTGCATACCACCAGAGACAGGAAGTTCATTCATTACCTGCTTACTAAGACAATACAGGTAGAATCTCCCCACTCTGGAAACTCCAAATTTGAGATACTCCTGAATCCAAAGCCTTTCGAAGGCTGCATGGTACTTCAAGAAGAAAACTCACAGCTCACAGTCAGAATATGATTACACAAAAGTGCTATGCACAGTTATCTCCAGACTATGAGCTATATAGGGAAAATAAGTTAATTTTGTGTTTGAATATCGGCATTTCATCATGTGTACACAGATGGTCTAATATCAGAAGCACTTCTGGTCCCAGGGATTTCAACCTGGGCCTGATCATCCTTCCTTGGGAAACCTATGGTCCCCGTTCCAGGAGGTCACCTCATTGCTGCTGAACATAGTGTGAACACCCAAGAACCTTATAGGTCAGAACTCCTGAAGTCAAATGAGTCTCCTGTCTCAGTTTCCTGAGTAGCTGAGATTATAGGTGTTCACCAACACCACCACACCTGGCTGGTCCCAAGGACTTCAGAGAGTCTGTACTTGGTTCATTTAGAGCATTTCCATGTATGCGGGTGCAGACAATAGAACAGGCCTGGTACAGAGTGGTGTTCAGGGAGTCTGACGCAGTCTGGACAGGTACACTCTTCTCTCTCTCTCTCTCTCTCTCTCTCTCTCTCTCTCTCTCTCTCTCT
>NW_021620795.1:804799-823940 GCF_004785775.1 Grammomys surdaster | reverse complement strand
CTCTCTCTCTCTCTCTCTCTCTCTCTCTCTCTCTCTCTCTCTCTCTCCATGTTTTGTTGTTCCTCCTGGTGTCCTGTGGATGTTCTAGGATTTCTAGATTGGAAGTTCTTCCCTTCTTTGTTTTGGTTCACAAGAATAGCAAGTAACCCATTTTGCAAGGACAGCTACCTTCTTTGGTCTGCTGAACGGCTCATCTTCATGGACCGTGTTCTAAGAAGAAGATTACAGCAGGTCTCTCAACTGGATCGAGAACAGACAAGAGAGGACACTGACCCACACCAATATGTTCAGGAAGTAAGTTATTTGTCCAAAGTTACACATTCATAAGCCAAGGAGATTTCAGGCTAGGTCTACTTGCCTGGTGAGTCCAAGCTATGTGTCTGTCTTATTTCTCACTCGGGATAGATGGGCAGAGTGGATAGAACTCATGAGCCCTATGGGGGGCAAGCCTGAGTGGGTAGTTTGACGAGTTTGGTAGGACTTAGAGGAGGTAACTCTCCTGGGGCTTGACTGACACCCCGGACTGGGGGCCTGGAGGCATCGCTGATACCACAAGGTTGCTGGCAGGGTATTCATGGGCATGGTCTTCGTTCCCTGAACAGTGTCCAGGAGGGAGAAAGTTTGCACACTATAGAGAATGATGAGTGACAGGTAGAGCTGTTGGGCTCAGGTGACCATTTAGGGGTAGTAGAGGTTCCTGTGGAACATGCCTCCCAAGAGCCCGCAGCAGGGCAGCTCAGGCTCAGCAGCATTGTCTCCCCCTCCACTCCTCCCAGTGACCTAGGCCTGTAGACTCTTCCAGGATATCTTGCAGCTGGCTGTCCTCCAGGTTCAGAACAAAGGATCCAGGATACTCTGGAGCAGGAGCCTTTGGGTGGAGAAATGGACAGCTGAGCACAGCCAAGAGGCTGCTGCTGTCCTCACAGGGACCTGCTGGCCCATGTCAGCCAACAGGGCCAGACATGACTTCCTAAAGATGTGGGTCTTGCCTTATTGGAATATCTGGGGACTGTGGTGCTGCCCCTCTGGGGTGAGGTTGGCAGATTTGGAAAATATGGGTCCAAAGAACCCAGAGAAGTTCAGGGCTGGGGCTACCCACTGCAGGTAGGTGAGTTAGGAGGCTGTGGAGAAAGCAGCTCTGGCCCCAGCAGAGGAAGGAGCACACGGCAGGTAAAAGCCCTTACAAGACTCCTGGGAAGATGGCCCAGTGACTGAGTGATCTAGGCTGGGTCTCTTAGACATCTCAGCTTCTGCTTTTCTGCCCCAAGCACACCCAGGAGCTCAGTCATAACTCCATGTTTCCTGCCCTTTCCTCCTCTGCCTTGTTCAGAGTGCCCGTCTAAAGCAACTGTGAAAGTGAGCCCTCGGCTGCATGGAGAAAGAGAGGGACACAGATAGCCTGTGAAAGAGGGAGAAAAATGTGTGTGTGTGTGTGTGTGTGTGTATGTGTGTGTTTGAGAGAGAGAGAGAGAGAGAGAGAGAGAGAGAGAGAGAGAGAGAGAAAGAGATAGAGAGAGAGATAGAGCTGGGCAACACACTCAGAGAGGGAGCCACTGTCACTCAGACAGAGCGAGATCAAAGAGGCAAAGAAGCCAAAGTAGAGACCAAGTGAGAGACTGAGGCAGGAGCCAGGTATTGAGAGAGGGGCTGGGTGGAAGGAGACAGCTATGTGTGAAGAGAAGAGAGAGAAGGGTTGAGAAAGAGAGGCAGGGAGCCCCACACAGACACACAGAGGACCGATAAGGACAAAGGTCACCTGTGGCCCAGAGCAGAGACTGGGACCAGGAAGAGGTGCAGGACAATGAAAGACAGTGCAAAGGGCAGGTGAATAGAGGCAGTGAAGGAGGAAAAGTGTGGAGAGTGGCAGGGAGCCAGGCAGGGTGAGCATCATGTGGGGAACGAGAAACTGAGTGTATAGATCAGAGAATAGTAGGGCAGGACTGGCACTGAGCTCTGTCCATGGAGGAGTGGGGACAGCAGCAGCCTCTGCTCGGAAGTCCTTTGGTTGTGCTTTACCAAAGGAGCCAGCTACCCCAGGCTACCTCCTACAGAGTCTGGTGGAGTTCCAGTATTCAGTCTGTTGTGATTGTTGCAGCCAGACCTGATTGTGCCCCACTGGAGAGGCAGGTTTTTGGGGTACTGGTGGGTCCAAGCTAAAGTTGAGAGCATGACAGTGATTCCTGAGGGCCAGTGCCACGTAAGGAACTGGGCTTCACACCCCAGGACAATGAAATCACTGTTCTGAGGGCCCCAAAGTTCCAGACAGGGTTGCCTTCATTTTAAAGAGGAGGCTATAGCCTAATGAAGAGCCCTAATCCCAGTGCAGTGACTGGTTTGCTAGGCAAAAGCCAGAGAGGGCTGGGTGAGAGTGACAGAGCCTTCCCCTCCAGTGGAAGCCCCTCCCATCATGGAGGTGACAGAATCCTAGGACAGGCTTGTCCCACATTCCAGATGTGGCCCCAGCATCACCTCTGGCTGGGACATAAGTGTCTGCTTTCCTGAGGGTTCTGGGGAAGAAGGAGGTCCAATCCTACATTCCATAGCAGAGTATAGGGTCATATCAGTCCCAGCCCTCTAGTCATACTTTAAAGGCGGGGTCCTCTGCAGCTAAGACAGACACATAGGTGTGTGACTTGAGAGCGTCTGTGACAAAGGCCTCCTTCACAGGTCTGTTAGAATAGGAAGGGGTGCCTTTTCTGAGTGGAAGTTGCTTGAACTCTATTGAAGGACGTTCAGCTATCCCACCAGGAAAAGTCATGATGCTGAGCAGCTGAGCAAGTCTCAACTCATTGCTACAACAGTTAATGCTACAGAGGATGCTGTGGGGGAGTGGATGGTTTGACTTTCTGCAAGGAGTCTGGACATGGCGCCAAAGGAGGGCTCTCAAGCTGTGAGACCACCTTGCTGCGAGCTTGTACTCCTGGGATGGAGACCTTTTGCAACATCTTCTCCTTCACATCACCCTGCCTGTGACGGTCAAGTCAGAGAAGAGATCAGGGTGGAGCCCGGGAGAGGGAAGCTCTCTCCTTCTTCATGAATGGGCTTCTCCGACCCTCTGGAGTCTGCTATTAGGGGCTGGTTGATGAGGATAAGGGTTGGGCTCTTTGTGACAGAGTGAAGAAGGAGAAGAAGGCTTCTAACTCCCTTCCCACAATCCACTCTCAGTTCTCCTTAGGCTCCTGTTTGAGCCAGGTCAGCATGGAATCGGATGATGGCAAGGCTGCTATCAGGGAGACACATGTAGTTCTGGGTCACGGGGCTCATTATCGACTGCAGCAGTCACTGTGGCTGCTGGACCATCAGGATCTGTGGGTGTGTTTAGACAGATGGAGGATTTACAGAAGGGCTCAGGAGCTCTGTGCGGGATACTGGAGGTTGGTGCTTTCTCCCTGGAGGCTGAGATTTGCAACAGGAGGCTAGATTTGTAAACTGTCAAGTCTCAAGGCGTTTGAACTTTGCTCTCTGAGGGGGCAGTGTGATGTTTTAAGCCTTGATGATCATGGTTACAGCTGCCTGCGCTTTAAGAATCGCTATGCTAGGTAGGGGATGGAGCGGAAAGGGAACACAGAAATGATGAACGACCCTGGAAGGGAAAGGATAATATTAAAATGGATGATGGTGATGATGGGAGTGAGAGTGATGTTTGCTGACCCTGATGGTGCCAACGAGGCTGAGGATGGTAATAAAGATAATGGCGGTGGTTGAAGTAGTGTGATGGCGATGCTGGTGGTGGTGATGCTGGTGGTGATGGTGTTGACAGGGATGGTGATGATGTTTGTAATGATGGTGATGTTTGTGGTGATGGTGGCGATGGTGTTGATGATGATTATGGTGATGGTAGTAGTTTTGGTCATGATCATGGTGATGGACGGACGTGGTGGTAATGTTTGTAATATTGGTGGCGATGTTTATGGTCTTGGTGGTGACAATGATGATAGTGTTTTTTTTTTTTTTCAAAATTGGCAGTGATGGTGATGATTATGGTGATGGTGGTTGTGGTGCTGCTGCTGATGGTGGTGAGAGTGAGGGTGATGGCTGTGGTTGTGGTAGTGTTGGCAGAAGTGAATCCTGACCAGGAGAGACTATAGAAGATGCAGAAGAGCTGATGTAATGGCGTTTGATGACAGGAGTGATGTGGGGTGGGGATGAGGTACAGGAATGGCCAACATATTTTGCACTTTGGATGTTCATACAGCCTGTCAGTTATCTAGGTGGTGTCCGGTGGACAGTGAGCCGGGATTTAGCCAGACAAAGATGAGAGAGGTAGAGAATCCACATGCTTTGGGCATGAGATGCCTGGGAGAGGGCACAGAAGGGCAGAACCTGAGCCAAGGTCTTTGTGACTTCCCGACATTCACAAGGAGGCAGAACCAGGCTTTCCGAGGCTCTGAGCTTCCCAGTCTCTGCCCAGGGGCTGGAAGCCAGGCTTCTGCTCACGTCTCGCCCGGCACAGTCAGCACACTCAGTGTTTTTATTCCTTGCCAGGTTCTCAGGAGGATGACATTTGAAAAAGGAGCTCTGTGCTAAAAAATCTCTTTCTAAGGCAGGTGAAGGAATGGAGGTCCTGTGGGGATAAGAGATGGGTCTGGGTGACCCACTGTGACAGCCCACTCAGACTGGAATCAGTCTGACGCTCTGCAAGGGGATCATGCTGTGTGTGGGAGACTGAAAATGGGGATCTCTTACAGGGAGGCTCCCTTCTCCTTTAACAAACCCAACCAGTCTACAGTGTGTCTGGTGTAGGGGGAGCTCCAGCGGAGACTGTGGCAGGGCGTGAGGAGGTTCCTGATCACATATTGCCTAAACCTGGGCTATGGCTCCCACCAGATGCCGGTCCAGTGAGCACGTGGCCCTGCTGTGGCCCCAGTTTGGCTGCAAACGACTGCCTGGCCTTTCCTGCCCTCTCCTGCCACGGGCCCTCCAACCAGGCCGGAATGTCCTCAGGAAGCAGCACCTCTCTCTGCAGAGGGAGCTTTGCTTCTGGATTCCCAGCTGCAGCTCCAGCCAGGATGTTTTGCAATGAGCCCGGGGGAAAGCATCCATTCCGGGAAGATCAGGGAGTAGACTGTACTTGCCAGCAGGGGTCTGGGTGAGAGGGCAGTCACTGCCTGCCGGGCTGGGGTGGGAGCAGGGCAGCTCTGGGACAGCCCATTCCTCAGACCCTGTGGGACCTTGGCCTCTAAGCTGTTTATCTGTCTGTCTGCCCGTCCATCTGGATTAGAGGGGCTGACTTGCTCACTTCGGTTCCCCAAAGGGCTCCCAACTGCAGGGCAGCTTGAGCCTTCCTTCGCTTTATTTCATCTTTGAATGGTTTTGAATATGATCCAAAAGTGATTATAAAATGGAAAGGTATGCTTGCTTCCAGCCCACACTGCCCCGGCCCAGGATCCTGGGCCCCAGGAATAAACTCCCTCAAGTCTCTTTTGCAGTTTGCTCCCTAGCGTTCTGTTTGCAAACAGAAGTGGCCGAAGGAATCATGCTATGTGCGATGCTTTGGACTTTGTTCTTCAAGGGGTCACATGAGTGTCTGCACAGGACTCCAGTAGGGGGTCTTCAAACACTATGTGGATCCCTGAGTCAGGGATATGACTTTATTTGCTTTGGAGGAATGCTGCGGGAGGTGCCGGTCTCCTCCTTTTGTGTAGTTACTCTCTTAAGAGCCAGACCCTTCTTTGGTCTAGCCTGTTCGTCCTAATTTCTCATGTAGCCACATTGACAGGAGAAGACCCTGAGGAAGCATGCCCGAGGGAAAACTGTAAGTGACAAAATCCAGGACTTCAATCCAGGTGGACTGGGATTCGACCCATTCCTCTTTGTCTGTTGTGCTGCCGGGAACTTTAGACCTATGGAGACCTCTATTTTTTAGAGCCAGATAGAGTTTCTAAAATGGGGTGGAGGGAAGCAGCTGATGTGTCAAGATCTCACGGCTGCCCGCAGCAGCTGCCCACGTGTCTGGACACCTGAGCTCTGCTGTGTGTGAAGGGTGTCCTTCCCCGCATGCCCAGAAGACAACTTCACTCTTCCAGAGCCGGACACATTCTCAGAAGCAAGGAAGCAAACCATCGAATGGATGTGCTTTACAGATGTGTATGCCAAGGCAGCTGAGAGAAAGCAATTAGTGACTTGGGTCATGGTTAAAGTCAGGGTGGGTTCTGGGCCCTCACATGTCCCCACCCAGCACCCCCCTTACCTGCTCCTATCCCATAGGGTCACTGTGCTTTGTCCCTGAAAGCTTTTCCTGTCTTCTCCACTTCTCTCAGACTTGATTACCTGATGGTCCCTTTCTTTGGTCTTCACTAGCTAAGGTTAGCCCTCTGGTGTGTGTGTGTGTGTGTGTGAGTTTGTATGTGTGGGTGTGTATATGTGTGAGTGTGTGTATGTATGTGAGTGTATATGTGTGAGTGTGTATCTAAATGTGTGTATGTGTGAATGAGTGTGTGTGTATGTATGTGTTAACTGAAGCATGATCTTGGTGGTCTATTATCCATGTTTCTTCATCCATGTTCTTTCAGAGCTATTCCACATGCCTTTTTGACTATCAATTCTTTTGAGGAAAGAAGTTGAGGAATAACCCAAGGTGGTGGCCCTCCCACTCCTGTGTTCCAAGGGAAAATGAGACCCCACACTCCATCTGTTCTGGGCCACTTTTGGTGAGTAGCAGGAGATCTTGAAAATCTCTCTCTCTCTCTCTCTCTCTCTCTCTCTCTCTCTCTCTCTCTCTCTCTCTCTCGGCTTAATTTGCCCTCCTGTAAAGTAAGGACAAGACTCTTTATTTTTACTTTCAAAAGCACCGAGGGCGAAATAAATCTCGCTGGAGATCATGGGCATAGTTTCCAGTTCTGAGCACCCTAAATGTGCAAGCAAATCAAAGCTGTCTGTTTATGGTTGTGGATATGTCTATTTGTATACATGTGTAAATCTGAATTTATTTTGGAAAGTAGGGTGATATATCTGAATATGCGGTACTTGCAGACGTTAATTAGAATTTAATTGTAATCTTGTCCTTCCTACACCTCTCGGTGGGCAGAACAGAGCCTGATTGGTCTCCTTGGTGTCCAATCCAGCCATGCTGGTGGCTCAGATCCTCACCTGTGTAATAAGCTCGCCAGTGTACCTGCCTCCAGGCATTTGTGGAGACCTAACCTTCCACACAGGATTTACCCTGAAACAGCTCCTGGTTCCTGTGATAGCTCAGAGGAGAAACAATCTGATCCTAACACCTGTAATAAGAATTCCCCTGAGAAAGCCAGGGGTAGTCCACCTTCCTCCGACTCCCCACCCCACTTCCCACATCCTGTCCTTTTCCCAGTTGTCTGGGATGAGCGACATTGGTAGAGACTTTGGTGCTTGGGTGGGCAGCAGTGCTGAAGCTGAGAGGTGGGAGGAGCTTTGGCTGGGACTGCAGACTGTTGTTCATCTTAGGGATTCCTTGCTGTGGGTCAGCACTTTCTAAGTTGGTGTTTCTTGAATTGCTTGGCAGTCTGCAATGTTCTGCATGCACAAAGTGGGGTTCCCTCATAAAGCAAGTCTGGGGGAACATTTCTGACAGTCCCTTCCTTTTGGACACCAAAATGCTTGTTAATATTTCTACAGAGCCTATAGTAAACAAATACTTCTAACTTGGTTTAACCCAGAGTTCCCCAAATACGCTCGTCTTTGGTGCAATCCTGTCTACAAGGCTCTGCAGAACCCCTGTGACAAGTACAGAGCAAATACATCCATCAACAGCATGGAAGTCAACAAAGCCGTGTGTCTATGGGTTACCCTTGGGGACAGGCAGATGATCTGCCATAAAGTAATGCTGCTTAGCCACAGTGACAGGTCACATGGAGTGGCATCTCCGCACTTGGGAAAAGGCAGACTCAGAATCAGCAGCTCTGGGTGGGGCTGGGGACCTATTTTTGTGACAAGCTCCTGGGGATGTCATTGCTGATTCAGGGACCACACTTTGCATAGCGGGATTGTAAAGAATCCTCTGCGACAACAAATTTTCCCTCCTGTTTGTCTCTGCTGCGGCATTTGGAGACAGGTGACCACCTACAGCTGTTTCTGAATTAGGCCATCAAATATACCAGCAGGAAGCGATCTGGTCTTTCTATGCTAGACAAGAAGTCCTGGCAGGGAGAGAATAGACAGACAGGTTAGACGCTGCAGTGGACGAGATGCAGTGATCATTGTCGGGGACAGGAAGGTCCTTCAGGTCTGTGCGACGTTGGTGGAGTCGTTCTGAGGAGATGACAATCTCTTACACGCCTGTTACTTCCCCTGTCTCAGCAAATAAGCTTCGAGGTTGTTAGTGGTTTAATTTTTTATTTATTAATTTTTAAAGAGACACTTCCCCCTTTTTTTCCTTGGGTCTGGAGTCATTAAACAGGGATTAGCTGGATAAATAGAGGAAGTGATTTTTAAACTGTTTGCAAACTTAATGCGGAGAGCCCAGCCTTGCAAATTATCACATCTAATCAGAGGCCCTCGCTTCGCTGCTCCAGTAATTGTAGTGGTATTCGTCAAGTCCTTGTTGTCTCCTCATTAGCCGTGAAAAGGAGACTCAAGACATACTTCATTAGAGTGTCCTGAAATGCACCGCTAACGCAGAGATGGAGTCGGAGGACAGGAGGGCAGAAGGTATGTAAGATAGACAGAGGGCCACACCCACATCTGAAACTGTGAGCTCCTCATCTCCCTGCTTCATACACACCTCCTCAGCTTACCTGAAGGGAGCCAGATGGTGAAGGCAGGGTCCAGAGACCCAACAACTCAGAGGCTTATATCCTGGGTGGCTTCCCTGAGCTATCCCTTCCCTTTTCTGGCACAGTTTCTCCTGGTAGGGCAGTGAGGGTGGCTGATTGCTGTGTCCTTTCTGATGCATGTGTCCTGGTTCTGAGTTCTGAGGCCCCGGAGGACCAAGGCTTTCTTGCTTCACACAAACATTGCCTTCTGCTTCAACCCTTTGGAGGCCATGCTTGAAAGCTCAAAGATTCCATCTTGCTGTTGCTGTTCTCTGAAAAAAGGACAAGCGCTGCAGGAGCTCACTTGTTAAGTGAAGTCTGAGAGTTGAGCTGTTGGAAGTGGCAGTAGGGGACAGTCACCACGCGGAGTGCAGAGTGGGATGGGAAAGAAAGTGAGGAGAGCGAGAGGAGGTGACTGACAGCATGGATGAGGAGTTGAGACAGTGAAGGTTATCCTGATTTGAGAATGCATCAGAATACTGCATCACGCGCCACACACAGTGCTCAATGCTCGTGTGTCAATCACAACTAGAAAAAAATGAATTCTTTAATGATTTCATTTTGTTTTCTCCCCTCCATCCCTCCATTCCTTTATCCCTACCCCCCACGCCCACCATCTGTGGTGTGTCTAGTCTGACAATCATTTAAATTTAAATGAAATGAAAGTAAACCAGATCTAGTGGCTCAAGCCCGTAATCCCTGTTACTCAGGAGGCTGAGGCAGGAGGATCACAAGTTCAAAGTCTTTGTGGACCACAGAGTGAGTTTCAGTCCCTCCCTGGAAACTTCATTAGACCTTGTTTTAAAAAAATGCAAAGTGAATCCAGAGCTGGGCTTAGCTCAGTGGTAGAGCCATACTCAGCATGGACAAGGACCCAAGTTCAAGCCTAGAATGGCAAACGAACACATTGACAAACTGAACCAACTAAAACATTCATTTCCCAGCCGACCGGCCACATTCAGGAGGCTCGGCAGCCATCCTTGTGCAGTGGATGCTAAATGGAGACATGGGAAGCTCCGCTGGGCAGCTGGCACCTTGCAGTTTGACCGGGATGATGACCAGTGTTGGAGTGACGGAATCAGAGCTGAGTAGTCTCACTTCAGGGTGCTCACGCTCTGCTGAGAGGGAGACATAAGGCCACCATAGTTGGATGTAGTTGCAGTCAAGCAGCAGGTGATAGGTACCCCCTGTGGCTAGCTGACAAGTGAGCTTCTGAGGCAGCCTAGTGGCTGGAGAGAGCCAGAACAGCACCATGGTACCATGACGAGCAGGGACTCCACAGCATGCTGTCTGTCCGTACCTGTGTTTGGAGATAAGACTGGTCCCCAGGGCACAGGCCCCACTTGTGACCTTCAGATAAAGACACCATCTTTGGAGCTTGCCAGTCTTAAAGTCAGAGAGAGCCTTCAGAGGCACAGCACAGCACATTGCTAGGGGCTTCGGTGTGCCACCTGTCCCCACCCACGTCTGTATCTTTTCTCTCACCACAGACAGCTCTATGCACCTTGAGTGCCTTCAATTTATTATTATTATTATTTTAACGTTAAGACAAGGTCTCAGCCTGTAGCCCAGGCTGGCTTCAAAGTCGAGACAATCCTCCTGCCTCAGCTTCAGGGTATTGTGATGATAGTTAGGAACCACCAGGCTCAGATATCCTGGTTGCCTTTAGCTTTTGAGATCTGGGCTGTCTTCCGCTTCTGACCACTGCACATGCTGTTTCTCTGTCTAGGACACTGTTTCTCTGCCATGTACCCTCCCACTAGGGAAGTCTTCCTTGCCTTGCTCAACCTCCAGGGTCAGACAAGGCCTCCCATCCCAGCTAGACCCAAACATAAGCAGCAATGATAGGTTGAGTGTCAACCTCTACACAAAAATATCAGTGGGCTGACTCCAGAGCACAGAAACAATGAGGAAGGGTGTAGCGGCCATGCTGTGGGCCAAAGAGTTAACTCCATAGGAAAGAGGGGCTCGTGGGTAAATAGGCAGAGCTAGAAACTGCCTTGGGTTGGACACCAGGGTAGGTGGTGGCAGAGCCCAAAGGGACCAAACAGCCAGGAGCAGGGGCTCAATATCAGCTCCAGAGGGACAATAGAGAGGTGAATAGTAATGGCCCAGAAAGGATCTGAGACTGCAGAGAACAGGGACTTGGACCCAGAGGGAGGAGGCTCATCTGCAATACTTTCTAGCAGCATGAACTTACACTGGCTTTGGTTTGTATGTGTTGGGCTTATTTAGGACAGCACTTGGAGGACTGAGTGGAGTAGGGGTATGTAAACTGCATAGCAGCGGCAGCAGCCCAGCAAACCTGGCTGTGTGGAGCCATAGCACATTCATGATGACCTCAGCCTGCAGAGTGCTTGCAGCTGAGAGACAGTTTCTGGGATCACTGCTTCCACCATCTGAACCTTCTGTACACATGAAAGAGGAAGAGCACCATCAAGCCCAAAGATAGTATTTCAGGCTCCTGGTCAGTTATTACCTCCAAGGCTGGGGGTATGAGCCATTTGATTCACACAAAACCATCTCCTGACCTCAGAGGTGTGCAAGCAGGTCATGTACCTTTTGTGTCCCTCAGACCTGTCTTTGTCAGGACTATAACAAATGGATGACTTTGGAATTTGTATACAGATGCCTGCAGCGCCGATATCAGTCTCTTGCTAATGCTTTTTCTGCGGGCACCAAGTGCTCGTGGACTCCAGGCCTAGCCAGTTTTATCTAGGTATGTAGGACCCATCCCCAGCTGCAAGGCTGCCCAAGCAACAATGGTTCATGGAGTTTACCACTCTGCTTCTTCTCCTTATTGATCCTTCTAAGCAGCAACCAGGGGCATGACCTATAACCGTGGGGAGCAGGTTAGCTTGTAGGTTAGTCATGTCTGAATCTGAATTTAGTTGCAAGTCCTAGCTGTGAAGTAAGCCCTTCCACCATCCGAGCCACAGTTATGACAACTGTCCAGTGGGGAACTAATAATATCTAGCTTGAGAGCTTGTTCTTGGGATTAATGATATTTGCACAGTGCCTGCCTGGGAGTCGTGGGCAATAAATCCAGCCTTCCTCCCTCCCTGCCTGCCTTCTCTTCTTCGCTCCATTCTGATGGGCAGCTCTGGTCTGCCTGCCCCTCCACTGTAGCCTTTTGTCTCTCAAGCCTTGAATACTCTCCGACCATCCCCAGAGCCTTGGCGTCCAATTTCTCTTCCTCAGTGAGGACAAAGGGCTGAGTCAGCTCTCCGGGGATTCAGTCTTGAGGTTCCAATGAGTCTGGGTGTCTCCACACCAGCACTCAGGCTGCTAATGGCCTCAGAATGGATTTGGGCCCTGCAACATGGAGTTCACTGGAAAAGCTACCATGGGTCTTTTTTTTTTTTTTTCCCTTTTATGACTTCCACACAATAGGTTTCCTTTTTAATCAGGAACTGGTTGTCTGCCTTTCTGGCTTCTGGTGACTTCCTCTCTGGCCCTATAAAGGCCACAAGAGGATCAATTAGATGTCCCTGGTGCTGAGAGATGGAAAAGGGCCAGAGGTGGCTGTGTGCCTCCTCCCTACTGAACTGGATTGTGTGGGGGATGGTAAAGCCAGCTTTCCTGGACTTTCAAATGCTCTGCTTATGGGAGGTCCCAGTTTCTTAGATGTACCTGCTCAGTGAGGGTAAGAGCTTGGACCAGATGACATAAGAAGCCCAGAGAGGTTAAATAACCTGCCAAGGGTCATGAGGCTGGTTGTAACCTTCTCTGAGTCCCTGCTATACACTGGATCTTCTGTACACCAGTTTTCCCGCCATTGGCCACCCACCTCTGAGACCCCAGACACTCACTCACAGATGTTGGCTTTCACTGGCATGCCTACTGTTCTCAGCTGACAATTGCCATCCATATGACAGCTGTCTTTCAACCAGGCTGCAAAGACAGGTTAGCCCAGATGGGGGCAAAGGTTGGGCTGAGGGAGACCTGGACTCTTGTGGCCTCTGCTGAGTTGCCTGTCACTCACAGCATACTTCTGAAAACCTGGGGTGGTAAAAGTGTACCATTTCTGGAAACTCGTCAGCAAGAGGGAGAGAGAGAGAGAGAGAGAGAGAGAGAGAGAGAGAGAGAGAGAGAGGAGGTGGCCAACAAACTCCGTCCTCTAAGGAAGAAGAGACTTGCATCCTCTCATTCGAAAGAGTCTGATAGGCTAGACCTCAGATTCTTTCTTTTACACCATTACTTTTAATTTTTATGTTATGAACATTTACCTGAATGTGCATATGTGCACCACGCATGTGTCTGGTACACACAGAGGCTAGAAGAGGGCATTGGATCCCGTGCAACTGGAGTTACAGATGATTATGAACTGTGAGTGCTGGGACTCAAACCCAGGTCTTCCACAAGAGCAGCAAATACTTTTAACTACAGAACTATCTCTCCAGCCCCAGATCCTAGGTTCTTAATCTATGGTCCTCAGACCACCAGCAGCATCTAAGACTGTGTTTCTCAACCTGTGTGGGTCTCGACCCTTGCATTCAAATGACCCTTTCACAGAGGTTGCATATCAGATATTTACATTATGATTTATACCAGTAGCAAAATTACAGTAATGAAGGAGAAATGAAAACAATTTTATGGTTGGGAATCATACAACATGAGGAATCGTATTAAAGAGTCACAGCATTAGGAATCTGAATCCTGGGTCCCCAAGTCCTGTGCTCAGTCATGTAACTTCTATTTGCAATACTGGGTGGTTGGGCACATTATGACCTGGGTTCTATTTCGGGCAAGATGAGGTCATGCTGGGACATCTAGGCCACATACATCACTCATGTGAAAGGAGAAGTGTGGAGCGGTGGCCAGTCCAGAAAGCAGTTCTAGAAACCAAAGATCCATTTCCAAAAGGAAGTCATCATGTCCTTCAACTGGAAGGAACAGGGAAACCCTGACCTCACCACAAGTAGAGATTCTGATAACAGAGTAAGAAAGCACTCAGTCTTTGAACATCTGGTGGTCCCCATGCATTTAACACCTCAAGCATGCTGGTAGGTCACTGTGAAAAGAAAATCAAAACATATACTGGTAGTAAAAATGGGGCTCTTTGAACAATGCTAAAACACTTCAGCAACCCTCCATATAGAATTAATTAACATGAAACCCAGCATCCTGGTTGCTGCAGAGCCCTAAAGTGGTTGCCAGAATTTAATTAGACTTAACCTTTTTCCCTACACCAGCACCGCTTTATAATAACTGCAGATCATTATTAATTCCTTTGGTGTTCGCTGTAATAACATTAATCACGATGAACTTCTTTCTGTGGTAATGTGTATGTAATATGTAATTCCATCGCAATTGAGTATTAGTTAAAGCTAAATTGAAATTAATTTCACAAAAAGACACTATTTGTTATTGGATACTGTATATTCATAAAATAACATTTTAGGGCAGTTTATAGTAAGGTGGCCAGATTAGAAGGCATTTGGTAAGCTGCTAAAAGTTCACCAACGGAACTCTTTGTTGTTGATTACTGGAGCCCTTCTGGCTGCTGGCGTCTAGTATCCCAAAGGCACTAGAAATATCAAGTCAGAAAATGAGGAAGCTGTTCTGAATGGCCCTTGGGGAGACAGCACCATAGCAACTTCCCAGCCCTGGATGGACACCTACCTGGGACCTGCCTCCTGAGTGCTCGCCTCTGACTGAACTCAGATTACAAGCTCATTATCTGTTTCTCCCAGGGTCAGTCTTCTCTTCTGTAAAATGGATCCACAACCTCTGCCCACCATGGTGATCTTAAGGGGTGGCTTTGAAAACTGGAAGCAGCATGTGCAAGATGGAGCCCATCAACATCCCAGGCCAGAGAGGGCAGGAGCCTGTGAGCTTCCATTGATAGCTGAGACACTCTCTGCAGTGAGTGGCTGCTGGCCAAGGGGCAGTCGCTTTTCTCCAGTGTTCTCACCACCGGTGAGCTGCCTGTGATTCAGTTAATAACTCCCAGATCCATACTCATGCAGGTGACCATAATTAAGCACAGTAGGTCATTAAAACACACACACACACACACACACACACACACACACACACACAGAGGAATGTTGGAGGGTGACTTTCTTGGGAAGAAGAGGCAGTTTAGAGGGCGCAGGAGGTGGGTAAGGGAGAGTAATGGAGTACCTATAATCAAAATTCATTATATACATGTATGAAACTGTCAAAGAATAAACTAAAAATACAAAAACCAACATGATAAGCAGGAATCATTGTGAACATACAGAATCACAGTGCTTGAGAAAAAGGAGCAGTGTCCGCCTGGCTTCTGTTTTGTTTTTGTCTTGCTCAGCAATGTGATGAATGTTTGAAAGTAACGGTGCTGGAGAGTTGAGGAGAGGGGTTTTAGATATCAAGAGTACATGTCACCAATTTCCAGATGGCAGCTTACTCCAGCCTCTGCCCTTTGTGGGGTCCATCCACATACCTGTGTGGACAAAGCTCTGATTCTCCATCTATTCACTGCTTCATGGAGAAGTTAGAACACAAGAAGACAATACCTCTGCCTTGAGGAAGCTGATGATCCAGGAGGTGACGCCTTACATAGATAAGAGTAGATATAATATAATAAATATAATATAATATACACAGGTAAGGGTCATATTAAAGATAGGTAAAGGGCTGGGGGTGTGGTTTAATGAAAAGCGCTAACTCAGGATTTGATCTCTGGTACCACAGTGAACAGGCATGGTGCCACATACCTGTAATCCCAGCACTCTGGAGATGGATGTAGGGAGTTTAGAAGTTCAAGGTCCCCCTCAGCTACATAGTGAGTTTGAGAATAGTTTGGGCTTTATGAACCCCTGTTTCAAAAAAACACCCAAAAAACAAAAACAACAACAAGAACAACAAACCCCGAACAAGCATATAAATGAGAGACCCTGAGCAGACAGTATAGCAGGAAGGTATCAGCTCAGCTCATAGCAGCCTGGGATCCCCCAAAAGGAGTCATTTAACTCAGTTGGACTTAGTTAGGAGCAGCGTACAGCTGCGGTAAGGCTCAGAGAGCACAGGTATGGTGATGTGGTGAGAAAGTGTAGAAACTGAGAAGTTTCCTCTGGAGAGAATGTGATGTCTCGAGGAGGAAGGGCCAGCCTCCCTAACCAGTGTGCAGGCCACCATAGGTTCACTGAAGAACTTGGACTCGAGTGGAACTGACCCAATGGACAGTTGCTCTATGCAGCGGGTGCTTCATGAAGCAAGTACTCCTTGTGGGGGGTACTCCATGAGGCGGGTGCTTCATGGGGTGAATGCGTCATGTGACTGGTACTCCATGCAACAGGGGTGCCCCATGCGGCGGGTGCTCCATGCTGTTGTTTATTCTGTTTTGCTCACACCTCCTACTCTTCCCTTATCCTTTTTTCTTTTTGTAATATCCTCAGCGTTAGGGTCAAAGTGATATGTGCCAGATAAAAACTAAGCATTTATGTGTGGAGATAGGTACCATAAATAAGGCCAGGAGATGCTTGATGGGCAGCAAAAGAAAAGAAACATTGAGAGCTCTTATCTAAATCAAGCTTTTAACAGATTGATAAGAAAATGACAAACACCTGAAGAGATAAATGGGTGGGAACACCTCACGGGGCAGTGTGTTGGGGGAAAGGCTGGCCCCAAGAATGATCCAGGGGAAGATAAATTAAAATGACAAAATACCAGCTTTTAAACCAAATTGGACCAAATCTGAAATTGTAGGCAGCACCTGCATACTGATATAATTAGGGCACAATCTTTTAATTACTAAGGGTTAACATGTACACGTGGTTTTAACTCTATTGGGAAAACCAAGGCTATGCACAGACCAGTCATGATGCATGAAGGGGAGGGGAAATGTTATATTTGTCCAAGTTCATATAGGAGGAAACACTTAGATATATTAAAATGTTCCCTTGCTGCTATATACCATCCAGTGACCTAGAGGGACACCCGGGGGGACAACTATAGCAAAATATATTCCATAAGCTCTTTGCTGTAAAAACCCAACAACTAGCATATGCTCATTATATAGAAATCATGAAACTGGCAGTGCATACTGATGCTTGCTGCAATCCCAGCCCCAGGGAAGCTGAAGTGAGAGGCTGGGGAGTATCAAGGTTACCCTTGGATATGTAGTGAGTTTGATACCAGCCTGGGATCCACGGAGACCTCTCACAAAAATAGAAGCAAGCAAACAAACGGGAACTTTGCAGGCATGGCAAACTCTCTTGGCAGCTGAGTCATCTCTCTAGCCCCTAGACATTTCTTACTAGTATAAAGTAAGTCTGGTGCTAGCAGGATAGGGAAAATAGAAGAGCCCTCAGACCATCATCTAGTGCCACAACTGATCTTACCTAGTTGAAAGGGAGGCCTGGGAAGGTACTGTCACAGGGAGTGCAAAAAGAAGTATCTGGCTTCTTTACACAGAAATTCATGAGTGCATATGTGTGTGTACACTGAGTATGCACACATCCATCTGTGTGAATCTGTGCACATTTATACCATGGGGTACACACAGCTGTCAGAGGACAGTCTCGGGGGTTGGTCCCCACCTTGTTTGAGACAGGGTCTTTTGTTGCCTTTCTGCTATGTATGCCAGGCTAGCTGGCGTGTGAGCCTTCTGGCTCACATCTTTTTGTAGGAGTGCCAGGATTATACACACCTGGACTAAGTGGCTTTTTAATGAGTTCTGGGAATCTGAACTAAGGTCTTCATGGTCATGTGTCATACACTCTCTACCTACTGAGCCATCTTCTCAGTCCTGTAGTTGGGTTCTTTATAGATGTCATGGTTAGCTTTTTTGTCCTCTCTCTCTCTCTCTCTCTCTCTCTCTCTCTCTCTCTCTCTCTCTCTCTCTCTCTCTCTCTCTCTCTCTCTCCAACTTGACACAAACTAGAGTTATCTGGGAAAAGGAACCTCACTTGAGACAATGCTTGCATCAGATTGCTTGTAGGCAAGTCTGTAGGACATCTTGATTAGTGATTGAAGTGGAGGGCCCAGTTTACTTGGGACACTGTTACTTTGGGCAGGTAGTTCTTAGTGATGTAAGACAGCAGCCTGAGCAAGCTAGTGGGTAGTGTTCCTCCATGGTCTCTGCTCCAGGTTCCTGCCTTGAGTTCCTGCCCTGCCTTCTCTTCTAGGTGGACTGACGGTAAGCTGTGAGCTAAAATAAATTTTTCCTCCAAAAGTTGCTTTTAGTCATGATGTTTGTCATAGCAGTCAAAAGCCAACTAGAAAAATAGATTTAACCAGAGGGGAGACAGATCTTGGATAGGAATAGTGTCTACTTTTGTATTCTGACTCTATTTTCTTAAAAAAAAAAAAAGCCTAAACTCCTTTTTAGGGTAGATGTGCTGTTTGCTTTCCTGTCCTCAGCATTTGAGATGCTAACTGACTCTACATTCCTAGGATTGACTCTATTCTTCCAGAGGCCGTTTCTCTTCTGTATAATGTAGGATCCAATTTGCTAATTTTTTTTCTTATAGATTTTTGTGTTTATGTGCATATACTGACCATTTGGTAATTCTATGGTGGTTTTTTAATGTGTCAAGGAGCATGAGATATGGCTTTCTCTTTAGTTATATGTACTCTTGGTTGTTGTAGCAGAGGAATCCTGGATTCATTGAGTGAGCTAAGAGGGACCGTCTCATTCACTTTTGGGAGAAGATCACAGAAAACTGTTATTTTCTTTTCCTTAACTGTTTAAACTTATCAGTGAGGCTATCTGGATTTGGAGTTTTTCTTGTGGGAAGGCTTTAAACCACAGATACAACTTTGGAAGCCAATAAAGGGCTATTCAAGATATTGATTTCCTCTTGAGTGGGTTTGCAGGTACTTGTTTGTCAATGATTTCCCTCAAATCACCCAAGGAGTTTGAAATTATCGGTATCAATGAGTCCCATAACCTTTCCACATCTGTTGAGTGGGCGGTGACATCACAGCCCTCAATCCACTCTTGGCAATGTGCTCAAGTTCTTTCTCATCAGTCAGGATAAAAGTTCGCTGTCCTGGTCTTTGGGCTCTGGCTTTTGAATTTGTTGATTTTATCCTCTCACCCCCATTTTTTGTTAGTCTGTTCTAACTGTTTATTTCTTATACTTTGGCTTTTACTTGTTCTTGTTTTTCTGGCTTCTTATTTGAGAGCTGCAGTCACTGAGGACTTGGAGCTCCTCTTCTGTAGTGTGCTCTCCGTGCCATATTGGTCCCCTAAGTACAGTATTAGAGGCATCCTACCCATTTTGATAGGCTGCACTTTTTATTCTTAACTCATGTAAAGTATTTCCTAATTTCTCTTTTGCTGTGATCTTCAATCAGTTGTTCATTTGATAGTGTCTTACTTAATTTTTACATGGTGAAGACTTTTTTAAAAATTTAAAAATATTTATTTCACACACACACACACACACACATATATATATATATATATATATATATAT
>NW_021620795.1:782049-804399 GCF_004785775.1 Grammomys surdaster | reverse complement strand
GGTCTGCATGCATGTCTGTGGACTATGTGAATTTCTGGTGCATGTGGAGGATATAAGCTCCATCGGAACTAGGAATACTGATGGTTATGAGCCACCATGTTGGTCCAGGGAGTGGGAGTCACTAGCAACTGGAGCTCTTGACCGCTGAGCCATCTCTCTGGTCCCAAGATTCTTCTCATTTACTATTTCTCACTTAGCATCTTCGAGCATTGCTACTGGAACCATACTTTAGATGTTCTTCCCCCCACCCTCACCCCACGCACAACACTGTTTTATTCATCCTCAGCGACTGGAGAAAGGCAAGCTCACTGGCACCCCACTTGAGGATGCTGTCAGTTATTTAGAGCTGCCAGTTCTCTTCATCTCATCACTTCTTTTTTTCTGCTGTCTCTCTCTTCCTCTGCCCGGGGCTCTTGGTAACTGTAGAGCTTAGCGTCGTAGGCCAAGCTGAGGACCAGGGTAGAGAGGCTAAACGCGACACCTGAAGCCGGTGCTCCATCTTGTTTGAGACCTTCACCTTGCCTGAAGCTCTACTCCTTTAGAGTTTTAAAAACAGGTTTCAGCTCTCTTGTGTTGGTCCAGAAGGTATCTGTTTCAATCTCTATCTGAAGTTTCTAGTTGTTGCTGCAAGTTGCTTTATTTGCCTTGCAGTCTGTCAACATGTGCTTTGAGTGTTCTGGATTTCTGGTGTCATACATATAAGCATGGTGTGACTCTCCTATCCCCCCAAGGAACCAATGCCATTATCTTCTCTCTCTCTCTCTCTCTCTCTCTCTCTCTCTCTCTCTCTCTCTCTCTCTCTCTCAATCTCCTGGCTTCTTTTCTTTTAATTGTTGTTACATATATACACTTACCTGTTCCTAAATACATAGACATAATCTGCTCAGTCAGTATAATGTTCCCTCTGTGTATATGACCTCAGGACGAACCAGTTGATATCAGAATGTTCAACCTTTTGACTTTGCAACATGACAAGATCATTTACAAAGTTCACAATCAAGTTTCCACAACTGAGTTATAAGAAAAACCTAAGATCTCATGAGTCTGTTTGTTGTTGTTGCTGCTGCTGTTGTTGGGCAAAATGCATAGCTATCCTGGAGTGTGTGAGACCTGTGGGCTGCAGGGTAGACACAAATATCTTTTGTATGTAACATGGTTATGACTATACTTAGATTTGATTAAACCATCTTACTATTTATACTTAATTCATTCCATGTGTTCTTTGTCTCAGCTTTCTTATTTTTATTTTTTAATTAAGACAATTTAAATAATTATATGACTACAGAAAGTTGCAAGGAAACACACAAGGAGGTTCCTTGCACTCTTCACCTCAGCCTTCTTAACAGTAGTATCTTGAGCCATCAAGGTTTCGAATAAACACCAGGAACTGATGGCATTACCTCCAAGGTTGACTCCAACTCCACTGTAAGGGCGCACACTCGCAGTGCAGGGAGCTATGGGTAGTTTATTCCATTTATTATATCATTATGTTTATTCTCACACGTGTGGCCTTGGAGCAGCTACATTTGACATCCACAGCTCATCACAGCACTGTGAGCCAGGAGGCTCCTGTCCACTCTTCCTCTATTATCCTGTACCTCCTTCCCTTGTGTCAACCTCTCACAGCAGCTAGTCTGCCTCCTGTTTCCAGAATCATTCTTCATGAACGCTAAATGTTAGTTTACAGATGTTATAAACATGGGGAGTTATGCTGCATACATCCCGAGACAGACTTTTACACCAACATAATTTTCATTATGTTTATGCAAGTAGTGTTTGGTCTTAAACCTCTTTTAATTACATACATACATACATACATACATGTACATAATACATACACAATACATACATACATAATACATACATGCATACATACATACACACATATATTAGACTCAGGGTTTTCTGTGTAGTCTGGTTGTCCCTGTGAATGAGCAATAAAAATAAAAAGGAAAGGAAAGAACACTGTCACTCCTAGATATGGTGGAGGAAGAAGTTTTTTTGTAGATGAAAGGGGGCAGCCAGAGGCAGGGACATTTGGGAGAGTCCAGAGTGGACATGACCAGACTGAGCTGGGCCATGTTGGGGGAAAGGAGAAGACAAGGAAAAGGAGAGAGAGAGGAAGCAGGTGCAGCAGCCAGAAGGCCTAAAGGTACAAGGAGGGCAGGTAACCAAAATGGTTGGATATTATATGAAGAAAAGCAACCCAGCCCTCTGGGCTGGAGAGTTTAGGGTAGAGGGCGGGGCATGCCGGTCATACCATGTAACAGGTAGGGACTGAGGGATGCTAGGAGAACCTGGAGGCCAGGTCCTCTTTGACATGTTAAATAGACACTTCAGCTATTTGTCCCAGGTTTGCAACCTAACATCCTGGAACTGACTCTGTAGACCAGGCTAGCCTTGAACTCAGAGATCCGTCTGCCTCTGTCTCCAGAGTGCTGGGATTAATGATGCATACCGCCATGCCTGATCACTAGTACTTTATCGTAATTAATTTTTTACTGAATAATATTCCATTATGTAATATCACAATCTGTTAACAACTCATCCATTGATGGACATTTGATGTTTTCCTTTTTGGATGTTATGGTGAAAGCTGCTGTTACTAATAGCTGCTAATAAGTTTTCATTTCTCTGGGATGAAATTGTCCAACAATATAATTGCTAGATTGTACAGCAAGTGTCTGCTTAGTTTTCAGATCAATTACTAAACTGTTTTCCAGAATTGCTGTCTCGTTTGATAACCCTGTCAGCCATTCGTGAGTGCCTGGGTCTCCCCACACTGTCATCGGGATTTGACGTTATCGCTCATGTTTCATTTTAGCCTTGAATGAGCGACATTCTGGGGACCCAGGCTTTTCCGTAAGAGTTAACACTATTGGCTAGTTTTCCCATTGCCTAACACCCTTCTGTGCACCTTCTTCAATGAAATGTACCATTATGGGTTTTTTTTTTTGGCTTTATTCTTTCCTACTTGGCTTTTAAAAAACTATTGGATTTTGACAGTTCTTTGTATATGATAGACACAAAACCTTTATTGTATAACTAATGATATGTACATATTTTCTTCCAGTCCTTAATCTGTGCTTTATTTTCTTTACAATGTTTTTGGGTATTTGTTTTTTGTTTTTTTTAGTTTTTTTTTAACAAACAAAATATTTGGAAATTTTGGTGAAGTCTGATTTATCACTCTTTGCCTTGTGTGGATCACCGCTTAATTCTATAGTCTGAGGATTTCCCTCCGTGTAGTGCTTTATGGTTTTATATTTTACATTTAAATCCATCATCCATGTTTGTCCTCGTTTTTTGTGAGATGTTGGATGCAACTCCAGTTAGCATTGTTTTTCTGTTTTGCCTTACAATGTCCAATTATTGTCACAACATCTCTTTGTATTTTATTAAAAAGAAGTAATGGGCTGGCTAAATGGCTCAGTGGATAAAAGTGCTTGCAGGACAGGTCTGACAATCTGAGTTTGATCCCCAGAGCTCACATAAAGGTAGAAGGAAGGGAACTGTGCTGGCTGGGTTTAGGTCAATTTAACACAAAGCAAGGTCATCACAGAGGAGGAGCCTCGGTTGAGAAAATGCCTGCGTAAGATCTGGCTTTAGACAAACCTGTAGGGCATTTTCTTAATTAGAGATTGATGGGAGAGGGAGATTGATTGTGGGTGGTGTCATTCTGGGCTGGTGGTCCTGGGTTCTATGAGAAGGGAGGCTGAGCAAGCCTTGAGGAGCAAGTCTATAAGCAGCATCCCTCCATGGCCTCTGCATCGGCCCCTACGTCAGGCTCCTGCCCTGTTTGAGCTCCTGTCCTAACTTCCTTGAATGATGAACAATGATGTGGAAATGTAACCCAAGTAAACCTTTCCCTCCCTAAATTTCTTTGGTCACGGTGTTTCATCATAGCAACAGTAACCCTAAGACAAGAACTTCCTCCATGACTTGCCCTTTGACTTCCATATGTGTTCGTGTGTGTATACATGGAGTAATACAAATCTAAAAGTAACATTAATGATGATGATGATGATAAGTGTTATTTTTCTTTTGTAAAAACAGGGTCTTACATAACTCAAGCTGGCCTTGAATTTATTATATAAGCTGAAGATAATAACTCTGTATTCCTCCTCATCTTTCCTCTTCTTCCCAAGTGCTAGGAGTACAGGCTTGTACCTCCAAACCTGATTCTTGCATCATTTGTTGGCCAAGTCTTCTCCTTGAATTAACTTTACAGCTTCGTCAGAATTTAATTGGACGTTTCTGTGGGTCAGCTTCTGGGTTGTCTAATAAAATCTTCGTCTGTGTGTCCATGTCTCTACCTGCACCACACTGTCTAATGTAATTGTAGAAGGAGCCATCAGAGCTGATGAGCCACTGTTGCTTGCTTTGTTTCTCTTTCTTAAAGTTCTTTTCATCTGCCCTCTTTTGGACCTAGTATTTTGAAATACTGCTTTATCTCTTTCTTGACTTGTTTTTATTGTGTCATTTTAGCCTACCTGCATTTGTGCTTCTAAAGTTTGTGATGTCACCAGCAACATGTGACTGTCTATCTTCACTCTGTCTGCTGTCACTATGTGAGTGTCATGTGTACCACAACAGTATGAGTCCTTTCTCCTCCCTGGGTCATGAGGCTGTTATTGTTTTACTTCTGCTTATGTTGTAAGCACAACGGCACGCTGCAAATGGTTCTGTTTTAGATAATTGCCTGCTTAGTAGGTTTATTTTTAAATGATTCTAAACGTTTATTACGTTTATTTGTTTAGTGTGTATGTGTGTGTATGTGTGCATTTATGTGTGTGTGTACATGCACATATGCATGTGCATGTATGTACTTATGCATGTGCAGAGGTCAGCCGACAGATTACAGGAATCAGTTCTTCCCTTCCGCCCTGTGGGTACCAGGAATTAAACTCAGGTTATCAGGCTTGTCAGTAAATGCCTTTACCTGCTTTGCCATCCTTCTCTGGCTCAATTAGATTTAAGTAAGAAAATAAGCTTCGACGTTTACAGAACTCTTTACTTCTTTATATAGATTTCAATTTCTCCATGATATCAATTTCTTATTTCCTGGATGGTCTTCTTTTTTCAGTTTCCACGGGGTAAGTTCAATTGTAATACATTTCCTCAGTGTTTTCTGAAAACATCTTTACTTTGCCCTCACTTCTGTGGGCTATTATTGCTGGGTATAAAGGTTTACAGCTCTTCTCTTTTCAGTGTTAAAATGTTTCCATATCTCTTCTGGTTCCATCATTTCTGATACGCTATCTGTTGTTTTTATTCTCTTTACATATGTTCTTGTCTTTCAGATGGTTGCCTTTGGGATGTTCTTTTATTTTTCTCTGATTTTCCATTACTTTATGATCATGTGGTTTGCAGTATTTGTCTTGTGTTTCCTATGTTTGGGGTTAATTGAGCTTCTTGTATCTCTGTATTGACAGTTTTAACAAACTTGTAAATGTTTCAGCTATCAATTCATTCTTCATGTAACCCTATTTTTAGGTCTCTTTACATCAATACTCCATTTTTGTTAGACATTTTTACACAACCCTGGGTATGCAGGTATTTAAAATAGGCAAATAAACGAAACACTTAATGATAATGAATCAGTAGGTTTAAAATAATTTAAAATAAAATGTATTTTAAAACAATTCTTTTAGATGCACATAATATTTTGCTACCTATTAAAAATGAAAACAGATTGGCATTCTGATGAGAGGATGTGTTTTGTTGTTTTTACATAAAGAACTAAATCATGGCTGAGTATTTAGTACCATAGAATGTAGAGAATCTTCAAATACTTTCAGGGATGACTGATATTTTGATTTACAATTGCCAATGCTACCAGGTGTTATGGTACATGTCTGTATCCCTACTCCCTGAGACTGAGGTCAGAGGACCAAGAATTTAAGGCCAGCTGCAGCTTTATTAAGAGTTCTAGACTAGCCTAGGCTTCATGAGATCCTGTCTCCAAAAAATATCAAAAGAAAATCAAAACAAAAGGCAGTTGTTGGTCCTGAGAACACCACTTCACATAAATACATAGTACAGAGTGGTGAGATTATATTTCAGGCCATTTCAGAAATTGTGGGAAATTCTCTCCTAACCCTGAGCCAAAATTTATGTATTGATTTTTAGTGAAAACTAAGCCAGCCACTCAAATAGCAATTTTAAAAATCAAACAAAGGCAATACAATTCAAAGATGGGCTAATTTGATACCTGTTGAGGAGTGGTGGCCAGAAAATAAGAAAAGCCTTTGTCTTCTGTAATTAAGCCAGGATGTTTCTATAAACGCAGAGAACTTTGTACCGTAAAAACTCAGCAGCTCACAGCACAGATTCATCTGGAATCTGAGTGGAGGGATTGCAGGCAGCATTTATTGCCATTATACACCAAGACATACAGGGCAAAGTGTGCGCATGTGGTTTTGGAAGCAAGGTAGAAGCCAGGTCACAGTGCATCATGGGCGTGCACTTCTAGAAACAATTCTGACTCACAACACATTGGCTTCGCTGTTTGTTGTTGCTTCTTGAGTGTTTGGAAAGCTTTCACTTTTGCTCAGTTTTCCACACTCCCGAGGCCACATGGGATGTGACCTGCTGCGTGAGAAGCTGTACTCTATTTAACCCCATGATTTTCTTCCTGGCAGGACAGGACCCTTTCCTGGCCTCTAGAGCCCCTGCATTGCCTGGGTTGTGGCCTGGAAGCTTCCCAAAGGCCAGAGGGAACCAAAAGCCCAACTGCTTCTCTTCCTTAAGGACTTAAGCTGTCAGTCACCTGTTCCATACCTTACAAACTACCACTTCAGGATTTTGGGGGTTATTGAGAAGGTAAAGCCACCTCTTCTTCTTCATTTGGAATAAACACTGGACTTGTATTTATTGCTTTCTTATCTGGTTTTCAGGATTTTATCTTTATAATCTTGATTTTTTTCCCCATTGTAGTGGAGGAAATGCTCCTATATGAATCATATTGTTGCATGCTGAGTTCTTTTAATTTATTGAGTTTCATTTTATGTGCATTGGTGTGAGGGTATCAGATGCCCTGGAATATGGAGTTACAGACAGTTGTGAGCTGGTATGTGGGTGCTGGGAATCAAACCTGTCTCCTCTGGAAGAACAGCCTGTACTCTCAATGGCTGAGCTATCTCTCCATCCGCCACATGCTGAGGTCTTTATCTGTTTCATGCCTCAGTTTTCCATGGGTGCTATTTGCACAGTCGCCACGTCCATTTCTGAAGTCTCTTTTCTACCTAACACAGGCCCAGTTCTTGAGTGCTTGCCTGTGAAATATCAAGTGGTTTGCCCTAATGATCTTCCCATTCAATCCAAAAATCTATTTATCTTTCTCTCAGAACTACTTTTGAAGGGTCAAGTACTCCATGGTATCAATTCTGCAGTTAGAAATGCAGGCATCAGTGAGCAGCTTTAAGAGAGAAAAATCCTTCCTTTGGGGCCATTTGATTTTTGAAAAGAAATATTCTGGGAGCTAGAATATTAATACCAGGACAGCAGGGAGCTTTGGGTCAGTTTTGCTCAATGCTGTATCATATGCTTCTAAGCCATCACTGGGCACATGCTTGCTCTTCCACAAGACTGAGTTGGAGGGATAAGTTCTAGGGGCACAAGATGGATGTGCAAAACTTTTCAGCCTTAATCCAGTGAAGAACTGGGTACAGTAGGGTACAGCAGGGCAGGGTAAGACAGGGCAGGGCAGGGCAGGACAGGGCAGGTTTTCCTTCTGGGCCATGTTCTTCAGTAGTGTGTTTCTAAGGGGAGGCTCTTCAAAGTTCAGGAAGTAAACATCTCAAAGTTTCAGGAAGTCCCTGAAACAGATCAGATGCCACTAGGTTTCTTCCTTTTTAAGGTCATATAAGCAACAAGGACTGCTGAGGAGACTGACATCAGCCAAGCTACCTAGAAAAGATACGCTACAGTCTGTCCAGTTGCCTGTAAGCTGGCAGTGCACTCCAGGGCTCTAGCTATCATGAGCCAGCGTCTATGCTGGGATGGGCTTTTGGTGATGCAGCTGTCTTTGAACTTGCTTCTGCTGTGAGTGATCCCTCATCCTCCTGTAAGTACCCTCAATAAACTCATTAGTTCATCACCTTGGACTTAGATAGTATCTTTGCTTGGGTCTGTTGTCTGTTTCCTACATGGGATGAGTAGATGTTTGCTCATGCCTCCCTAGGAACAGTGTCACACAGTAGCAGGATGGTGCAGGTGTGTGGTCACACAATTTAGGATTTAGGTGAGATCACACCAGACAGTGGGAGAAACCATGGCCTCTTACAGGGAAGGGTTGTTTGCGCTTAGCATGGCTAGGGGATGCTTCCCATTGGAATCCTTCATCTCCTCTATATCCTTTCTCCAACTCTCTCCTGGGATCATGTCTAAGGGAAAATTAATAAGGTCGTGTGCCCTACCATCCCCAAGTGCTAGTAGCTGCGTTTAAGGAACAGTACTTGTCTGGTAGGCTACCGCATAGAGGAGATGGTAGATGTCTATGCCTCTATTGGAACTCCCTGCTCCCCGAGTGTGATGGTTAGCATTATTTGTCAATTTGACAGAATTTAGAATTACCTGGGAGAAAGTCCTCTGGGCATGCCTGTGAGGCATTATCTTAATTACCTTAATTGAGGTGGGAGGACTGTCCCACTGTGATTGGCACCATTCCCTGGCTGGGATCCTGGACTGTATACTTGAAGAGGGCAAACTGAGCAGCAGGGTGCACACGGTTGTGATATTGGGTAAGATGTAAGCAACCTCTTCAAGCTCCTCCTGCCCCCGATTTGCCCACCATAAGGGACAGTATCTTGAACTGTGAATTAAAATAAATCCATCTCAATAAATCCATCTTCGCTGAAGTCATTTTTTTCCCAGTAATTTTTCTGTAGCAACAGGAAAGAGCACCAAGGTTCTCAGGTCTTATCAGCCTGAAGATGACCAGGAGGGCAGGCGCCAACATCACTTTGCTTTGCTTGCATTTCCTCAGGGCTCCAGCGACCTGCTGGTTGTTAACAGAGCCCTCAGGCTTCAGAGAGTCTGTGTTAACTACTCTCATGTGTATATCCTTTCCCCAGCATGCTTCATTTGATGACTATTGAGCAGCCTCTAACATTTTTGAGTACTTTGACCTCATTTAGTGTTTTCTTTGATGTACTAGCATCTCTCTGCCTCCTTCTCGGCTGATGGGCTGGAGGAGCTGCTGGTGCCAGGTTCCTGCCATGGTCCTTTGGCTCCATGAGCCTGCCTGGGAATGGAAGTAAGGGAGAAGGAAGGATGGAGTGGCAAGCTCTTAGGAGACTCTGACTTAATAATATGGCTTTGACCCTAGCTGCTTTCTTGGGGTGTCTGCCAAAAGTCACGATGGGCTCAAAGTAATTGGCTGAAGAAGCCTGAGTGTGAAGGCAGAAAGCAATTGGGCAGCTGTCTAATGAGACAGACCCCAGAAAAGATGCTGTGAGTGTCAGGCTTGCAAATATCTGAGACTTTGAAAAGAATGATGGGCTTTCTGTGGCAAGGAAATGATCGTGCCTCCAGGGGGCTGATATATGACCAAAGCCTGAAGAACTGAGTAAGTTTGGCTGTGGCTGGCACAGTGAGCCAGGGAAGGGGAGAGCCAGATGTTCTGAAGAGGACCCAATAGGGAGAGTAATCTGAGAGAGGTGGAACCAGAAAGGAAAGAGGGGTTATGAAAAGAGTAGGAGAAGGCAAAAGAGCGTGGGGGCTAGGGGGAAAATTTAGCAGAGTCTTGTGAGGCTCCAAGGGCCATGAAAAATATATCCCAAGGGCAGGTTTGCTGTGTCCCTCAGTGTCGTATGTTTATAACGTCAGACCTGGGGCTCTGCTACAGTGTCTTCCCGATAGCAAATACTGGAGAATGATACTTTACAATAGCAAAGTGGCCTTTTTTCCCACTGCTTGGTTCACAGTAGAACACTGTGGGATGAATTCAGTTCACCCCCAGAACAGCACATACTTCACATAGAGTTAGGTATGCCAGAATGACTGCTACTTTATAAGCCTGGGAGAGGCTAGAAAAGACTGCTCTTGGATAGGGTTATTTCAAGATGGTTAAATGTTCTTTAGGAAACCACTGCCTTCATACCTGCCTTTATTCCCCGTTGCCAAAGCCTCTGGCAAAGCCGCTTTATGTTGCATTTAATAGAGGCAATATGCCCCTGGGAAAATGAAGCTCTGAGATCCCAGACTGAGCCTTCGAGGAGTTCCAGGAGGTCGAACTGTTGGGGACGTGCCTCCAATTCCACTTCCAAAATTGCAGTGTAAAGCTCGTCAAAGAAGAGATGAAATGAGGATAATCATAATAGTCACTGGGAGGCCCCGTGCTTCTGTACCACTTAGAGGTCAGGAGAAGCTTTCACAGCCATTAACCGCTTGCCCTGGAGCATCCTCGCCCATCTCAGTGGGTTGTCAGGAAAATCAAAGGTTTCCCCCAGGAAATGAGACTACAGGCATGCCCCACTTTAAGCAAAACCTGCTGGGATCATTTAGGTAAAGAAAGCCTGCCCCACAGAGGAATTTAACAGGGCTATTTGGAATGGTCCGGTCCCCCAGCATGCAAAGCAATAAGAGGCAATTTACTAGAATGTTTGATTGATTGACACATATCTTGTTTAGGACCAGCTGCATGCCTGCAATGTCTCTTGGGTGCTGCTTGTGGTTATTTGTGTTGGGAGATGTGGACGATGAGTCCAACACAGTTGGAGAGAGGAGAATTGTGTGTGTGTTCATTTTCTGATCTTCTTGGTGACCATATAGATGTCAGAAACTGCCTTACAGGGGCTGGGGAGATCACCTAGTCAGCAAAGTGCTTATTTCTGAACCAATGAAAAAAGATGGTCGTGGTGGCATGTGAACCCTTATAATCCTGGTTCTGGGGAGGTAGAGACAGGAGGATCCCTGGAGCTTGTTGGCCAGCCAACCTGAGTTAGTGACTTCCTGGTCAATGAGAGACCCTGTCTCAAAACACAAGTTAGACAAAGTCCTGAATGACACCCACTCTGGAAGGTGAGCGACCTCTGCTCTCCACTTGTATACCCACACCCAAACCTGCACATACATGATCACATGTATACAAATACACAGCAACAAGAAAGAGCCCTATAGTCCTAAGCTGATCGGCACTGCATAAGAATACCACCCACCAACTAAGATGGCACCCTCCTCTGACACCTCAGTTGTAGAACTGGCAAAAGAGGCTGTTTTTTTTTTAATTGTTAATTCTAACTTTTATTCTTATAAAAATATTGAACGCTTCACGAATTTGCGTGTCATCCTTGCGCAGGGGCCATGCTAATCTTCTCTGTATCATTCCAATTTTAGTATATGTGCTGCCGAAGCGAGCACCTGTTTTTGTTTTTTACTGAGCTCACAACTTCAGTTTTAACATTCATAGCCAATGGCCATGTTTGCTTTCTAGAGCAAACTGGCTTCACTGGAGGAGAAGGATACACACACACACACACACACACACACACACACACAAAAGAGGGGAGGCAGGGGTATAGGAATATGGAGAGGGAAAGGGAGAAGGACAGGCCCCAGCCCTGGGCCTTCTGATACTGCTCAGGTGAGCTGTCTGGTTGTGCAGAAACTGCATCAGATTGTGTTTTCTTCACTTGCCGTCAAAAGCATTGCTGGTGCAAGACACACAGGCATTAGCAAAGGTGGTTCAATACATGTATTTAGAGCTGAGCTGCAAAGAAACAGCCACAATTGGAAACACACAAATGCTGATCCAAGGGAGATGAGCTAAATCAATACTGGGATGCATCTGCTTTGGTTAGAATCTAAAACATCCTATACAGGCTCATGCTCTGAATCCTGGATTCCTACCTGTTGGCACTCTTCTGGGGAGCTGGGGAACCTTTGGGAGGTGGGAGTCTGGCTGGAAGAAGTGGGTGGGCGTGTCTTTCAGATTATGCTTGTCCCTGGCTCCCACTCCTTTTTCTGCTTGATAGCCAACCAGGATGTGGGCAGGCTCATGGTTCTGTCCACATGTCTTTCGTGCCATAATGTGCTGAAGTCCTAAAAACAGTGAGACAAAAGGAACCTTTCGTCCATTAAGTTGTTTGTGTTAGATATTGGATTGTAGCAATAGTAAAGTAACTTGTACAGGAGTCTATCCAAGAATATAGGATGCACCTCCAGGAAGAACTCTCACTCTCTTCTGATAAGGAGCTCCGGGTTTTCTGAGTTGTTCCTGAGATGTTGGTGCCCGTGCGCAAAATCAGGACTAGTCAGGCGGCTCTGAGGTGGATGGAGCAAGGGGCAGCATACTAACCACTTTTCTCATAGTTTTAACAAGATATCAATAAAAGCAACTTAAGAAGGGAAGGTTTTGTCTTGTCTCATGGTGTGAGTGCAGTTTCTCGGGGCCAGGAAGTCAGCAAGAGTGTGAGACATCTGGTTGCATCGTATCTGCAGTTATTCAGGCAGACACAGAGGAATCCTAGAGTTCAACTGACCTTCTTCCTTTTATCCAGTCCAAGACCCCAGCTCCTAGAATGGTGACTTCCACATTTAAGGTGAGTCTCCCCTCCTCAATTAACTGACTCTAAGAACTCCTAATATAAAACTCTAATCACACTTCATTCTTAATAGCTCAGATGAGACATTGTAGACAACTATGGGGCTCATTCAATGGAGTACTATGCAGCAATAAAAAGGAACAAACTACTAATACAAGCAAGATACTGAGCAGAGTACCATGCTAGATAATGATAAGGTGGTCTCAAGTACTGTACACTACATGGGTCTGTTCATAGAACTTCCCTCTCTTTCCTTCCCCCTCCTTTCCTTCCTTCCTTCTTTCCTTCCTTCCTTCCTTCCTTCCTTCCTTCTTCCTTCCTTCCTTCCTTCCTTCCTTCCTTCCTTCCTTCCTTCCTGTCTTCTTTCCCTCTTCATCCCTCCCTTGCTCTCTCCCTCACTTTTTCCTTCTCTCCCTCTTCCTCCTTTCTCTTTTTCTTTGAGACAAAGCCTGGCTATGTAGCCCGGGCTGACCTCGACCTTGTTATCCTCCTGTAGTTTCATCTAGAGTGATGGGACTGCTTGCATACATAATAGTCTTTAGGGGACACAGTTGTGGCAGTAGAGAACACACTAGAGGCGGCCAAGGCTTAAGGGCTGAAAAGAAGGTATAGCTATGGAGGGGTGGCAAGTAGGACTTCCTTCCTGATGACCAGACAATTCTGAATCTTGTTTGAGGTAGTAGCTGCAGCAGCCTATTCATGCAATGTATAGATCTTGATAGAGCCAGTTACTAACTGATGCTCAAATTCATGCAAATACACTCTGGTGAAGACCAAGTGCATTGCATTCTCCCATGTCAGTTCCTGACATCTGTTATCACGCTGCACTGTTTTAAAGGGACTACAGTGAATACCTTGTTCATGTGGGAGTTCTCTGTGCATTTGTGTAGCTTCTTAATCTAAAAATTGGTTTTTAAAAAGGAGAATGATGTAATAATGTCTTTCTTTCTCCCTTCTTCCCTCCCTCCATGATTTATTCATTCTTCATTCATTCATTTATTCCTTCCTTCTTTCTCTTGCTAGAAGTGTAAGGCATACAAGGCACTCTGAGCTCTGTATCCAGAAATGTTTGCTCTCTTTCCACATCTCTCCAGATTATGTCTTGAACCTGAAAGGAAACCCACACCTGTCATCATCTTGTGTTGTCAGATTCTGCTCTTTTCTGCTTCAGCTTTTACTTGCTTCCTTCTCTGCTTCCAGCTGTGAGAAGGGAAGAGAAAAGGAGGCCAGACAACATCCATGCCCAAATGTGTTGCTTTTGTATTTAGACAGTGGCCCAAACCTCACTGCCTGGAGAGTCTCTGTTCTAGGAGGGGGAAGCTCGACCATAACTTGTGTCAGGTTCAGGACTGGGCATCAGTGTGCTCACCACAATGACTAACGAACAGACAGCCACTGCATGGCCCGTGGGTAGAATATGTTTCAGTAGAGTAAATTAACTTCCCATTTGGAATGGTGTTTTCTGTTTCCTATTGAATAATAGCCTCAGATCATCTTGGGAAGAGTATATAGCAGGCTGTGGGGGCTTCCAGGCCTCTTAGAGAAGTGAGGTTGCTACAGTCCTCTCCAAGGATGGAGAGAGTGGAGGGCTAGAGTCCCAGGATGTGCGTGAGCTCTGAAAGTGAGGGAGAAGTGAAGAGGAGAGATGAGCTAGTTTGGGCCCTGGTAGAAAAATGAGGGGCATCTACCTCTCAGAACTCTGATTTGAGTTCAGTTCAGCTATGCCCCAGCATTTGACCTTGTGAGTTTCCTTCTGGGCTCTGGTTTCCTCTAGTCATTGGCTGCTAGACTCTGGGTCTCTTCTATGTTTAACCCTCTGTGGCTTTGAACGCTCTTTCAGCACCTGGAAACATGGTAAAGACATGGAGGGATACTGGGTGCTTTTTGTTGTTGTTTGAGATAGGGTTCCTGTATTTGAGGTTGGACTCACCACGTAACCCAGATTGGCCTTGATTTACCATGCCTCTACCTCAGCCTCCTCAGCCAGATCACAGCTGTACGCCAACACATCAGTCAACATCCAACCCACACATCTCGCTCCCTCACACCAAATCCATACTTTGGCTGAGCCAACTGGTGCAGAAGGAAGAGACCGGACAAAGGTTGGGGTAAGGGTGGGGATTGAAATGTATACAACATTTCTTAAACAAACATCACTGAAATTTGCTGCTTTGTTTTAGGCCTTTTCTTAGTTGCTTCTTATGTAAGGTGTATAACCCATGCCTGTCAAGGGACTCAAAATTCATGGAGGACAGATGAGAAGATGAGGGGAATGTTAAAAAGCATCATGGGAATGAAATTCTCCCCAGAGAGTATTTCTTCAGAGAACATATTTTCAGAGAATGTATCTTCAGGGAACTTCTCCCCAGAGACTGTCTCTTCAAAGTTCTCCTCAGAGTCTCAAGCATGTCTTTCACCTAAGGGAAGGATAAGTCTGATTTCTGATGTAGAGGTTTCAAAAGTGTCCTATATTGGGTATACTTTGCTTAGCTACCTAAGGTATGTAAGAATTATCAGTTCCAATTACAGAAATGAGAGTTTTTTCTCAAACACTTGGGATTCTGATCCTGAAGATCGCAGGATCACATTTTACTACAGTGGCTGGCTCAGTGAGTGGCAGTGGTGCTGGGGGGTGTGGGGCTGGGTTTCCTAGCTCTGCACTCTGACCTCCTGGTTGTGGCCCACACCTGAAAGTCACTGAGTCTGGCTGCTGTTCTGCTGTAACATACAGGGTAGCCAGCAGGTTTAGAGGGTTTCACTCTTGGCTAAGAGGGGGAGACCTGTCACATTATCCATTCCAGGGAGCCATGGTGTGTTCGGGTCCCTTGACTGAATGCAGAGGTACGAAGAGTCCTTTCCAACCTTGGCAGGTGTGCCCTCCAAGTCAAATAGTTTTCCTTTTCCTATTTGCTCATCTGAAAAGTCCCCCAGATCCTCCTGCTTATTAACAAGCTGCACAGCACGCTGTGCTTAAAGTTCAGAGCGCCATAGGATACAGAGACGTAATTAATCTCAGTCCCTCAGTTCTAGAACATGGAGAGCAATTATAATTTACTGTCGGAAAACCAATTTGGAAAAGCGGTGGTTTTCATGCCCCTGATCAGAGTGCCACGAAATGCCACTTCCTGTCCCTGTGCCTCCTGCCAGGAGAACAAGACCTTTAGTTGCTACAAGTCTGAGGGAGGGGAGTAGTGTCAGGGCACATTAGGCAGAGGAACCTGGGTGTGGGTGCCAGTCCCATAGTGCCTCTTGCCATCCTAGCCAATCTGGGCACACAGCCCGTCTCTGGTCCCTTCTTCCTCCCAGGACAGCAGTGTGTGGTTCCAGGGCAGGTATCAAGGCTGCCTTTGGTCCTCCACCCTACCTCCTTCCCTGTTACTGTCCTAGCGTTCCAGGCCACCCTCACGCTTCTACTTTCCCGGAACTTTCCATTCATCTCTTATTTTCTCTTTGCTCAAGGTCAAATTGTCATCACATCAAAAAGAACATGAGAGGACAGTCCTCATGCCTTACCAGATGAATTCCTATCATGCTGTCACAGTTGACGTGCAGGGCCAGCAAGCAACCCATGTGGCAGGGAACAGCTGTGCCTCCCAGGGTTTATGGTACTGCCCACTGCCCAGTCTAAGCTGTATCCTACTTCTCCACTGGCTCAGAACCAGAACCTAAACTCTGAAGGGGCAGTACGTGCCGGTAGCACGTGTGTGTTTTGTGTGTGTGTGTGTGTGTGTGTGTGTGTGTGTGAGATTAACTTTATAGGAATAGTCTACCCATCTGTAGATACCCATGAGGAAGAGGAAGAAGTTGATGATGGTTGGTATGCTTGCCTTCCTTCCTTCCTTCCTTCCTTCCTTCCTTCCTTCCTTCCTTCCTTTCTTCCTTCTTTCCTTTCCTCCCTCCCTCTCTCCCTCCCTCCTTTCCTCCTTCCTCCCTTCCCTCCTTCCTTCCTTCTCTCCTTCCTTCCCTCCTTCCGTCATTCCTTCCTCCCTCCCTTTCTCCTTTCCTTCCTAGGATCAGAGCCTGTGCTATTATTGGGGACATTAAAATGAATATATCTGACTGGTGATGTAGCTCAGAGTGTCTGTCTAGGATGTATGAGATCAAAGATACAAGGCCCAATGTCACAATAAAGACAGTGAAATGGGCATAACATTGTTTCTGAACGTGCCTACCACACAGTGCTATAAGAGAGGACTCAAAGCTTGCTGGGCGTATGATGGGGCAGCAGGAGCATGGGGGTAGGGTCAGGGACCCCAGGGCAAGATCTGGATTTCTCTGTTCTGATCCCCAGCTCTCAGGGGGCTCTAACTGCTCCCTCCTCCATACAGAACCAGAAGCCATATTCTGGAGCTCACTAAAAGGCCATCACCTTGAGCAATACTTCAGATGAGAGGTTCTGCATTTGATATCTACCTTCTTTCCAGGCAAGGAAGGCTCCAGAGAGGCACCCCAGGTGGAGGACCATGGGGTTCACAGTGTTTCTGTTGTATGGAATGACAGAAAGAAACAGCTAGAAGGAGATGCTCAGAGTTCAAGGGGTCTGTGGGAGGGAGGACAGATTCCTAGGGTCACAGAAGAGGTCACAGCTAGGCTACATTCAGGAGTTTAATAGACAATAGAACCCAGGGCAGGAAGCAAGAAGCAGCTATGGGGATAGAGAGGCCATTGAAGAACTGATAGAAGCAACTCTAACAGCATGTTCTCAGCTACAGAAAAGCCTGGCCCCTCAGGCCACCAACTTAGCATCACTTTGTCCTGTGCAGAGGGTTATGTGGTACTAGGGACTAAGTTCTGTCTTGAGTTTCTCAGCTCTGGCATCAGTTTGCCATGAGCACTCACAGGTGACTCTGGCTCTGTGCCTTAGGTGGTTCGTCTACTTGCTGTCTCCTGTCACATCTACCTGCCAGGGTCTGGATCATACAAGTGATCGCTCACAGTACCAATCCTGAGGACTTGAACATCAGGAAAGACACTGGGTAGAAATGATGCTGTTGACGACTGTGAACCTATGGGATTCTAGATACTGGATCTAAATAAAAGGATCTCAGGATTATCTTATGTGGAGGACCAAATTCATTCCCATTTTACAGGAAAGACAAGGTTGGGAGAAGCCAGGCAATCTGTCCAAGGTCACACAGCAGACAGATGTCAGAGCTGGGCTGTGAAGCTGAACAGTGTGGCTCCCAAATTCTTGTGCTTCTTTTCTGCTTGGGGACAGTCGCCTTACAAAACTTCTCAGGTTCTGTTTGCATTAAGTCTGTGTTGGCTGGCCCATAGGAGGTGGTCTGCTAGCATGAACCATGGTCCCACTCCAGTTATACTCTCCTTCCTCTGAGTACACTGGAGCTCTGATATATAACACCCAGACCTTGGTCCTCCCTCCCTCCCTCCCTCCCTCCCTCCCTCCCTCCCTCCCTCCCTCTGTGGGCAGAATGTGGCCAGGAGCTTGGAGACCCCAGTCAGCACAGACAGTGATGTCCAAGCTACACTGATTGGCAGATGGAAATTTGCATACATAATGTAATTTGGCCCAATTGAATCGTCGATGAAACGAGTCACTTGACAAGCGGCAAGCACTCTGCCGGGTGACTGGGAAGATGAGAGGCCCTTGAGATGCCCGGAGCGAAAACACACTTTTGTTTTTGAAGGAGATGGCCATTTCCCAATTCCACATTCTAGCAGCCTTCACACTCCCTGCTCCCATCCCCACCCCCCCAGGTCACAGCTGGGAGCTGTTGAGATGAAGAACTTATGGGCAATTAGCATTTAAATCTTAGGCGACACAGTGAGCATGCTCAGGATACAGGTGGAGCAGCTGGTGGGTCAGGACATCTTCCTATGTTGGACAGGTGACTGGAAGTCAAGGGTAGGCTTTGAGTCTGTGTGGTAGAACCCCACACCAATATCCAGTCAGGAAGGTGTGCTCTGGGGCTATGAGGAGAGCAAGTGGTTCCTTTAGGACAACAGGGGTCTGCATTCTAGCCCATGAACCTGCTTCTTGACTGTGTGAGCCTGAGTACCTGGCTCCATCTCTCTCTGCTTCAGTTTCCCCCTTCATAAGATGGGGAGAATATTCTGTCATCATTTTCAGACTTTTCCAAGTACCAAACTCCTCACTTCACCAGGATGTTTGCACAGATTGCACAAGAGCTTTTGAATGATGTAGCTACATGATACCGACTGCATCCAAGTCCACCATCCTGGAGCTCTCATCTGGGTGTTCTTCGTCTGTAAGGACCACAGGATTAGTCTGTTTCTATGGTGATGGGCAGCTACAGAAGATGATGGCAGTTCACATCCTTCTTGATCTCAGGCTGGTGGCTTCTAGGCTCCTGGATTATCTATTGGCAGCTAGCACTGTGAGCTGGGACACCACACTGCATGGCTGAGTGCTAACAGAGAGGTACACAATCTTTCTTCATGTGCTGGTTCCTCTGTTAGTGTTGGGGTGGCTGTATAGGGTTGTTGGGGTCCCCCAGGCCTCCATGGACTGTAACTTTGGACTGTAGCTGCGGCATCCTACCAGGGTTGGCCTTACCTCTTTGGATCTAAGGTATGTCCCTCACATTTCTCCAAGATCCCCTGGACAGAAGTATATTGTAGACAGTGGGCTCCTAAGGAACGCATCTGGAACCTTGTTTGGAATCTCAAAAGCTGCTGTTCCCCACACTGGGTTCCTTAGACAACACAAACGTAGGAGCCCTTGTGGGACCCTAATCCAAGATGGAAGAAGCCAAGGGCAGGGAACAGAGCCCTGTGATACTGTACCAGATACCTTCGTCTAAGGTGCTACAAGACAATCTTCTGCAGATTTCAGGCACTCTGAAGGCTAATTGGATAATACATGGTGGGCAAATATATGGCCTCAGAGATTATAAAGCACAGCCACTTCCAGAAAAAGTTATGGGGAAAGTGTGTCAGGAAATCTTTGGGATGTGTGGGTTCTCTCACTTCTCTCTTGAACCACCTGCGAGTCCTTGGGGGGTGGGGCTCTCCTGGAGTAGCACTCTCCTGGGTGGGACTCTCCTGGGGTAGCACTCTCCTGGGGTGGGGCCCTCCTGGAGTAGCACTCTCCTGGGGTGGGACTCTCCTGAGGTGGGGCTCTCCTGGGGTAGTGTTCTCCTGGGGTGGGGCTCTCCTAGGGTAGCTCACAGCTCTGTATAGGATGAATCCATGGGGCTGTGGGATAGAGACCTGGTCTCAGCAGGTATGTTTGGGGGAGAGGAATTAAGAATGGAACAGACTGGACAGCATCTGGAATCATCCCGAGGACAGCTCTTGGGGCCTGTCTGTGAGGTTGGAAGAGCCACTCTGAATGTGGGTGAGGTTATTCCATGGGCTGGGCTCTCATACTCTATAGCAAGAAGACAATAAACTTGAAAATCAGCACTTCCTCATCTCTGCCTCTGACTGCGTGTGCAATGTGACCAGCTGCCTGGTCTCCTGCCCCCTTGTGCCTTCCCTTCTGTAATGGACGACACCTCGAGACTGACAGAGACTAATATCCAGAGACACTTTGTCGCAATGGTGAGGAATGTAATTAATAAGCCCTGACTGGATTGGGAGGCCTGGATTGAGAGTGGCCTGCTCTGCTCCCCATGACAGCTGCCTCTCCCACTCTCTACACAGAACACAGTCTGTAGGGGCTTCTGGGAAACAAGAAAAATCCCTCTCCACTCCCATGTCCCTGTGTCTCTGAGGAACGTTTTGGTCTGTGTGGGCTCAGTCCTTCCCGATGGTCTTCAGAGAGTTGGGGAGGCTTGCTATTAGAGGTACCAAGTTCTGCCGCCCCCACCTGAAGCCTGATAGGAATTTAGGAGGGGTGGAGGATGGCAAAAGAGCCCAGTGCAGCCTCTGCTAAGGCAACATGTTGAATTACTTTTCAAACATCTGGGGTCCACCCACACTGGGTACACATCTTGTCCCCAGCACCACTTCCCTGCATGCGGGGGCCCACATGTTCCTCGGCCCGCCTGAGTGGGCTGCACGTGCAGCCAGCTCATGCTTATGCTGTTTGCTAATATTTCTTTGATGTCAATGAGCCTCCTAAGCCGGCTGCTGCCGTCCCTTTGAAGCAGGACATCATGTTTTGCCAAAAGTCAATGAAACGCCTTAGTAGAACAGAACGGTTTAATTCCCGCCTCCAATACAGGGCCAAGAAGGTTCAAACAGGCTCCTGCCCATGCCTGAAAGATGTCCCAAATGGCCTACAAGAGGCAACCTCAGAGGCCTTCTGGTCTGGCTGCTGGCCTTGGAGCTGGCCTTTGCACAGAAGCTCTGTGCTCCTCTACTGGATGACACACCCCACTGCCTGCCTTCCTCTGTATCCTTGGCCTCTTTACGACCTCCCAAGCCATCTCTCACCTTGATCTGCTGTTTCCCTTCACATAGAGCTGGCGTTGCACTTTGGCATATCCATAGCTCCTCTCAACTCCCACAGTCCTGTGCAGGGATTGGCCTGCCCACTGAGGGTTTTAGAGCACTCAGCCCAACCTTGACAGCTTGTAGTAGCCTTTCTGTCAGATATCCAGGGAGCATTCCCAAGGGCCTCTAGAGCCCTCTGGTCACATCTGTGCCTACATAGTCATCTTTTTAAGGTGCCGTCTCTCATGTTAGCCAGAGCCCATGCAGCTGGCCACTCTGCTACATCTATGGGTTTAGAGACTTGGAGGCCACCTGCCCCTAGCTGCTATGTGGGAGTGGATTTGTAATACAGCTGTCTCTTATTCAACAGGGATGAGAACTACCCTCATCATTTGGGTCCACCTGATACTGGGATCCATTGGATTGGGCTAGTCCAGTCCGACTCTCTAAGTGCAGCCTCCTTAGAGTGAGAGAGGTCTAAAAGAAATGCTGTAAGCTGTTCTTGGACTCCAGCCCTCATCCACAATTTGGATCAGAGCTTTCACACCCCAAACTCTCTCAGTGTCCTTTTCTATTCCTTGCACCCCTTCCCCTGACTCTGAGGCCCTGGCCTAAGGAAGGAAAATTGCACTGTGCAATTTTGTGCTCAGTGAATTACTCATTCATTATTTCCATCACCCCATGAAACTTTGTTGAGCTCCCCCTGGGTGCTGGACAGAGGGACGAACACGTCTCATACCATCAGCATCACAAGAACCCCAACCATGCCACAGCTCTTTCTGAAAGCTGCATCTAACAGTCAAATTTTCAGCTTCAACCTCTGCAGGGCTGCTCTTCCTCTGGAACTGCTTCCTTTCCAAAGCCTTGCATGGCTGGCTTTTTCTCTCTGGGTGCCTGGCTAGGGTTGGGCTTGCCTGGGGCAGGACTTTAGTCAACTTGTCTCCAGGTTCCACTTTGGGAGAGCCCAGGGCTTGGCTCATAGTTTGGGTTAAGCATTTAAAATCAAGTTTATTTATTTCTGAGCTGCAATGATTCAATCAAAGTCTGGCTATGACTTTAAGAGGTGAGCGAGCCGAATGCACACATGTGCCCAGAGAGCTGGCCAGTGCGCACCCCCATGACCACACACTTTGTACACAGGCCCCAAGGACCGCGAGACAATGATAAAGTGATCCAAGAAGGTGTCTGATCTCAGATCCTAGCTCTACTATCCTAGGCTGCGGTCTCAGAAATTTACTTAAGCCCCGCCCCCGAGTCCCATTTTCAAACAGGATATAAAAATAGCATGTGCAATTCCAGTTGCGAAAGGGAAGGGTATAGATGCTGCATGGTACCTGGTACAGGGATGCTGCATGGTACCTGGCACAGGGATGCTACATGGTACCTGGCAGAGGGATGCTACATGGTACCTGGCACAGGGATGCTACATGGTACCTGG
>NW_021620795.1:741117-781649 GCF_004785775.1 Grammomys surdaster | reverse complement strand
TGGCACAGGGATGCTACATGGTACCTGGCACAGGGATGCTACATGGTACCTGGCACAGGGAAGGTCGTTGCACACCCTTTCCACATGTGTGCTCTCACAGCATCATGCAAAGCAAGGCAATAGATCATTCCACTGAGAACTGGCAAGGCAGGGGACAGGGAGGGTCACCATCAGGCTGACATGAAAGAACTGGAGCTGGCACTGTGTGATGCCTTAGTTTTTTGGTGACAGGGTTAAGTGCGTGGCCTGCTGGGGCTGGCAGGGCACAGAAGAGGTTTCATCTGCCTGAAGTAGTGGGTGGGGGCCAACAGCAGCCCCTTATCCTCCTGTCAGGCTGCTGCAGACTAGAAACTGGCTGGCTTTTGTCTCTGCCGAGTGGCCTTTTCTATGAAGAGATAACGAAGGACAATTAATCTAGCAATTGGGAGCAACCTTTGATGCTCCAGTAATTTCTCTGCCTTATAATTTTGGGACAATCAGGGTTTTGCAAGCTCCCAATTAAATCACAGTCAGACCTAGTGACTGTCAGAAAGTGGACACTGTAGCCAGAGGCCCAAGGAAGGTGATAACCTGTGACCCCCAAGGAAATCCAGAGTGGGCAAGGCTGGAAGAAGGTCCTCAGCTGGATAAAGAGCCTCCCCTGAGTGGCAGCTCTGAGGCTTGCAGAAAGCACTGTGGGTGGAAGAGGGTTTGGTCAAAGCATCTGGCCTGGTGCTAGCTTGCTCCTTGAAGGAATAGGCTCTTGGCAGGGCTATTTTCCCTGCTTGCCACATTCTAGACTAGCAGCCTGCCCCAGGCTCCATCTGGGAGTGCCTGTCATTTGGCTGATTCCTTGTTTGCTCTGTTTCTGTGTCACCGAGAGACACAGACCAGGTCTAGTACCTCTGGTCTCTGCTGTAGTGTGAGATCAGTTTCTTTCATTTCTAAGCTACTCATAAGATCAACACAAGATGGCTCCTGCTTAAACAACACTGAAGAGAGAGAAAGATGCAGCCACCCTTAGCAGGGCATCTCTAGTTCGGACTCCCATCAGGAAGAGCCTTGTGGGCCTGTGCAGGGTATGTGCTGCACATATATATCAGGAAGGCTGTGCTGGCTCTTTCAACATTCTACCTGTGCCCTGAGATCACCTCCTCGTTTGGGAAATTCCCTTGGGGTCTCCTCATCCTCAATATTGCCTCCATTTGCAGGGGTCTACAGGTCCCAAAACAGCTTTTGACAGACCCACAACTGTCCTGACCAGGCATGGCTGTGCTCTTGAAGGAGGAGGGGACAGGGGAATATGAAGTCACATCTCCTTGTCACAGTCTCCTTCATTCAGCCTCATGGATAGGGGCCAAACTCACCTCTGCTCACTACATAGCTGTAGCCCTCATCCCAGTCACTCTGTCTGTCTCCAGCTCTGATGGAAATGGCTGAGTGAGAGCTGGTGTCCCAAGGTGCAGGTATTTCCCTATATACTCCAGGGAAAGCTGGGTGACTGCCCCACCCAGCTGCTCCTGCTTTTTGACACCACTATCTCTAGGCACTGGACAGCCCTGTTAGAACCACTGGGCAATCTGGAGTACCTGGCTGAGCCCGGCCTGCTTCCTTTTCAGGCTCTTGATAGCCCCCACTGACCAATCTCATTTTTATGTCTACAAACCAGGACCAAAAAAATGTGCACTCCTTTAGACAATAGGAGAGCTGTATGCCTGCATCCTACTGATTTTTGGATCCTCCCACATAAACTCTGCAAACATGTGGGAAACAATAAGAAAAGTCCATCTGACTAGCTCAGATTCAGATGATGCCCCAACATGTGGACCTGGTTTGTGCCATGCATGGCCTTGCAGGGAAGGTGACTGTGTCAGTTCAGCAGAGTGAGCATTTGAGAGGCCATCTCCCAGTCTTTATGAATGGAGAAGCTGAGGCCCAGAGAAGTGAATACACAGGCAGAAGGCCACTCTTCTGTGTAGCTGTAGTGTAAACAAAAGCTTAAGTAGTGATACTGAGCTTTGGATGTATGGGTAAGAACTGCAGGAGACAAAGTGGCCTGGAATAGATGAACCAGTGAATGCTGACTGGCTGTGGGCAGTCATCCCCACAGTGACATGAAGAAAAAGCAGTACTGGGTGATTTTCCTACCTGTACTTTTGAGTTTGTCTCTGTAGCTTCCTGTGGGAATTAGCAGTGAGCATTGACTATCATCATGAGACATGGTGCTGGCCCATCACAGGGTGATGTCACGTGCAGTCCACGGACTGCATATGAAGGACACCTTGTTACAATGGCCAACTAGCTTCTCAGCTGCTTCATCACGTACCAAGTGCACACAGCAGCCAATGAGCAATTTGTTTTGTATCCCACTGAGGGTGTCTCCCAAAGGGGGAGACTATTGATTTTTGAAAGCTGACACATAAACTTTAAGCTATTTGCAGTGCTCTCTGGTCCCAGCTGTGGCTCAGTAGGAAAAGACAGGCATTTCAGTCATCCACAGACAGACTAGACAGTAATAAACTCACCTCTACAAGGCCAGCACATAGCCTGCTCTGCAGCAGGAACTTCCACTCTCTGAATGGCTGCTGTGTGTCTCCCCACCAGCACCAGGGCTCTCTGGTGCCTGTGGGGCACAGGAGTGAGGTGGGGGCTAGGAAAGAGGATCCACAGGGAAGAGCAGAAGTGAGCACCAGACACAGACTGGTTCTGACATGCGCAGCTCCTTAGCTGGGCCATTCTGTAAGCTCTCTGAATCCAGGATTGCCATCTATAAAGTGAGGGAGCAATGGGACCATTTAGGAACCTGCTGGTTTTGACCAAGGGCAACTGTGGGGAGGAGTGCAGGTTAGAGGCTCAGGAAGTGGCCTAAGAATGGGCACCCCTGAGCAACCAGGATGAACAGGCACTTCCTGGAAACACTGTGTGCTCTAAAAACAGACTTTCTCACTCTCTATCCAGTCTGCACCACACTACTCATATGTTAGTGTGGCGAGGTATATCCATAGATGCAATAGTGGCAGGATTGTTGTGGCCATAACCATTTTCTGATTGGATTTAAAGCCCATTCTATAGGAAGAAATGCATGGGTGGTGCCATAATTCTGTCTAAGAACCCATGGTTGGGGAGCTCACATGTTCTATGCGTATTATTTTTGCTAAATGAACAACAGTAACAAACTATCTTCTTAAAAAAGAAATCTCGTCTCTATGCCCATAGATTAGGTTGGCACTCAACTTTTATCAGAGAAGTTTCCATGTACAGTAAATGGTGGTTAGAACAGAATCTCAATAACTGATCAAAGTGCAAAGAATTAATCTATGGATCCCCCAACTACAAATGTCACACTTGTATTACTCCCTTCCCAAGGCTCAGAGACCATCTCGGAAGAGGAGGTGGAAAGATTCTAAAAGGTTGAGGAGGAACAGAACAGCGTCATAGACCTCTCTGTCTCTGACTCTCTGTGTCTCTGTGTCTGTGTCTGTGTCTGTGTCTGTCTGTCTGTCTGTCTGTCTCTCTCTCTCTCTCTCTCTCTCTCTCTCTGTTTGTGTGTGTGTGTAAATATGATCAAAATAAAAAATACAATGCATGGAGTTCTAAGAAGTTGATTAAAATATTAAATTAAAATTATCCGTATATTAGAAAAATTAAAAAGAATACAACTCTAAAAGTTTGTTGATGTCTTTTTCTTTTGAAGAAAGTAGAGTAAATGCTTTCAAATGAGTGTGACCATGTGCAAAGCTGAGCAGGTCACAAAGCTTATGGTTCACACGACTTATAAGAAACCATGGTGACCCCTTTTCATTGCCTTCAGGAGATCCCCAAAACCCAACCCATTGCTCAAACCTCTTTATGTGTTAGCCACCCATCTCCCCACAACTACCTGGCCCTACCAAGTCTTCTGCTCCCTGCTTCTTCTGCCCACTTGACTTGGGATCATCTCTGTTTCCAACTGCTGCCTGGTGTCTCTTTCCTCTATTAATAAAGAGTGCCTTTTGAACTGTGTATGTAATGTCTCCTGTGATTCCAGCACTTGGAAGTTGGAGGCAGGAAGATCAGAATGTCATGGCTATCCTGGGCTACATAACAAGCTTAAGGCCTTCTTGGGCTATAAGAAATCATGTCTTAGAAAACAAACAAAAAGTTTGAATGAAAAATGTTTTCAGCTGTGTCTTAGGGTTTTACTGCTGCGAAGAGACACCATGAACAAGGCAACTCTTAAAAAGGACAGCATTTAATTGAGGCTGGCTTACAGGTTGTGAGGTTCTGTCCTTTATCATTATGGTGGGAAGCATGGCATGGCACAGGAAGATCTGAGAGTCTTAAAGCCGGCACCCACAGTGACACACTTCCTTCAAGAAGGCCACACCTCCTCATAATGCTCCCTGGGCCAAGTGTATTCTAAACATGACAAACTGTAAAGCCTTTTTTTTTTTAACCTCATTCAAGAACTTTAGAGGTGAGCAAGAGTTCACCGAGAGTGTCAGGGCCAGGCTTTCCTTTCTGCTCTAACATCCTCAGAAATCTGGCATGTATGTCCTCATAATTATTACCTCACAATCTCAAGATAGCTGCTGCAGCCCCAAGCAAGCTGTCAGCTCCGTGTTCAAAGCATGAAGGAGAGGCTCAGCTCCAGGAAATATCTCTGATCAGAAAAGTGGGTTATTCAGAAGAGTTGACATTCTGAGTATCTCATTGGCCAGAACAGAGCATGTGGCCAGTTCTTGCTATAAGACAAGAAGAGAAAGCAAGTACCAGTCCCAAATAAATAAGAGAAAACCAAACACATGTGGTTTGATCAGCAAAAAGAAAATGACTTTCACTGAGACATGTTCTACTAACTACCTTGACATACCACTTAGAGACAGAAATTTCCTCTATTCTTAATCTTAGCACATTCCAATAGCTGATTCTACTGAAGCCACCAACTCATTGTATATATTGTTTAGATCCTCTTTGCTGTGACAAAATAGCTGACAGAAATCACTTTAAGGAGGAGGGATTTTTTTTTTCATCATGGCAGGGAAGGTGTCGCCATGGGTGTGTGGTCAATCCACAGTGGAAGTAGACTAATGCCCTAGCCCCTCACATCTTGATGGAGCAGGAAGCCAAGCTGTAGATTCATCAGAGGTGTACTATGCCTGCTGACTAGGTCTCATGTCCCAAAGGTTTCATAACCTCCTCCAAAATAGAGCTACTAGCTGGGGGTCAGGTGCAGACTCCCCTGTGTGTGTGTGTGTGTGTGTGTGTGTGTGTGTGTTGGAGTCATTTTACATTACAACTGTAGTAGTCTGAACCTGGCCTCTATAGTCTCATCTCATATAAAATGTATCCAGTCCAAAGTCCCCACAATCTTAAATGTTCCAACACTGTCCAAAAGTCCAACGTGTCTGCTGAGACACAAGGCAGTCTCCTAGCTCTGAGTCCTTATAAAATTAAGCAAAGAAAACAAACAAAAGCCCCAACTTTCACATTAATACCCAATGGCATGCAAAAGCCCCAACTGTAATACCCGATGTTAATACCCAATGGCATGGAGCAGACATTCTCATTCCATAAGGGAAGAGTGGGAGAGACAGGGCTGGACCAAAGCAAGACCAAATCTACCAGGGAAAGCACCAAGACCTCTTGCTTCTATGGAATCAAGTGTGAGGTTTGTTTTCTCTTAGCAGTTTATGAGATCTTTACTTGTATGGGCCCTCTGGCCCTTGGGCTGCGATCATTCTTTCCTGGGTAATCTCTGCTCTCTTTCTATGCAGGATGAGATGCTCCATATTAATGTGATCAATGTGTTGCTCATTTTGATGCCTTCTGAATGCTTTATCTTACTCAAAAGAGCATCCTCTATACCAATATTTTAAACATTCTTTTATGTTTTTGTTGATTCTGTTATGACTTAAGTCCCTTCTTTCCAGTTGGATCTATGTGACCTTAACAGCAGAAAGACAAGGGACTGTCCTTAGCCTTCTAGATGGCTATCTTGCTTCACACATCAGTGACTGATATCTCTTTCTCTTCACAATTCAAAAATCACCTTAAATATACGTGAATTTTCAGAAACCTACTTGCCCCTGGTTTCCAGGTTTGCAAAGTGAGAATGGGTTGGCATCATCCCAGAGGCTCTTGATGTAACTGCAAGCCCACAGAGCTGTGCATGGTACTCACTGGGTGCTCAGCAAATGCTAGCCATCATTCCTACTAACTCTTCCAGATGTTTGTGACCTGGCTGACCTAACTGCGGACATCACGTTTTATACTTTAGTACATGTGTCAGTCCAGATTCAAAGTTACAAGTAAGAGAGCCTAACCTGCAGACTGGAGAAGGAAAAAGGCCTATTGCAGATCGTATCTGCTCAGAATTCTCTATTGTTCCTTTAATACTATACCTCATTTTCCCCTTACTTGATTGCATTGGCAAACACAATGTTTAATGATATTTATCATGAAGAGCATTGTGGGAGAATGCTGTACAACAACCCAGATTCTCACGGTGTCCGTAGGGTGCCCAGGAAGAGGATACAGGTGCAGCCAAGGTGGCCATGGAGCCACAGAGACTGCTCTGTTCTCAAGGGATGCTGGCCCTGGGAAGCAGTCGTCAGGTCCTCCATCCCCAGCAGCTCCATGGAGTCAGATTCCATGAAGCATCTGCTCTTCCAATTGCCTTCACTTGACTCTTATGCTGGGCATCTGGTTTGAAGAGCTGTTGTCCCAAGGCTGTGCTACCTTGACTGTTTCCCCTGGAGGAGGCAAATCCACAGTGACCAAAATATTCCTAACACAGTGAGTATCCAAAGGACACTAGGTGACCCAAAACATGACAAATGTATTATAAATCTGTCTATTAAGAGAAATGACTTTCAAGTTGGTGAGATGACATTTTGAATATCTAATATGGGTGAGGGTTTTTTCTCCCCTGGAGATTTCTCATCTCTTCTTAGATACAAGCCTAGTTGGCTGGGTTAAAAACTTCTGTTTTTATTTTTGGATAGCACTAATATAGATTAGTGTGGAGAGAAGCAGAGTCTGCCAAACAATGGCTTCTCTCACCCAAGAATGGCAAGTATCTTTTTGGTTATCTTAGTCTTGATTTATGTTCTCTAGAAGATTTAGTCTTAATTCCCTCCATAGATAAGTTTCATCTGGTACAAAATAGATATTTAGATATTTTATCTTTTCTCATTTAAGAGAGCTCTTTTCTCTTTTTGAATTGGCTAATGTTGCATGTGAAAAAGCCACTGATTTTTTGGGATAAATTAATTCATACTAAAACTCCTTTAGTTAAGTCAGAGTTGTGGCACACACCTTTAATCCCAACAGATGCCAGAGGCAGAGGTGAGCTGATCACTGTGAGTTAGAGGCCAGTCTGTTCTACATAGTGAATTCAACCACAGTCAGAGCTATGTTAAGAGACACTGTCTCAAAATAACAAAACAAAACAAAAACGAACAAATAAGCAAAACCTACCACATCTCTCTTTGTGTTGTTTGTTTTTGAATTAAAACTTTAATTGTCTATGTGTGGGCACATGTGCAAGTATACCACAGTGCAAATATGGAGGTCAGAGGACAACTTGTAAGAGTTGGTTGTCTGCTACCATATAGGACGCTGGGACTGAACTGATGTCTGGCTTAGCAGCAAGCACCATTACCCATGGAACCATATCACTGGCTCAGGTTTGGCTTTCAGTTTTTAGACAATTTTGCTATGTAATTCTGGCTAGTCTTATGCTTACTATGTAGTCTGGACTGTCCTCAAAGTTACGGTAACCTTCCAGCCTCAGAAGCTTGAGTGCTGGGAGTGTAGATTTGTACCACCTTGCCTGGCTTAGCAGTGTTTTCTGATTTTGATGTTGGATCTTTAAATTTGATCTCGTAATTACATCAATGAATTCAGCAAACACAGAGTCAAACTATACCATGCAATGTGTACCCTTGTCACGGTATGTTGAATTAAAAACCACAGTGGTCGGGGTAATCCTGAGAGGTGGCTTATCCAGGCCTCACTTGACTAGGCTTGTCTTAGAAGGATTCAGTGTCCACATGCTTCTCAGCTTCCTTGGACCTGTGAGCAAATGTCAACTGGCTTGTCCTCATGGTGATGATAGAGATGACAGTAATGGGAAGAGACCATGATTCTTCTTCCATGCGAGGATCAGAACTGTGTCCCCATCATTTCCCCTCACCTTTTAAGTGATAAGAAGTCACGTGTCCATGTTCACCAGTGGAGAGAGATTCTGCCAAGGCTGACACAGAGAGGCAAGCAAACTCCAAGGTCTTTATACTTGCTCCCGAAGCTCCTGGGAATGATTCCATCAGCCTTCCATTAGAAATTACTCTGAGAGCCAGAATGATGGAGCTGGCTGTATAGAATAATCTCAGTACTCAGGAGGTGGAGGCAGCAGGGTTGGGAGCTCAAGGCTAGCCTTGGCTACATAATAAGACTGACATAAGATGAATGAGTGAATAGGTACATAAACAACAAACAAATGACTCTGAGTTTTGTGTCATAAGGTGCTCATCTTTACTAGAGAGTGGCCTATTTATTAAAAGTTTAAATCAAGATTTTTAGTCAATGGGTCTGCTGGCATTTGTGGAAAGTGGTATGGTTTTCTTTAGTATGATAAATTATATGAGTTGCCTCATGAAGAAGCATCTTGAATTACTAGAATAAGCCCCAAGGCTAAGGCACGTTACCCCTTTCAAATGCATATGTGTGCATTCTACTTGCTCTTATTTTCCTTGGGACTTCTGTATGTCATTGTCACAATGACAGCACATGCAGCTATCCATGGCTGGAGTTTAGATGCTACACTACCATGAAAGTGATGTATGCTGTAGAAACTGAACGTGAAGCTTGAACATGTGTCTTTCTCTACCTGGTGGACACACACAGTACATGTGCTCTCTCTTTTGTATTCCCCACCTTTCCGGAGCTAAGCTGCCCCAGCCAGTAGCAGAGTCATCTGGGAACCAGCTGACAGCTTACAGTGTGTTCCCATGTTAAGCTGAGATATGCAGTGGGTCAGTATCACAAAACCATCTTCCTACTGTGACATTTTCCCCTATGGTATCAGTTTTAGTTTTATTTCTGTGACTGTGATGAAACACCCTAACTACAAGCAACTCTGGGAGGAAGGGTTCATTCTGACTCATAATTCCAGGTTACAGTCCATCATAGCTAGGAAGACAAAACATCAGGAACTTAAAACAGCTGAGCACATAGGTTCCACAGTTAGTAGCGAAGAGAAATGGATGCGTGCTTGCTCAGTGTTCAGCTCACTTAGCAGTGCTCAGGGCCTGAAGCCAGGTAGTGATGCTACCAGTTTCAGGCTAGACGTTCCCGCATCAGTTAAGGCAATCAATACAACCCTTGCTCACAGGTCAACTGAATCTAGACAATCTGTCTGAGACTATGTCTCTCCAGGTGATTATAAACTATCACATTGGGTATCTGAGGACAGGACCGTAACACAAATGTCTTACTGTGCCGTCATGTCTGCCTATCCTACCATTTTGGTGTTTCATCTCTCCTTTTTTGCTGGATTCTTGGGCTCTGGTCTCACTCTTGCACAGTATTTGGGAACACGGAGTTTCCCTTTTTTTGAGAGCTTGAGGGTGTCTCTTGATGGAGGGCAAGGCTAGTTCTGTAGTTAGTGGTGGCTTTTTGACAGCACTGTCCTTTTTGGCCCTGAGAAATGGGGCTCATTTTCATTATTGATGCTTTCTTTATAAATCGCTCATTTTGTCCATTTGTTTTAATTTATTTTTCAAAGATCTGAGCGGAGTTCCCTATTATAATTCCATCTCTTTCTGCCATGTGTAGTTATTTTCCCATTATCTCTTCTAATTGTATCTATCTGAGTCTCCTTTCTTTCAGGATTAGCTTAAACAGGGTACATCTATTTCATTTCTTGAATGTGTGGCTCCACCCTGGAAAGCTCTCATCCATCCAAATCCCCCATGACTCCTGGATTTACACCACTCCCAACACCCTTATTCCTGTTACAGCTGAGCCAGCCTCCACCTGCAATCTTGGTACTTCTGTTCCCTTGAATCTCCTTCTATGTCACCTTAGAGGCAACTGGGCCAATGGCCATGTACTGCCACCTCTAAGACCATGAGACAAAACAAACCAATCTTCTCAAGTTGTCTTTCTTAGGCATTTTTCCACAGTGATGGAAATTTGGCTAACACAGGATCAGGAATTCTGTCAGGGTACAGTGGGGGTACCTTATTCTTTGCCTTATGCTCTCTGAGGCTTGTTAGAGGTGACAGCAGCAAATCGGCTTGTGGAGGCCCTGTGAGGTCTGTTGGGTTGAGATGTTCAAGATAGCTCTTTACTCACAGGGATTATTGCTTGGGCAGGGTGGCCAACACTCTTCCCGACATTCCTTGGCCTCTAGGAAGGCTTATTGTAAAGGCTTCTGTTCAACGTGGTCCTCTGGTGGTAGGGAGGTGTGGATAACATCTATGGCAGTTCAAACTCTGGAGAGCTGGTATACCTAGAAGGTGGGCAAAGCTTCATCTTCCATCTGCTAGCTTCTCTTTCACTTCCCCCAGGCTGGAGAGATTCAATGGGTGGAGGGGCACTACCCCACTTTAGGGCAATGGCAGTGGGTCTGGGGATAAGAGATAAGAGCTATCTTAGAGACAAGACCTTCAATCCTGCTACTTCAAGAAGCAGTTATGTGGTAGACAGATAGGCACAAATCCCAGTTCCATCCTTGACTCCTTCTGTGACCTGGGTGTCCACCATCCATGTGAAACCTGTGGGAAGTGTCCATATACCCTGATCTCAGAGCACAGGCCTCTCATCTGGCCTCAGCTCTGCCTGTTGAACTCCATGAGTGTTTCTCTGCCACAAGGGCTCTCTCCAGACTCTGGGCTTGGGGGCACGCATCTCATGATGCCTGACAGGCCTTCCCCTCCTAGTAGCTTCTCTATCTGCGTCCACCTCCTACTGAGTTCTCAAGCCTGCATAGCTCATCTGTCTGGACTCTGTACTTATCTGAGAATGTGAGAACATTCAGCTATTAGCCCTGTGACTTTCATCTTCCTGCCCCAGTTCCCAGCATGGTGCTAATACACAGTGGCAGTAGTCAGTGTCTGCAGAAGAAAGGGGGAGAGGCTGCAGACTCCTGCAGAGTACAGGACTCTCTGATGGGCGAGCCTCAGGGGGTCTCCCCTGTCAGCACTCTGCTCCTAACCCTCCGAGAGGAACTGGAATTGGGGCTGCAGTTCTCCCTAACCTCTGGAAGGCAACAGAAGAGTGAGTGTCCAGCCTAGGGCTGGAGGCTGTGGTGCTCCTGCCCCTGAGCTGCTAAGGTCGGAGGCCATGTGGCTCTAGTCTATATAAGAAGCCCTGTGAGAAGTGCAGCTCAGCACCCCAACGGAGCCCCCAGGGGCCTCTGCCTTGCCCAGTTGTCATGAAATCCAACACGTAATTTGTAAACACTTGTTTCGTTTCCAACTTTCTATTTTAAAAAAATTTAATTGTGTTATATTATATTTCATAAGACCATTCTCAGGTAAGTACATGATAAATTTAAGGGCACTCCCCTAAGTGTCTTTCCAGTTCCTCCCCACTTCTGCTATTCCCCCTTCCCCTCTAAAATTTGCTTTTACAGCGACAACTTTGCTATAGATGTTTATATATCTGTGGAAAATCTACAAAATCCAGTACTTCTAAGTGAGAGGAGACATGTGCTATTTTTCTCTCTGAGATTGGCTTAATTCACTTAATGTGATTGCTTCCTCTGACATCCGTTGGTTCACAGATGACGAAGTCTCACTCTTTTCAGATGCAAAGACTTCCATTGTAAAAATCTTCCACACTTGTTTTCTCCACCCCTCTGCTGTTGGATACCTGTATTGGTGTAGGAAGCGGGTGTGGTGGCCATTCCAAAATGGCGCCTGAAGCTAACACCTGACTTCCTCATAAGCCCCTGAAGAAGCCACACCCACAGGCAATATTGCGCAGGCTCACTGCTATGCATAATCAGGCCATCTGCTACGTAGGGCAATGTCAGATCTTGCCATATCCACTGTCCTATCACATGCACCGATGTGGCAGGCTCTGATTGGAGAAGGCAGAGGGATTTAAGGGCGGTGGAGGAGAGGCTTGGGGGCTTTTTGAAGAATGTAAGGGTTCCTGAATAAACTGCGTTGGGAAGAAGAACTCGGTGTGTCGCCGTTTCTTTCCACGGGTCGGAGTAGACAGTGACATATTGGATTTATAACTAAGCAATTACTCAGAGGGCCGTGACAAACATTGATATGAAAGGATCTCTTTGATAAGGTGATCTGGAGTCCTTTGAGTCAACACCCAGGAGTACCACAGCCAGGTCATAACAAGGGGTCTGTTGTTTCTTTACATGCCTGTTAGTATTATATGTGGATTTCCTTTTATTCACATCTTCTCCAGAACTTGTTGTTACTTGCTTTCTCAATGGTTGGTGTTCCGTGTAAGTAACTAAGATAAAGATGAAATGAAGGGCAGTGAACTTCGTATGAATAAAAGCTCATGCTTACCAGCTGTGGTAGTTTGAAATGCTTGGCCCAGGGAATGGCACTATTAGGAGGTGTGACCTTATTGGAACGAGTTTGACCTTGTTGGAGGAAGTGTGTCACTGTGGGGGCAGGCTTTGGGACCCTCCTCCTGGAGACAGTCTTCAAGATGTCGAATTTTCATTTCCTCCTGCACCATGCCTGCCTGGACGCTGCCATGCCTCCTATGCTTCCTGCTCTGAGGATAATGGACTGACCCTCTGAACCTGTAAGCCAATCCCAATTAAGTGTAGTCCTTTATAAGAGTTGCCTTGGTCATGACAAACACTTGTCTCTTCACAGCAATGGAAACTCTAACTAAGACACCAGCTATCGGAAGAGTGCCAATCAAAGATGCATTGAGATTTCATATCTCCCCAGTCAGAAAACACCTGTTTTGAACCCAGCTCTCTGCTGGGAAACTCACAAGCTGATAAGCTGTGGAGAAAAAGAGTTCTCCCCTGTCCCAGAGCCTGAAGACACAAAACAGGCTCTAGAATTGAACAAGGCTGCAGCTATAGGAGCCCACAGCTAGCCTGGGTCTCCTGCTAAGCTGCATGTGACATGGTCTCATTTCACTTAGTCTGTTTCTCCTCAGCTTCTCTCTCAGGATCCCAATGACCCAGGCTTCTGAGCACAGCTACAGAGCATCCATTGGTTCTTTTCTTGAGCTGGTATCGCAGCAAAGGGTTCTTTACACAAGCAAGATGAGCAGAATGGGTTTGGAAAGATCAGTCTGACTATCACTGGAGACTGAGTTGGAGGAGGAGGGATGGAGATGTTGGGAGACTCTTTTGGTTCCCTTGATGACAGGTGATGGTGGTAGGCAGTGTGGGATGGTGGGGAGGCTGGCATGAAAAGAAATGCAAGGACCTCAAGGATGGTGGTGGTTACTTCCCTGGAATAATGTCTGGGAAGTGGCAGTGGAAAAACTAGGGAAGGGGAAGGGTGGTGCTGGGGAGGACAGGGCTCCAGGTTGCTGCTGATCCCTAAAAAGGACAGAAATATGGGAGAGGGAACCATGGAGCCAGCTGGACACTTGTCCTCTTTACTTCCTTTTAAATGTGTAGCAAGTGAATGCACAGTGACAGTTCCTAGTGTGGGTCACAGGGACCCTTTTCAGTATCTGTAAATGCTGTGTTCTATTCTAGGGTCTCTTCAGGCTAGTGTGCCCATGAGCACAGCTTCTAAGATTTCTTGTGCTACATCCCATCATGCACACACAGGACATCTATGTCTTTGGTAGGCATCACCATTTTGCCTAGAACTGCAGAAGAACATTCCAGGTAGATGGAAAAGTAGAAGAAAGGGAAAGGGTGAAACTAGAGTTGCTGGAGAGTCTGGGGAGGCCAGGAATGAAACTGGAAGAAGGGGAGTCAGTCAGGAGGAAGTAAGGTCATTCTCCAGAGGTAGAACTCCACCTCAAACTTCAGAAAAGTCTGAGAGGCTTTAAGTCATCGTTGTTTTCTTGACAGTAGTTACTCAGAATGTGTACGTGTTCAGAAAGAGTCTGAGGTGGAGCAGGGGAGTGACATGATCCATTGGTGATGTCTGCTGAGGTGAAGCGGAGGCGTGACGTGATCCATTGGCGATGTCTGATGTGGCTGCAGTAGAGCTCAGAGGGCTGTGACTTCTCACCTATAAGAAAGATCCATGGGGTGTGGGGCTTCTAGATGCCTGTCATAGGAGTCCAGTTGGAAGTGGCAATGCTTGGAGCCATGGTGCTGGCCAGCCAAAAATACCCGAGGAATGACTGCATTTTGGAGAGCTGGGACGGCTGAGAGGATACCTCACCATAACACAGCCTTTAATGAGGACATGAAGGAGGAAGAAGAAACAACAGGGGAAACAGGGCCTGCCAGAGCTTCCTGTCTCCTCTGGCACATAAACATCACCATGTGAGAGAGCACATGCCCAGCAGCAACCCCATATAGGACACTTTCTGTGTCCCCTTTCCTCCTCCTTGTAAAGTCAGCGCATAATTACCAGAAAGCATTTTTAACTGAATTTTAGATGAGCATTTTGACAAAATATAATATTGGCAGCAATCGTTATCAAACATTCATGTGTAGCAGGAGAGATAAAGCCCGGATCCATAATTCATACGGCGTGTGTATTACCAAGCCTGCACCAGGGGCTGAATCTCAATGAAGCTGCCCGAACGCTGTTTTCTGCCAGACGCAGGCTTTCATCATTTACATTATTCACTAGGTTTTCCAGAACAGTAAATCTTAAATATATATTTGTGTTGGGAAGAGCATGTGTGCATGTCTGTATACACACAGAGGGATGAGTACCCATTTGGGCATCCAGTCAGTGAGTGTACGCTCTAACTGGCGGGGCCGAGGTGACATCAGGAAGCCTTGGTGTAGGTGTACGTCACTGTGGACTCCCCTGTTCCATGCTCAGGCAGTGAACCCACCCACCCCAGGGTTTCCACCTTCAGACCCCCTAGCACTGCCCTTGGAACCTTGAAATGCAATGAACCACAGCAAGTATGGCGGTGGCAGCTTTAGAGCCAAGTTTCTTCAAGTCCACTCTCTGCCATGTGTGATAGGAACTGTCCCCTGAGACTACAAGGTTCAGCTAGGAAGAGAACACTCTGAAGGATGCCTGGATTCTGTCTCTTTCTACAGTGCATGGCACTACACTTCATGCACTGGTGTTTGCTTGTCACCAGTACACAGAAAACACATGCTTCTTCTTTGATTTCCCCCTCCCCACTTCCCAAGATCCATTTGGTTAAAAGTGATGCTTGCTTTCATGAAATCTCACAGGACATATTCAGTCGGAGCCATACAATTTCAATGTCCTTATGATTATGATTTTGTTGTCCCTTTCAACTGCCTACCCTACTTCTGTCCAGCTCAGTTTCTCCACAGAGAAAGATTTTCCCAGTGGCCCCAAGCATACTCATGTCCAACCAGCTCTCAGATTCCACACACCACCGATGAGTGCATCTACAATGCTTCTAGGCAAGAGATGAGCTGCCTGTCATCCTAAAGCATAGGATCATCATCCTGTGCTTTCAGCACAGGAGCAGGTCCATGAAGGTCTTTGGATTCTCCATCCCTCTGTTCTTCCTCCCATAGTCTGTATGGTGCTTGCTGGAGACCTCCAATGCCGACTTCAGGACCAGGAGACTAGAGCCTGATTTATTGCCTGAGACTGAGTTCACCTCAGGGAGACCTTGAAGCAGAGTTCTGTCTCTTCCCAACTCTACAGCTGCTAGATATGTCCCCGAGAAGCTCTTCCCTGCCTCATAGACCCACAAGTATGACTTGGATTATTATGGCCAGGATTTGGAGTAGTCTAGGGAGCAGAATCCAGGTAGGATGATGGGGGCTCATTGTTAACCAGAAGCACTGTAGATGTATGGACAATGGTATGGACATTGGTGGTATGGATAATCTGAGAGCTGGTTGGAGGTGACAATGCTTGGGCCTGCTGGGAAAAATCTTTCTATGTGGAGAAACTAGGCTGGACAGAAGTAGGGCAGGCAATTGGAAAGGACAGCAAAATCATAATCATAAGGACAATGAAATTGTACTGGCCCTCTGAATGTGATCTATTGATTGGAAACAAACAATAAAAAGTCCTGCATGAATAATTAGCAATTTAAGGCTGAGTGTGAAAGTCACAGGCTTTCCAATCGCCACAGAGAGTTTCAGTTCTGCAGTAAGAGGTGGGGGCAAGACATTGAGGTTAAAGATCCAGGCTTGGTTACAAGGCAGAGCTCCAAATACATGCTTTTGCAGTCTTAACCCCAGGTGAATTGGCTAGGTCAAGGTCTCAGTCTAGTTGAGAAGGAGCAGGAGGATGGAAATTGCATTGGAGGTGTCTGGATCAGTGACCTTGAACATTTTGAAATCAGGTCTACTGAGTAGACCATTTTCTGCTGTCCAAGACCAGTGTTAAGCCCTTGCTTGCAGTACTGCTAGGTTCTGCCTCACAGAGGCTCATGCTGTCTAGTCAGCTCCCTTCCTTTCCTGGACACAGCTAAAAGCTAGGATCATACCTATAAGGAACATCCAGGGCAGTCCTGGGTCTTCTAAGAGGAGGGAAGAAATTGATATAGATGGGTCAGTGATGTCCCAGGAGTGTGGCTAAGGGGTAAGAGTGGATGTCTGGCAGGCTGGGAGTAGGAGGAGGGGTGAGAGCCAGGGGCCACACAAGGCAGAGCTTACTGACATGGTACCTCCTACTTGCGTGGTAGACTATGGGAGTAGAGGCTAACATGCTGCTCCTGTGGACCATGGGGCTGTGAAAATAAAGCTCACACTATGAGAAGCAGAAATATCGCATAACTGTGGCAGGTGTTGGGAGGAGCCAGAGATTCAGAAAAGAAGGCATGATGGCTGGCTGGAATCCACCCCTACCGATCCTATAGCAGGACCTTGACTCTCTGCCATCCCCCTACAGTGAGAGATGTTTCCAACACATGAGCAGAGCTCTTGGTGGTGGCTTCTGTCTCTTAGACAAGACCAGGTTTGGCAGTAGGTGTCATATGGAGTAACAATGGGGACAGGTGTGAGATTACCATCTCAGAAGCTGGTAGCCGTGGTGATTGTCATGAGTAGTAAGGGCAGAGTGGTGGCCAGCAGACCTGGCTTGCAGATTTATGCTCGTGGATGGTGGAAGAGGATGTTTCTAAGGCTGAGAGACTAACCATGTCTCCTTTATCAGGATGTAGAACTCTTGGTACTGAAATCAAGGAAGTTTTGAGCCTACTGAGGTGAATGGTTTATCTTGTCTTTGGGGAAACTAACAGAATAAACACACACCATAACATACACATACACACACCCACTCATGAGTGTGCAACTGGATGATAGAGCCCTGGCCTTCATGAGGAAGGACCCTATGTCACCATGGCAGCTATGTATGGGGGTGACTGTTCAGAGCTTTTAGGACCTATGTATTGATGGCCACATATATACCAAGTTGGCACCAGGGTTGTTCCAGACACAGTTAAAGGGATACACATTTAATTCACTAGCCAGAGCCTACTTGAAGGGTATAGGGCTTGGAAGATGAGCATTAGTGACCTCTCGGAGCTGAGCAGAGGACTTTACTGTAACTCCGTGGTTAGGCTAGGGGACATGTGGTATATGATGACTGTTCTCTGTCAAGGGTTCCCCAGGAGAACCCCTTCTCCTGGAGTGAGTTCTTCAACAGGTATCAGTTAACTCTCTGCTTCTCTACCAACTATGCCAAGAGTGAGACGGTCTAGGTACATTGGTAGGTCAGCACATTGGTTTGTGGATTTAGGAATGTCATCATCATTAAAAATAATCAGATGAGCAAGTAGTGGCAGAGACTCCTGTGTTCCAGGACACAGAGCTCTGAGGATCTGGTAGAGTCACCATGTCCACGACAGCTGTATGAGACGGGCACTGTGAGTACATGTGCATCACCAGAGAAAGGACTTCACACCGCCACAGAGGAGGAAGGCACAGGAATACACCCAGTGGGTCTGCTGTGCCCTGCACTAACAATGGGGATTGTGAGGTAACTAGAGCTGGCTAAGAATTCACCAGGGAATTCTGAAGGCAGGGAAGGCCAAGACTGAGTGGTTGGCATCTACTGAAGGCCTTGCTGCATAAGTCCATAGTGGGCAGGGAGTGAGGAGGAGGGGAAAGGAGGTGGAAAAGGAGGGGGTGGAGTTTGTCCTTTTGTAAGAGCCTCATCCCCTTGAGAACAGCACTAACTTGTCCTTGAGCAGGAGCAGAGGCTGTCTTACCTCACTCAGTAGTGCCTCTCATCTCTTTGAGACAATGAGTTGCAGCATTCTTCCCGGTCACCGCTCTTCTCAAAATGCAACCGTCCACCTGCAGCTCCATTTCTTCTCTGTAGAGAAGGAGGTGAATGCTAAACATATCTCTTTGACCATCTTGGACTCTTCCTCTCCCTCTGGCATGTTTCTAGATCATGTTAACTGTATTCCTTTTGACAACTGAAATTCGTAAGTTTATTTTTTCACTTTTGTTTTAGACCCTATAAATTGATTAATGTGGCCTAAGTCAGCACTAATTTTTAGGAAGCCACGCCATTCATTTGACTCTTTAAAACTCACTTTTTAAAATTGTCGTTTACTGATGGATTAGGACACTAAAATAATTTCACAATGAAAAATTTCACGTCCAGGGGTGGGGATGGGGAGGTGATTCAGTCAGTCAATGCGTGCTGTGCCAGCCAGCATAAGGTCCTGTGATCAGATTCTTAGTGCCCACATAAAAGCTGGGCATGATGGTACTTGTTTCTAACCTTAGTGTTAGAGGCAGGTCCCTGGAGCTCACTGGCCAGTCAGTCCAGGAAAAGTGGTGAGAGACTGTGTCTCAAAAACCATGGTGGAGAGCTGGTAAGACGAATCAACTGGTAAAGACGCTTACTGCAGAAGCCTGGCACCTTGAATTCAATCCTGGGGACTCAGGTAAATGTGGACAGAGAGAACTGACTCCTCAAAGATGTCCTCTGGTTCCGTACATGTGCCGTGGCATACAAGCACAGAGAGACACACAGAGACACAGGGACAGACACACAGACACACACGTTTCCCCCAAACCTTGATGATGTTAAAACATCTCTCTCATCCAGAATAGACTGTCAGCTTTTGAGACTTTGACACTGAGCACAGAACATGGAATCTTCCATTCATTTTCACGGTTGACTATCACATACAGTTCTTACTCATCTTCATTTACTCCCTTTTCCCTCTTGTTTTTGTTTGTTTGTTTTGTCTGTCTTGTGAGACAGAGTCTTACTGTGTACCTCTAGTTGAACTGGAATTCACTTTGTAAACTAGTCTGACCTTGAACTCACAGAGATCTGCCTGTCTCTGCTTCTCAAGTGCTAGGATTAAAGGAGTGTACTGCTATGCCTGGCTTCCATTACTTCTTAAAAGATTTGGGACCAATCTTTTGTTCAGTTATCTTGCCTTTCTAACTCATATGAGCTGCAAATCTGTCCAGCTCCCCTCTGTGTCCCACCATAGCCATTCAATGAGCCAGCTCAGGGATTCCTGGGATTGGGGTTGTTGAATGCTTTCCTGGGGTGGAGCAGGAGATGAACGGCATCTGAAATAGCGAGCTTTTCTCTGCTTCTCTTCCTGTTTGGGGCTCATCATATCTTTACCTTCCTCCCCCTGACTTCCATCCTAAGTACCCCACCTCATTCCTTTGGAGAGTCCTCCCTGCATCCTTTGCAGCAGGCATCACAGCTCTGCTTCAGTCTCTTAGAGTGGCAAGTAACTGGTCCAGGCCACATGGTTGTTAAGTAGCAGAACACAGTTCATACCTGGGGTTGGCTGTCCCCAGAGAAAACTGCCAAGCATAGTGATAGGGTGGCTCTTCCAGGAAGTGATTCCTAGGACTGGCTCTCTCTTGCTGTAGGGTGCCACAGAAGTGGAGGACAGGCAGCTGGGGCCAGGCCAGCCTCACAGAGGTAAAGACCTGTGGTCTTGAGCACTTTGGATACAAGACAAATTAGAGAAGACGAGGTGGTGGGAGAGTGGTAGTTAAACATGTATGGTCCAATCATCTTTAGACAATTGTAACACTGGGCACAGTGACCGACAGTCTGACTCAATGTCTTTCCTCACAGTCTTACTGAATATCTGTAGCACAAAGAAGATGGGAAATGTGGCCTGAGCCACAGAGCTCATTGAAGGTGAACTGGGCTCTTCTCAAAGTCTGATGTCTTTGTTGCCTGGCTACTTGTGAGCCTACAGGACAGGGACAGGGATGGCGTAGCCATTTCATAACCAGGTGGTAGAGTACTAGCAACAATGTTATCACTTCTTCCAATGTGACTGCCGCTGGGATGACTATCTACCGGTGTATCAGTGTATAAGCTCTGAAAGAATAGAGCTGCTGGCTGCCTCATTTACTGAGGTCAAGCTTTGTTTCCAGCAATAGTGGCAGAAGCAGCACCGGATACCCGGTGTTTTACTTGATCTTCACAATATAAGGTAATGAGCTGCTCACGGAGCTCAGGCTTGCCAGCACAAGACTTGAGAAAGATCCAGGTGGCAGTATTCTATGGCTGGAGAAATGGTTGGAGGAAGGGGATCAGAAGTCCCCACCCTTATTTGAGGAACTACAAGCAATTGATGACTTTTAGGGATGGCAGAGTCAGTTTTCTTTAAGGGCATGGTCTCTGGTTAGTTGGCCCTGTTCCAGAGGATAGCCCCTCCCACTGGTCTCAGCAGGTGATTAAAAAAAAAACAAAGAAAAAGATGTGAATTAGGGAGGAGTTAGGGAGGTAAGGGTGGATCTGGGAGGGATTCAGAGGAGTAGGTGTGAATATGATCATAATATGCAATATGAAGTTCTCAAAGTATTAATAAAAATATATTTAATACAAAATTAAACTGAAAAAAAGATACAATGGGCTCTGGGGCCAGGATTGGTAGATTGCTTAGCCAGTACATGTGAGGCCCTGAGTTTAATCCTCAGTACCTCATAAAATGGGGGCTGTGCTGCATACCCATAATCCTAGCAAGGGGCAGGAGACTCAGAAGTCCAAGGACACCTTTGGCTACAGAGTGAGTTTAATGCTAGCCTGGGCTATATTAGATACTGCTTGAAAAAGAAGGCAGGAGGGATGGCAAGCTTTGTACACAGCACGAGCTGAGTACCTGGCAGCTATGGCCGTGTGGGACTTGACCCACTGTGTAAAGAGTTCAGTCACAGCTGAGTTCCCCCCTCCCATCCTCTGTGGAGCAGCCCAGGTAGGCATGTCCTAGGAAACCCACCTTATTCTCTGGCAGGTCTTGCTTCAGGCCCCAAGTTCTCTCCCACTTACATGCAGCCGACTGCCCAAGGCAAGCATCCCAAAGGTCCTCATCAACGGTTTTTGTCTCCATGACTTTAATGGACAGGCCATGTTATTATTGTTGTTGTTGTTGTTTTTTCTTTTCTTCTCCTTCAGAGAACCAGGAATTCTTCATGCTCCAAACAATACCAGGGCCTTGCCCCAGCAAGCTTCTCCATTGCCAACAAGAAATACTACAAGAATCCCGCCCTGACTTTAATTATGCATAGCCATCCAGCCCACAGAGGTGGGTAGGAGGAAGCTGGCTTCTCTGGAGACCTCCCCAGGCAGCAGAGAGGACTAGCTGCCTGCAGGCTCCCCAAGGGCCTGGAATCTGGGCCACTTCTTCATTTGGAATGGACAAAGAGTACTTAGAATAACAAAATATTTATTTCTGAGTTATTATTGCATAACAAAATTAACTGGGCAAGTGAGAAAGGTTTTTTTATTTTATTTTTATTTTTTGACATAGTCTGGGTTAATTGCTGTCTTAGTTAGGATTTTACTGCTGTGAACAGGCACTATGACCAAGGCAACTCTTATAAGGACAACATTTAATTGGGGCTGGCTTACAGGATCAGAGATACAGTTCATCTTGGTAGCATCTAGGCAGGCATGGTGCAGGCAGAGCTGAGAGTTCTACATCTTCATCTGAAGGCTGCTAGTGAAAGACTGACTTCCAGGCAGCTAGGGTGAAGGTCTTAAAGCCCATGCCTACAGTGACACACCTACTCCAACAAGGCCATACCTCCTAACAATGCCACTCCCTGGACCAAGTATACACAAACCATCACAGTTGCCCAGGCTGATCTTGAACTCATCCTGTAGACCAAGCCAACCTTGAGACTTCCATCAAAGAACCTCCCATTTGAGCCTTGACTGTGACTGGGATCTGGCAAAGAAAATGGCTGATGGCCTTCTTGAGGCGTCTTTACTCTGTTTCCACGGGAGAGATGCTGGCCGTGAGCATCATCACGTGTCTGGTCGAGACAAATGTGGGTTTACTGGCACAATGACAGAGTATGACCATGCTGTAGCCTATGATAACTTATGCTGGGGCTGTGTTTACCAGCATGGTCCTTCTGGCTCTATGAAGGCACAGGGATTCCAGAACATTCCGAGGGCCTTCCCACAACAGAAACTGGCTGCAGCCTGCCACCTCCTTGCATTTTACACTCCATATCCCATTAACTGGCACAGTCTCTCACAAATGGCACCCCTGCTAAACACACAGTACTGTTTTAAAGGAGCCTGGTGTTTGTCTGTGGAGTGCCTGAGCCGGGGAGCACATACCAATTACTAACTCTCCAGACAGGAGGAAACCAAGGTAGAGAGAGCTGTGTCCTTGCCCAGGATCTTGCAGTAGCTGAGCTGCAGAGTGATCAACACCATCCAGCCTTGGGTGTCTCTGCTGGCATGGGCAGTCTGTCTTGTGAAGGTCAGATCAGAAGCCTCTCAAAGTGGCTCATTCAGCAGACATCAAAGTAGAATTCAGAATAGTTATGCTGGGGCGAGCATCCCAAAGGACCCCAGTGGGTGGCTTAGATCATGGGTCACAGTGTTCTGGAGGCCAGGGGTTTGAAAGGATGTTGGCACAGTGGGCATCATCTATGGCTTTCAGGAGAAGTCTGTCCTCCACTTCTCTGACAGCTTCTATCGTGTGTTGCCAAGTGGTCTCAGTCTTCGGCTGGCAGACATGTGGCTCTGATCTCTGACTTTATCTCCTCGTGGGCGCTCCTCTTTGCCATCTTTGCCATGGTTATGCCCAAAACCTCCCTCTAAATGAGAACAGCAGCAACCTTGGGCTCTAGAGACTATTCTACTCCAGGAAAGCCCCTTTGTAATCAGTTAGTAGGCAATGCTCTCATTCCCAATCAGGTCACCTTCTCAGGGGATGGAGTAGGATCTTGAGCACCTGAAATTGAGGGGGACACAAGTCAACCCAACATAGCTCCAGTCTTGTAACTTCTTGTTGTCTAGGATAACTTTGACAAGTTGGAATCCCTCAAATAAAATATGGGTTCCTTAGTAGGAATTATTAGGACTTTAAATACATTGAATAACAGGACACCATCACTCTGAACCATTTCCATATAGCTGGTTGTGCCTCTTTCTGGAGAGACCAGTGGTCTTTAATGACTGAACTGGATGGATAGCAGAAGGATCTGAAGAGAGGAGAGGGGAGCTTTTAGGTTCACACTGAGGTTTCAGGGCTTCACACTGGCATGTTTAAGGTGGGAGGTGCTTACTAGTATGTCCCTTTCCATACTAGGGTGTTGACTTTCTCAGGGCAGGCTTGTACATACTGTGTGGGTAAGCAGAATGAGGCTTTGGCCCTGCTAAAGCAGGGAAACAGGGGCTTGATGCCTGCCTGGTTTTACCTTTGGGACTATAACCATTATTACAGATTTTCCCTGTAAGGCAGTTCTGGTGCCCGGTGTAGGTGAGTCAGGGTCATTTCCCCACCCAAGTGGGCTCCTGGCTTTTGAAGGCTCCACTGGTCCCATTGTCTCTCTCAGAATGCTCTCCTATGGGAAGTGCCGGGTGCAGTTTGCTATCATTGTATTCATGCCTCTGTCTCCAGGGTAAGGCTATCAGAGCTGCACTCTGAGCCCCTTCTTTCTGTTCTATGTCATTGACTTCACTGTGGCCTCTCTCCCCCAGGCCTCTGCTCCTCCCTCTCCTTGTGTAATTAAAGGGAAAAGGTTCTGCATTCATTTACCTTATACTTTATCAAATAACAGCGCGATGAATTAAGAGGTCCATATTTCTATTTCAAGGTTCATGGGCTTTGGCAAACTGCAAGTTGTGCTCTTAAAACCTGCCGCATCAGCAGGAAGTCTCTGCTCTGCACACAGGCCCCTCCCCCACCCTGCTTCCTCTTTGCAGCCCCCCTGTGCAATTTCTAAACAGATGAGATGCTTATGGACTCTGCATGGGTGGCAGTAGAAACGACACAGAGCCGCCAGTGTCCTCTGCCCTCCTCTCTTCTCTCTCCCCCTCTTACTCCTTCCCTCTATGCCTCCTCCCTCTCTTACTCCTCCCCTCCATCCCTTCTTTCTGGAAGGCTGCCAGGCTCTTGATTCAACTCACACGGGTGCAACAATTTATCCAGTGCCTACCAGGTACAGAGGACTGTAATAGGTGCCATCGGGGAAACAAAAGTGTTACTAACGGAGCACTCTGCATTCATAATGTTACTGAATTCACAGAGGAAGCTTCTGCTGTAAGCCTAGTCCTGCTAGCTGTGCCCCTCCACAACCCAGGATGGAAAGTGAGACATGTTCCGTCCTGAGTACACTTCACTTTCAGGAAGAGGGTCAAGGGCTCCTGAGGTCGGTCAGGGACCCTATCTCAGAAGAAGGGCTTTGAATGCAAGAAACAAGATATATAGGGACACAGAAGCAACACAGGATACTAGAAGTCAATCTTCAAAGTTCAAAAAGGAGTCTGACATAGTGGAAGTGCTTCTATCCTAAGTACTAAGTACCAAGATTCCAATAGCTATTATGATTTGCAAGTGATGACTCATTGTACAAAGGACCAGGAAACTATAAGCTTGAGGATTTTCCAGTTTTGTAAATAAAGTTTGACTGGAACAAGGTCTTGAGGACATTCATTTACATATTGTCTAAGGCTACTTTTGAGATAGGACAGCAGTTACCACAGAGGACCAGTATCTACAAAGCATTTGAGATATCTGCAGCAACTTAAACGGAATAGAAAGCCTACTGTGGTCTCTTAAAGGCGACATTAGTCTCAAGCATTGCCAGTACAACTGTGGCTTACTGCGTCTATTGTGATAAAAAAAATAGCATTCAGGTCATGAACCCTTAGAATTCTACCGGAGGTGCTGGTGGCTAGGAAAGCCAAGGGTTTTGGGAGCACTTGGTGCTGTAATACATTAGTCTATGGTTCTCAGACCCTCACAATCCAGTGGAGGACGCTTGTGTACACTCACATCCACAGGTAGTCACACTCTCATACACAAATATACACATATATATGTGCACACATAGACACACATATACACTCTCACACTTGTATATGCTCAATGTATACACTAACTCTCATTAACAAACACACATGTACACACATAGGCACACACATACACACATGTAAACACATGCACACTCACATATGTGCACACTCACACATGCTTTGATATAGAGACACTTGCACACACTCATAAATGTATACACATATACTCTCACACATACACATATGTATGTGTTCTCCAGTCACTATGTCAGGGAGTTTGTTACCTTTCTGAAGTTAATACAGACTCATCCTCTGGTCTGGGGACATCCTGGAGCATCTTCCCTTGAGGCACACAAAGACCTGTACTCAGTAGATGCCCCTCAATGTCAGTTCTTTTGGGAAAAAAATCCTTACAGCATCATTGGCCAATTGACTCTACCTAGAGAGCAACAAAGAGAGAAGGTTCTCCACAATCTCATTCTGCCAGCTCCTACCTGCTCCTCTGTTTACATCTCTTGGTCTCCCTAGCAGATGTGTCGAACTGGGTGAAGATTATGCGTTTTAAGCCAGTATCTCATATTTGTGTACCTCAGCAGTACTGAGTCAGAAGAACTTTAGTGCTCACTAGCTCTGAGATCCTGCTGTAGACCTTGGATTGCTTCGGCTCTCTGACCTCCATTAACCTACCTATGAAGAACAGACCATCAATATACCTGCCACCGACCGCATACATCTGAGGGGAGTCCAGGAAGACAAGAGATGGGAAGACTGATGGGAAAAGTGGGTCCTGAGATGGGGAGGAGGGAGAGTGCTCTGACTCCTGTGCAGGTTGTGCTGATTTATAGCAGAGCTGGCCTGGAGTAAGGCCTCAAAAGATGGAAGGAGTTTAAGAGGCCATTCTTTAGCCAGACCCAGTGAAGACATCAGCACAGACTCCTGCGTAAAGGCTGGAGAGACTAAGAGGCCCATGTAATTTTTGCTGTTTCCCAGAGGAGCTGAGACACTCAACACACTCCCTGCTGAGATTTTAGAGTCATCTGGGAACCATTGTTATGAGAATGTGTTTATTATTATCGTCCTCATCAACATTATTATCATTATTAATAATACGGTGTTTGGAGCATTTATGCACATTAATTTTAAACAAGCATGTGCAGTGCAAGATATGATGCTGCAACCAATAAACAGCCATCATGTGGATCTTTAATTTACATAAAATCATTTATGTTAATTTAATTAGGCCTTTGTTTACAACCGAGGCTCACTCACCACTGGATGGTGAGATGCATTTAGCAGGGGCACACCATGGAGCTGGAAGCTGGTTACTCCAAGCACACTGTGTAGATGTTCCTCATACTGACAGGGAAGAGTCCTCCTTCATTTGTCAGAGGGCACATGCAATGTCAAAAGTCTTTACACATAACTTACTCCCTTCATGCAATTGTGCTAGGGCCCAGAGAGATGGCTTAACGTACTTGATATACAAGCATGAGGACCTCGGTTCAGTCCCTAGTGCCCACATAGGCAATTTTGTAATCCCAGTGCTGGGGAGGAGGAGACAGAAGGACCCCAGGACCTGTTAGCAAGCTCGCTTAGCCTAATCAGCAGGCTTTGTATTCAGTAAGAAACTGTCTCGAAAAGCAGGATAGGCATCAATTGAAGAATTGAAGAAGACACCTACATTGGCCTTCAGCTTGTACACACATGTATACACAGGTGCACACACATCCATACACCTAGGTGCACAGATGCCACATGAAGAAATTATGGTAAGGGCTAGCTTGTCAATGACAAAGCCTGAGCACCTGACTTGCGGTCAGACAGCTATCAAGAAGAGATTCTCTTAAGTTAAGATCCTTACATGAGACAAGCTAACACATTTTTGACCCACTATTAACTAATACTGGCCACTACCCTGACCGTATTCATCAAGGGCCGAGCTGTGGAAATACCACTCTACCACATTCTATTCAAGTCCCCTGGAACTAAATTATGCATGGGTAGTGGCCCATATTAGTTAACCAGAAATGAATGAATGAATAAATGACTGAAGGACTGAAGTTTCAGTCACTTCTTTGATGCTTTGTATCAGCCTAGGAGATGGGGCTGCTTAGCTCCATTTTGCAGAAGAAGCTGGGCAAGTGGGAAGTGGAAACGTCGTGATACTACGAGCCCAGAGTTGGACTGTTGGCTGTATCACAGATTTACAGCCTGACCTTGTCTCGACCTTTCCCTTAGTCAATGTGTTCCCCACCCTTAACTCCAGCTTTTCTATTTCTTCATCTGTGATGCCGAAAGAAGAATCCCTGTCCTTCTAATCTGATGGGCAGAAATAAAAAAAATGAGATTGTGGAGGGAATGTGCAGGGTGCTGGAGAGTTATAAGGTGATGTTGTCAGGCTTGCCTTGGGAAACCTTGAAAAATTGAATGGAAACCATAGACTCATTCATCTCCTTTTAACAGCCCCATGTCATCCAGCCTGGTCTTTTCCATTCCTGCTCTGTCCAATCCTGACAACATAATTTAGTTCCAGGGAACTTGAATAGAATGTAGTAGGGTGATATTTCCACAGCTCAGCCCTTGATTAATACGGTCAGGGTAGTGGCCAGTGAGGATGAGGAGCCAGCAGGTCTGGATGCTGCCAGGCTCCCCCTCCAGGGCTTGCCAGGGGCACTGCTCTTCCCACTTTCTACAGGTTCTGCTCAACCCCCTTTCGGCTCTGACAGGACTGCTCCAAATCTCTTACCTGGCACATCTGTTTTCCCACTGTCTAGCCATGCATCTAACACACACTGTGTCATCTTTGCCTGGGTAACAGGGCTGGAGTGGTAGGAACATCCCCTGCTCTGGAAGAGGTCAATCACTGGAAAACAAAATCTGACAGCTATTCAAGTCACTGCCTAAAAGGTGGGGTAACCAACTGGAGGTGGTACAGGGACAATGGAAGGGGGCTCCCACACTGCTTGGGGAAGGTAAGAGGGCCCTAAGAAAGGACAATGCCCAGCAGACCACCTGAGGCTCAGGAGAGTTCCCCAAGGGAAGTACACCAATGCAGTGAGGGCAGGGCTCAGATGTCCAGCAGAAGCCACAGATGTGGGGGCCTGACAGGCTCAACATTTGGGGGATGGTACACTGTCTTAGTGACTCTGTGTGCTGAGATGGGTGGGGCTTAGCATAGAGTCTGGAAAGGTGGGATAACAGAGGAGACCCCTCTGGGGTGCAGTCGTGACCTGCTCTGCTCCTCTCTCTAACTTGGCAGTCTACCTTCCTCAGGTGATAAAAGGAATAGACAGCGAGTAACAGCTGATTAAGGAGTCAGAAGGCAAATAAGGGGACATCCCCTCCACACCCCAACCCAGGAGAAAGAAGGAAACCTTCAATTTATAGCAGGCTGAGATGCAATCTAGGGAGGGTTGCAGGGTACCTATCCCTTGTTATTTGTGAAAATAGGGTCTGGAATGTATATCTGTCAGTCCTCTAGGGACAGGTTTTACTTTTCTCTTTTGAAGACTTAAAAACAAACAAACAAACCACACACTCACCTAGAGACACCTAGAAACTGCTAGACATATTCAGCTCCCCACCCCGATTTTCCAGCTCATGGAGGAAGTGTGGTTACTTGTGGTGACAGCATCTCTAGCCCAGCTAACAGCACCTGCATCGATGCCTCCTTTCCACGGTATCAAGATTTATTGTTCCTCAAAATCAAATATTGACCTTGGCTTTTTGTCCATCAATACGCGACCTTTCAAGTCGATAGAGCTGAATTTGCTAGTCAGTGCATACTTATTATTTCCCCTGCCCTGAATTGGATGGCTCTAACCCAGGTCATAGGCTGGACCACAGAGATGCTCTGTGTATAACCTCTGCATCTGGCAGTTGTACTTGGAGTGTTCTGACAGGCCTGAGTGGCTTTCAGGGGCTGGATTTTCTCTGTGGTTTCAGAAGCCATACAGAGAAGGTCTGGCCTCCACTGGGATCCATGCTTTTTTTTCATGGAGAAACATTTCAGCCTGTGGGTATCTAGCTCCAAAAACTGGGATGCTCAGGACACAGACCAACACGGTATCCTTCTCCTTACCCACCCCAGCATATTACGTACATATTGCTATGGTCCAAACATCTGACAAAACAATGTAAGAAAGGAAGGGTGGCTTCAGAGATATCAGAGCATCATGCTGGGGAGGGTGTAGCAGAGAAGATCCCATCAGGAGACCCATGACATAAAAAGCTCTCAGAAAGAGGACAAGTCAGAACCTAGTATCCAAGGTCAGCCCCCTACATACAAATGACCTACTTCTTTCTGCAAAACACTGCCCTGTTAGCTCCTGCTGTTAACTTTACACAAACATAAAGCCACCTGAGAGGAGAGAGCCTCCACTAGAGATTTGACCAGATTCTCCTGTGCCCATGTCCGTGAGCTATTTTCTTAATTGTTAATTGATGTAGGAGGGCCCAGCCCACTGTGGGCAGTACTGTCCCTACTCAGGTGGGGTGGGCTATATAAGAAAAGGAACTGAGCAAACCAGAGGGAAGAAGCCAGTAAGCAGCATTCCTCTGTGGCATTCCCAGTTCCTACCTTGAAAGTACCTACCTCTTTGGCTCCTCTTGATGATAGCCTGTAACCCTTTCCTCCCCAAGTTGCTTTTGGTCATAGTGTTTATAATAGCGACAGAAGCTAAACTAGAACACTTGCCTCCCAACTTTTACCACCTCCCAATAATGCCATCATAACAGAAATCTGTCAAGGAACAAACCCAATTATTATTAGGTCAGGGCCCCCACCATCTCTGTAAATACCACTATAGACAACCCAGGGGTGAGCTTCACTAATCTCCCTGTTTCTCGGTCAATCAAGATTGCCGTCTCATCAGACTAGGAAGATAATAGACTGAAGCACTGTTAGCCAATGACTGAGCTTCTGGGCGGAGCTAGAGTGAGGAGTAAGAACCCACCCTACTTCTAGTACTAGCTCTGTCACTTTGGGGAGGTTCTTTCTGTACGTTCCCTCTGTGCCTCAGTTTCCTTATTTGTGTCATAGGTTGTTAGAGCGGCATTTATAAAATAATTCACATAAGGTACATGATCAACACCAGGCACTGGATCAATGTTCCAGGCAGGCACTGTTTATGCTCAGCCGTGCTTGACTGTCCCTTGCAGCCACATGAGGCTTGGCATTGCCCATGACACCCTCTCACGAAGGTTGTGCGGTTCAAGACACTGACATGCAAGAGGAACAGTGATGAGTATTCTTATCTGTCACCCAAGTGAGCCTAAGAAAAGCTCAATAAAATGTCACTCTGGTGTCTGTGTGGAAGTTTCTGAAAGTGGTCCCCAGCTGAATCAGGAGAATGAATGAAGAAACTCCCCTTTATCACCAGAGGGGCAAGCACATCATGTACACCTGAGATTCAGCCAGGATACTGACACAAAGGGAAAGCAGATCCCTCTTGTTTTGAGCCAGACTATCCATCTGCCCTTGGATATTGCGGCAGGGTGTGGAGGAGGGGGTCTTGCTTTTCAGGCATTCAGTCTTGAACCTGTTTGCCATCTACCTCTGCTTCCATGTCTCTGCAGCTCCCTGACAGTAGGTATCAGATGGAGTATTCTCAGCCTCCGTAACTGCATGAGTCAATTCCCATAATAACCCTGCTGTTGTATGTCTACGTCTTTCCTGGAGGCTGTTGCTCTGCAGAGCCCTGACTAATACAGATGGTACAAACCCTTTGCTCCGCTCTCCCATCTCTTATGTGCCTCAGCCACTGGGAAGGTGACAGGTTGCTGATGGTTCGGTCTGTATGGTAGTGGATTGGCTGGGTCACTGCACAGAGTGTCCTCACCCTGGAGAGGGGCAGGGTCTGTGGTGGATGTTGTGAGCAGGAAACAAATCTGTGTCAAGTTACTAAGGTTTGCAAGCTGTGACTACTGCAGTCCAGATCTGGCTCTCTTCACTAATGTGGTGCTCAATAAACATTAGCCATGGCTATTTGTGTGCTGCTGCAGACCAGCCGAAAGCTCTGGTGATCCTATCCCCTACGGAGAAGCTCCTGGGCTGTGGCCCTGGCCATCACAAGCTCAACTCTACCTGAACTTGACATAGCTTCTATCCTACACCTCCAGTGGAGCTTGACAGTGGATGGTATTCTGGCCTGCTTTGACTGATGATAGGGCTTCAGTCTTCTTCCTTGAGGGACCTCCTCAAGGGGTGTGTGTGTGTCTGTGTGTTTGTGTGTGTGTGTGTCTAAGTGTGTGTTCATGTATGAGGCGGTATTTGTGGAGTCAAGAGAACAACTTTGAGTGTCATTCCTCACTGAATGGCCCACTGTGGTTTTTTGTTCTGTTTTATTTTGCCTGTTTGTTTGTTTTTGAGACAGGATCTCTCACTGGGCTAGAATCAGGTTGGCTAGGCTTGCTGGCCAGTGAGCCCACAAGGGTCCACTTGTTTCTGCCTCCTAAGCATTGTGATAACAAGCATCAGTCACCTCACTCATCCTTGAACAGCCTTTTAACTCCATAAAACAATTGTTCTCTCCATGTGAAAGTTCACTACCTGCTGCAGGAGGGGAAGCAAAATGGCCTCATGGGTCAAGGATGCTGCTGCATTCGGCATCCTCATGGCCTCCGTTTAGAAATCCATGCTCATAGTCATTATAAGAGTAATTCTGGGCATTTTCTCCCCTGTCCGGGAATTCCCCTGATAAAGCTCTGTGTGAATCCTCCATGGCTAGTTATACCTCCTCATTGTTGATAGACAAGAGTAAAGGAAGCCGAAGAATGCAGTGGCCATTCTTGCACGTTGTGACCATCAGACTATGGGATATTCCTGACATGTGCCTGCTGTGGAAACCTGTGATTGCTTAGGGGTGATTGATGGAGGCAGCAGGCAACATGCAACCCAGGGAAGCCTGAAGAAGCCAGGTCTCTGAAGAATGTCACTAGAGGGTCACTGCCCTGGCCCAGACTCTTTCTCAGGACAGCAATAGCCTGAAATCACCATAGAGTTGTAAAGACAAGGCTGTCTTTTGTGGGCACTCAAGTCTGTGTGATGGTTGTTCAGTCAACTTTGCCAGGTAATGTCCCAATGTGTTTATGTCCCCTCTATGCGGAAAGGACCTTGGAGTGCATTAAAGACACAGTGACACAGGCAGAGGGTCTGAGCCTCTGCCTATGGCAGCCATGCTGCCACACTGCCTAAGCTTGAGTCCCTGGTCTACTCCCACATGGCCTCCTGGGGGCCTGGTGCAATGACTCCTAAGTATGCTCAGTGCTCTGTGGCTCTTAGCCAGGACCTATGACGCCATTTTCCATTTTTCTACCCTTTACAAAGCCACAAGCTCAAGTGTATGCTGGGTAAAACAGCTGTTGCATTAAATCATGTTTATTGACTACTAGAAAGGGCTGGTCAATGGAGAGAAAGCACCCTTCACAACAGAAGACACAATCCCCTGCTTCTCTTTGCTCTGCAAGTCCTGCGCATCTCTGAAGCACAAGGAAATGAGCACCCCTTCCTGGAAGCCCACCCTGACTCCTCAGGTAATACACAAACATGTTCCCTCTTCCCCAAATAGGGCCAGCCATCACTGCAAGGAAACTGATGGCTGTGAACTATATTCTGTCTGTCAAACATCTGCCTTTACCAGTAAGGGCAAAGGATGAACCATTTTGCTGTCTCTCTAGTGCAGAGCACAGTTCCTGGAGCAAATCTCAGTGGAATGCCTAAACAATGTCGGGTTTTGTGTTTCTTTCTCTGCTAAGTCAGCTGTAGTTCTAAGAAAGTCCTGAGCATGATCTTAGACTTACCTGAGCCAGATTCCCAGGCTGTCTTGTTGCATAAAGGAGATGGAATATTCCAGAAGTAAAATCACTCATGAGTGCAAATTAAAGTCCAGGAAATGTTAGTAACTCATCCTCATTCAGCAGCAAACCAGGGCCTCAGCCTGGCTTTGTTGGTGTCAAGCTATCTCGTCAGGTCATTTGCTCCAGCACAGGCTCTATCCTCATAGCTCTAGTCTTTGGGGCGGGGTCTTGGCAGAGTTGTCCTGGGCTGCAGAGAACCTCAGACTAGCACATTTTATTTATTTTATTTTTACAGAGAGGAGACTGTTTGTGTAAACCATCTGAACCACTCAAAATCATGTGAGTACCATCTCACTGGCTCACTGCCCTACAGTCCTGTGATAAGAACACTTCCCTGGCTGGTGGGGACGCTCCCTCCACCAGGCTGCCTGACTAACACTGCCCACCCCACTCTGAGGCACCAGGTGACACTAGACAGAAGAATGATTGGAGCTCACTGCCTCATTGGTCCACTCCTGGACTCATCAGAGTCGTGCTAGGGTGGACAGTCTCTGAACAAGAAGAACAAATAACAGGGGACTATGCAGAGAGATTCAAGCATGATATTAGGTATGGACCACCAAGTCCTCCACAGAAGGAAGTCTCCTCATGGAACTGAGGTGTGGGTCCCACAATAGGACCTTCTCTTGTCTAGACCTTGAGGCAGTGTTTTGCAGAGGACTGGTATCCTGTCTCTGCATTGGCACCACAGGGGACACTCAAGCAGGGGCTCCACAGGTCCTACTTTGAAAAATATTGCTCCTTTGGTCCCTCCAGGTGGGAAGACCTTTCTGAGATGGGGATCACATGGGACTGTCCAGCTCAGGGGCTGTCACCACTTTAGGTGTACAAATAGGAAGAGAGTGTCAGGAGACAATGACAGTGTAGCCTCCCAGGAGCCTTTGATCTGACAGCTCCTGGAGCCTCCTCAGCAGCTTCTCGCTTACTAGGCCACTATCAGCTCCCTGATGCGGAGGGACCTTGGTAATGAGGTTCTATTAACGGAGCTGGATCCCGATTCTCAGAACTCAATGTTCAGAATAAACAATGGGGCAGAATCCTATTAAAAAGGGCTTCCAACATGGACAAATTAAGCCCTTGGGAATGTTGTACAAAGAATACATTTTCCCAGTGTCGAATCAAGATCAATAGAGAAAAACAAATAATTTCAAGTGAGAGTTGTCATAATGACTCTCAGGTTTGGGCAGGGGTGGTACACAGTATTTTAGCCTGAGGACATCCCAGCTTATATAATGAGGGTGCAGGGGTGGGGCTGGTCTTGGGCTGCAGGGGTGCATCGACTCCCAGGTGGCTCAGCCTGGCTGACACTGAGTCTCATTTGTCTCTGTCAAGTCTTCCCTCACTGTGGAGTTGTTAGCCTGTCTCGTGCTACTGAGCTTGCTGAGGTTGGCCCAGCTTTGGAGTAGCAAAAGAAGCCAGAGCTTTGTTCAAAGCCAAGAGATCTGCATACACCTTACAGAATGCTGTCTGTAACTCTCCCCCAAGAGAAGAGGGTCTCTATCATCTGCTCCGATGCCTCCTTGTCTTCAACCATTCCTACCTGCCACTCACTTTGGACTGTCATGCCTGTAGCACCCAGTGTGTTCTCCGGCATCAGTAAAGTTCTTACCTGTTGCCCCACCCTGGTCTGGAGGGAGTCTTTCTTTTAGAAACCTCTGCTGAATTCTTTCCTTCTCTTCTTGATTCTTGGTGACCTGAAAAATCACCCTTGTCTGTTCCCCTAGAGTGCCAGGCAGGGCTCTCAGCTGCCATACACCCTCTCTTGCTCCCTGAGTGGATATCCCAGTGAATCAAGCCGTCCAGTTGATCAGAGAGCTTCCTGATCTTGCCTGGGGTCCCTTCATTGATTTCAGCTCCCAATATCATCTCTGAGTCATACTCCAGTGAACAAGTCATTTCCATTAGAGCTCTGGGGGACTAAGATGGACAAGACACTGGTCTCAGGAGGCAGGGACTCTAATACATATCTGCTCTCCACTAGGAGACAGGGTAAGAGAGAGACAGAGAGAGTTGAGACTGGTTCACAGTAGCCACAGTCCCTGACTTCAACCTGATGTGCTATTGTGCATTGGTGATGTCGCTGAGGTTTTCCTCCATGCAGAGCTTGTGCTACATGCACTAGAAGTGTGTGTGTGTGCGCACACACACACACACACACACACGCATCTTTAGGCTGAGCCACAACATCCAGTAGGTTCTGTATTTTCCCCCACTTCCCAGCTGACAAACAAGTGACTGGACAGGGTCCTGGGGTCAGGTGGACTCCAGGCTTCTGCCTCTCAGAAAGATCTCCTCTGCTCTATTGAGGGTGGAGAGGTATAGGGTAGGTCATGGTAAGGTAAACCTGGAGAGGGACTGGAGGTTTCCTGGATGGTCTGGGCCTGGCCATGTGGGAAGGTGGAAGGAAGAGTTTCCAAGCTGGCTCCAGCCTTGGTTGGCCTGAGGCACACACTGCTGGGATGGCTTGAAATGCTTTGCCTTTCCTAAAAACCCACAGTAGAATTGGATCCCCACAGGGAAGTGTTGAGAGGATGGGAGCAAGGCGCCTATAGTGGGTGGAGTGAAGCTTTCAGGGACACTGAGGGTCTGACAAGATCAGAAGGTGGAGCCCAGTGATTAAATGTGGCGCGTCTCACAAGAGTGAAGAGAGGCTAGAAGACTCAGTTTCCGGCTTTCTTCTCTCTCCTTGTGGACCTTACATTATGACATCCCACAGTTCTTTAGGACTTTGCAAGAGTCAAGGCCAACACCAGACTTGAGCTTTTGACCTTAGACAAGAACTATAAGCCCAAAGAAACGTCTCTTACTTTTAACTTTACCTATCTCTCCTCTTGTTCGTGTCTTTCATCATCTCTGTCCTGTGTCACAGTCAATTGAAGTTGGTTCGGGTAAAGGCTGCTTCCATAAGACTCCCCCTGTCTTCTTTGGGGATTACTATAAAGAATCAGCTTGTTCGATAAAAGCTTTAAGAAGTTCCACAGCAACTTTTGCTTCTCCCAGTGTGCCAGGTACACTGGACAGTGGGTGTCAGTCCTGTCTCCTCATAGCTCTTGTTGACACCCTTATGCCACTTTTATAGTTAGTTATCCATGAGCAATGTGGCCAGCAGCTGGACAGAGGTGTCTCCAGCTCCAGAGCTTTGGAACATGGTAAAACCTGGTGAGGAGGAGTCTAGGATCTAAATCCCTAGCAGATACACACACACATACTGGTTGCTATTATGCATGCACATTAGGGTGGTAGCTTTGGTGGGGACCTATCTCAGCCATTTAAATGGCAGCAAACTTCATTTCTCTGTGTTCAGCTTATACAGAGGACCAGGCAGAGCTGGGCAAAGTTGTTTATCACAATCTTGTTAGTGAGACTCAGAAACAGAAGTGGAGCTGGTGGTGCAGCTCTTTTGTTAAGAGTGCTTGCCTAGCCTGTAAGAGGCCCCAGCACTACACAAACGGTGCTACATGCTGTGTTACTTAAAATTTCCACCTCAAAATCAACCCACCAACCAAATAAGCCAACAGAAATGGAGACCATCGTTCTGTCTATGAGGAGGAGGTCAGTGGAAGGCCTGTGGTCCTTATGGATCTCAGTAGTCACAAAGAATGGGAAAGATGTATGTGTACCGAGAGGGAGGGCACCCCAAGCATGTGCTAGGCCTGCAAAGTAAGGTTCAGAGCATGGGACCTAAGGCCTCTGAGATATACCCTAGACCTTTTACAAATTATTTTGAGACAGGGTCCTACTTAGTAGCCCAGGTTGGCCTTGAACTCACTCTGTTGCTCATGCAGGTCTTGAACTTGTAATACTCCTGTCTCAGACTCTCTAGGGATTATAGACAGGCACCACCAGAGTCAATATGACAGTTAAATGAAGGGGGAGGGGGAAGAAGCCTATTTGTGTATTTGTATTCATATGCAAATATGCATATACATGTCATAAATACGTGGGATGTCATGGAATCAGTGGGAAGAGAGGAAGCTATATGTACAGAATCTCTGAATTCCATGCCTATCCCTCACTAATTTGTAACTCAGGGGAAACAATCTGACCCATGTATTCTTCAGTCTGTTCATCCAGAAAATATGGTAATTATATTTCAATCTCCAGAAATTATGGAGGGAAGTCAGCAATGAATTACATCACCTAAGCAAGGCTTTTGAGTGGTTGACTGGCTCCTGGCTAGGACAGAATAAGCGAACTATTGTTTTTTTTTTTTAATTTTTATTTATTTTTTACCATGGTGCATCTCTTCTGGTCCACACATCTTCACATCTCAATTCAGTGATGGAAATGTGGCTTTCCTTTCAGCCCTTTGTGTTGGGGTGTAGTGGTTTAATTAGAAACGCTTTTTCTGTCGTGGTAGCATGTACCCTAATGGCCTGGCTTAAAAAGGAAGACACTGAAGTACAGTCAACTAAATTGTTATCTACGGTGGTTCTTCCTAGGGCTCCCTGCTCTGAACTGAAGCCTGACAGGCAGTTATAGGATCCCCACAGCCAGCTGGCCCCCTTGGCTTCCCCAGGGAGAGGGTGCTGGGGAGGGATCAATGGGCCTGCAGCCCATCGGGAGGTCTGATATTTTATAAGCAGCGAGTACCCATGTTTACTCATGCTTTTGCTTAGCGTTGCTGGGCTGCAGGCGGCAGACACTAACACTGGTTAACTTCAGCAAAAAGGAATTTATTGGCAGGATGTCGAGAGCTTGGAGAAATGACAGGAACCCAGGGAAGCAGACTCTGGGAAGGCAGGAGGAGCCTGGGCCTTTCGGCTCACCTAGCTCAGGAGCTGTGACCATCACATACAGAAGGGAACATCTGGTCTGCATGCTGCTGAGGTTGAGACAGTGACCTCCAGCTTAGTCTCTGGATTCAGTGGCATTTTTTCATTCTTGCTTGTCTGTCAACTGAGACTCCCTCTTTTCCAGGCTTGTTGAATTAATTCCCTGCCTTAAAGTCTTGCAGGCAAGTGGTGAAGTCATGCTCCCACTGTGGACACAACTGTAGATTCTAACATCCTTTGTAGGATTCTGTAACACAAGGTCTGCACATCCTTTGAGGAAGGTCACAGACATATATGTATAAGTGGGTCAGTTGCATGTCACCTGGGGAAACGAGTAGCAGGCAGTGTTGTAGAACACTGTCAAAGTACTTCTGTATAGATGGCAGGATGCTAGGGCAGCTGCTGCAGCTGCGACCAGTTGGAAGAAGATCCATGTTGTGCCCAGCATGGGAAGCAAGGTGGCATCCTGCATGCAGTGGCCACATGGATTGGTGTCCTGAGGACTATTCGGCTAAGTTCCCAGCTGTGGCCTGGCTGCCTTGATGCTGCCCATCTGCTGGTCTTCCCGCCAGGCCTGTGATCTTTCTCACCTTCTGTGGAATAAATCCCTGCCTGCTTCAAACTGACCAGGCCAGAATCTGTTGCTGGCAACCCGAAGCTTGGCTGACATTCTGAATGACTCTCAGCAGATGTATGTTCCCAGAAGAGAGGTCGAGGCACGTTTCTGCTCCCCATGGGATCCCGGAGACTGGAGTTGGCCCTTTGGCTTTCCTAATGGGAGGCAGAAGCCTAGAATTCTCCTCCACCAAGACCACACACAGTGGGGAAGAGGCAAATTCCAGAAGGAACAGAGGCTACTGTTAAATGAGGAGTGTGGGAGCACAGTTAGCAAAACAGGACACATGTGCGCTAACCAATCTCTCCTCATCCAAGTAAATAGAGTGTGCAGCCCATGCGCAGGAAACGGATCTCTCCCTTCCTTCCTGTACACCACACACACACTGCAAGCCGGATGCAAGCAGACACTGTAAAGCCTTCAGGATATAGCACTGACTGCCTTCCAGACACCCAGGTAAGTAAAGAGACCAAGGATGGCTCCAGAGAAAAGTTGAGAAGAGTTAGGCCTTGGAGAAGGACTGTGGGGTGGGGCAAAGAGAAAAGGAGGCAGAGCCGCAAAAGCTTAAAATGGTCTTAGAGTCACACAGGGCCACAAGCACAGGCTCAGAGGACACAAAGGGGTACAGTGTGTGTATGTGTGTGGGGGTGTCTGTGGGAAGATGAAAGTTTGGGGAGAGAGCCTGAGAGTCAGGCTGGGGTTTGGAAGTATGAGCTTGAACGTCAAATAAAAATGGCTCCCTCTGGAGAGACTTGTCCTTAGGCCAGTCTCTGAGAAAGTTGTGTGGATGGTAAGCCTCATGAGCAGATACTGGAGACAAGATACAGTGCAAGAGAGAGCAAGCTGGGGCTGTAGGCTGAGAGCCTTGCCGACAGCCTGGTGGAACCCCAATTAAGGATCTGCTGGAAGAAGTGCTTGTGTCCAATATTGGGGTCTTTGGTGTGGAAGAGCTGGGAACCCCTATCGGTCATACCCTGTTGCCACTCCCAGCTCTGCCCAGCTTGCTAGCTGGCTGGTTTTTCCTTTGCTTTCAGCCATGGTGACTTCCAACAGTGCTCTGCAGAATCCCCAGGACTTCCCAGAAGAGGCCCATTAGAGTCTGTGTTACATGTAAAAGTTCTGCTTCAGATGTTTGTCATATAAGAGATCCTGCCATTAAAGTCCATCCAGAAAAAAAAAAGCAATGGATAAGCTTTCTGAGTTCCCATGTGGCTCTCTTACTACCCTGGGTGACTAACATGTTCTGGTTTGCCACACACAAGTTTCATTTTATCTAGTCCTACGTTAAGATGACCACACCCAGTTAAGCCAGAAAGTTAGTACCCTTAATGTTAACATTCTGCTCTTAAAAGGCAGACTAGTGTCTGTAGAGGTCACGGGGTCAGGGGTGGGCTGAAGGACTGTGCTTCAGTGGAAGCGGCATGAGCCTCCTGTGACGAGCCAGGGATCCACTAAGGCAACTGGGAAAGCTACATGAGGAGCGAGAGAGTCGCTAGAGCGTAAGAGATTAATTCCTGTGATATGGATTGCTGGGACTGCCTCCCTGGGACTGGAACCACTGGTCTGGTGTCAGGATCCAGAGAACCAGAACCCTGTCCGCCTAACCCCACAGCAGCTCATCCTTACTGATAGGCCAGAGATGTTCAAGGATAAGCCAGTGGCTCCACAGAGCTTGTAGGGTCCAGGCTTCCTCATCCTGCCCTATCAGACTTGCTCATCTCAGCTTGGAACTCCAGCTCCAGCTGTAGCCTCCCTCCTGGAGGTCAAGGATGGCACAAGAAAGGAGCAGCGTCTGGAGAAAGAGCAAGGCAAAATGTACAGCCATCCTTGCAGAAGCTAGCTGGTCGGGGTTGATACAGTGCTTCCTCTTGAAAAGAGGCTGGGAAATGATGTATTTCAGCTGAGTGAAACCTAACCGAGAGAGAGAGAGAGAGAGAGAGAGAGAGAGAGAGAGAGAGAGGGAGGGAT
>NW_021620795.1:720295-740717 GCF_004785775.1 Grammomys surdaster | reverse complement strand
GAGAGAGAGAGAGAGAGAGAGAGAGAGAGAGAGGCAGAGAGAGACAGAGAGAGACAGAGAGAGACAGAGAGAGAGACAGAGAGAGACTGAGACTTAGCAGCGTCCTCAGGAGGTTCTTAGAGGCCTTAGAGACTTCTAAGTACACTGGCCACCCAATCTCCCTATCACAGGAGCTTATGTCTCAGAGTCCCCTGGATCCCAAGCGCCATAGATGCCAGGCTTGGCATGATCCACACTGCTGGGGTGCCACCAACAGGCTGCCGGAAACCCCATTTCTTTTCTCTTCCCAACAAAGCCAGATGGCAGGCAGTGTGACTCCATCTCCAGCAAAGTCCAGGGGACTTTGTCCCCTCCCTGTCTGGAAAGCTGCGCCCCCCTCCCGATGCACTTCCTGTGGCCCACAGCCCAGCCTCTCTGCGAGTGAGATCCGCCCTTCCCCCTCCCGCGCAAGCCCAGAGCGAGTCAGCCCATCTGGTTCTATTTCACTTCGTGTTACTCATCAGGATGTGTTTGCCAGGAGTTATTTGATGTTCAGGAAGAATTCTGAAGCTTTTGAAAAGAGGTAAATAAAATCCTTTATCCCCCAAAGAGTCGTGAAATTGTGTTTTGCTCAGGAGGTGGCAGGCAGCCATGTGAGGTCTGGAGGCCCCTGCCTAGCCAGGCACAGGGGCTGGAGTTTCACGATTTGTTCTTCTGTCAGTCAGTCCGAATCCCCACTCCTCCAAGCCCTTCCTGATGCTCTCTTGGGATGCCCGAATTTGGGAACAGATGAGGGCTGCCTGTGGGGACAGCCCAGTCTGTCTCTTGCTCTTCAGCCAAGAAAGCTTTTAGGGAGCGTGCTCCTTCTGGTCCTCAGCCCTGTCACTCCACAGCCATGCGTATGAGCTCCAGGGGGAGGAACCGGAGCAGAGTTCCCTGCCACAGAACAACCTGTGAGGGTGACTGACAGGGGGTCTGGGTTGGGGGAGCTCACCCATCTGCTAGGGTCTGGATATCACAAAGCAAGAGAGCTGACATTCCTCCAAGCTCCCGTGAATGGCAACAGACATCGTGGATGCTAGGATATCCAGAAGGAGAGGCTCTGCCTGCAGCACTGTCCTACAGAGGGAGGTCCCACCCCCTCTAGCATCAGTCTCTCCACACAGCCCAAAGAAGTTTCAGTGCAATGTCAAAGTTTCCCTCACTGGCAAGGACTGGATCCTCACTCAGGTCTTGTTAATCCAAGGTGGACCCCATTCTACCTTGCTGGGTACCCTTAACCATCTTGTAGAGGAGAGACCAACATTTGTGTGATTGGTTGCTCTTCAGGCAGAGGCTGAGTGTTTACTTCCACCCTAAATAGCCCTTATTCTATGCAATAATCCCCACATAAACACCCAGGCAGAGGAGTGTGGGATCACCCCTGTACCTCTCGATCTGTCCTTCCTATTTACGGGGATGCCAGAGGGCTGCTCCACAGCCTAGAGCAGTGTCATCTCAAATCCTGCAGCATGTGAGGCTTCCCACCCACTGCATCCCTCGTGACAGCTTACAACCCTGACTATTAAACATTGATCACTCAAATTTAACATCCCATCTTCCCTTTGATATCTTCAACTGCTCTCTGCATAAGACAACAAGCCGCTTTCTGCAGCTCCGTATGAGGGAGACTTCAAAGGCTTCTTCCCCAGTCCCTCAGCACTGCAGCTCTGGGATTCTGCCAGAGACTGTAAGGTTTAAGGCATCCTCTACTGGCAGTATCTTTGGGACTTCGGCCTGTAGGGAAACCTCCATGCTTGAAGTCTTGAATTCTGAGGTGATTTGTGCATAACTTGGAAGCTGATGGTATGTTAATTTTTTCTAGAACCATCTGTGGGTCATGGGAAAGGATTTAATTCAGAGGCAGAATCATTGGGCTTATATCCTTGAGGAGCCAGGCCTGCATCCCTGAATTGCCCCCTGACCAACTCTCAGGGTCCTCAGGAAAGTTCTGGATCCCTATCTGTTAAATGGATATGATCATTCTTAGCTTTCAGCAAAGTTCTTGAACAGGGGGTGTGGGTACCTGGCCCATCACAAGACTTCATTCTACTTTCTCTTGGTACCACACAGTGTGGACACATTCCTGGACAGGAAGCTTCAGTGACTGAGTATGACAGGAAACGTTGAACTCCTGAGGCACTTGAGAGTCACAGCTGGCAGCCTGATCACCAGTCATTATCATTCTCTACCTCACACAATCCACTGGGGGCTTGTACTTTATTTCACCTGTGTTAATCAGCAGAGCTACCATTTATGGGTCAAGGCCAGAGCAAAGAGATTGACCAATGTCACCTCACATCAGCTCTACAAGTACCTCAAAGGTAGCCTTCCTCATGGGACCTATTTCTGCATGAGTGTCTTCCTGGGTAACAGAGTCTACCTCATGTTAATGGCCATGTGGGACTTGAAGCCAGGTCAGTGGGGCTGAAGTTCCAGCCCTTGCCTCTGTCTTCTAGCTGTAGCGACATACTCTCAAAGGCACTTGGTGCTGTGTCTCAGTGCCTAGGGGTCTGCAGTGCAAGATGTCATGGTACAGAGAGATGGAACAGAGAATGACAAAGACAGTCTGTTCAATTTCACACACCGTTTTTTTTTCTTTTTTTACTTTTTCTTTATTTTATTTATTTATTTATTTATTTATTTTTTGAGTAGCCATCCACATAGTGTAACAGCCACTATGGCCCTAGGTTCCTCATGGCCCCAGACTTAAAGACTAGATTGTGGTGTTCCTGATCTCTAGAACCCTGTGGCCTCTAGCCCTCTGACTTGTTAGGGTTGCTAGGAAATGGACTGCTATCTCTTTGTGTGGAGATTCCCCCACCCTGGAGATGCCACTTGCAATGGAGTGATCTCTGAGTTGAGGGGAGAGTACTAGAATCTCCATTCTATTCCTGGAGCATCCTGAGTGGACACCCCAGAAGCTTGGCTCACTGGCTCCACTGCCACCCGCTGGGATCACACAGACTGCATCTGTCCCTTTGTCAGAGATTTTAGAGTAGTGGTTTTTGCCCAGGGTTCCTTTCTTCAGGTCAGATGGTTCCAGATCCTCGCTCCAAAGCTTCCCTTGGAGTATGTCTTTGCAGTCTGTAACTTTGCAGGAGAGAGTGGGAAATGAAGACTGGGAGGGAAGGAAGGCAATGTCATATACCTGCAGGAGAGCTTCTGGGGCTAAAGGCATAGTACCTGGCTGCGGGACGGAAAGGATGGATGACCAGGGAGATGAGTGAATGCAGTCCTCTCCCATACTCCCTTCCTCCTGGTCAGAATCCCTTCCCATCCCTCCAACGAGAACTCAGCACGGCAAAGCCATTGTAGCTTTCCCTGTGCTATGGGGAAGTTGCTGGTATCCCCTAAATTGTAGGGCTGAGCTCTCGAGATGGGGCATATCAATGTCTAAACTGTTGCTTAATGAGGGAGACAGGCACTTTCATTTGAGAAGAGCCAGTGTCATAATGTTCCATCCTTGCTGACTTATAACAGTTTCCAAATGGCTAGCTGAGACAGAGGCAGAGAAGCAATCCTCTAGTGACAGTGCTCTTCATGGGGTATCTGAAACCCCATATATAAAAACATGCCACCCCCTAAATGGTCATTTGTCATTTTTGTAGATTTTCTTTACTTTCTGTATAATAAGGAAGGGCAATGAATGAGGTAGACGGTGGACTGGCTTTGGGGTCTGAATTAGGACTTACATCATCTTCTCTGTGATTTGGGGGAATTAAATTATCATCTCTAAAACTCAATCCTTTGCTTGGGAAACAAGGTCAATAATGCATGACTCACAGAGTGTCTGGAAAGACGGAACGAAAGGCATTGGCAAACTGCCAAGCATTGGTATACAGAGGGTGCTCAATAAGTACTAATGAATGAGACAACAACTTCCTGATGTGGGGAAGACAAGGTGTCTTGATATCCCCTTGTGAATAATCTCTTGATCAGAGCTTGGGGCTGGGAGCTGGGGATGTGGATTGGGTTTTCTTGAGGGGCAGCAGCTCAGCGAGTTGGAGAGGCCAGGAGCTGTCTACGGTCACCATTCAGCACTGACCCACTGGTCGGCAGTGTGTATTAATATGCCTAGGATTGCTTTTGGAGAATCTGCACAAAGCATCAAGGATCGTGGGCAACCTGCTCTCACCTCCCCTGAGCACAGTCCTCAGAGATCCAACAGCAGGCTCAGCTCTGAGCCTGACCCTGTGAGATGTAACAAACTAACCCATTATCCCCCATTATCGTTCCGTGCAGCTTCATTTGTCAAACCACACTGCTGCTGGGAAAGGCGTGGCGGAGGACCCAGCATGTATCTGTGCTGCCGTCCCTAAGCCCAGATCTGCAATGGAGTGAGAAAAAAGTCCAACATTGCCTACAGACTGTGTCTGCCTCTGTATCCGATGCTTTGCATGTCTCTTTGCCTGGGAATTAGGTAGATTTGTTGTTGTTATTGTTGTTGTTACAGTCAGCCACAAAAGAAGTGACAAAGAAAAGGAAAGACCTGGCCTGAGGTCACATCACGGTCAGAAACTGTGAGATCAGTACTGAAACTTGAATGTGGCTCCAGAACTGTGTAACCTCTATGTGGCGTTATCCACATGGAGGTGTTAAGCAAAGCCCACTGCAGCCATCTTTTACTCAACCCCACCCCGGTACCAATCTTACTAATCAATATTTCATTATCTCCATACTTGAGGAAACTGATGTCAGCTTGCTTAAGGGACTGGCTCAAAGTCACACATACGATGTCACGTGAAGTGGTATTTGAGGCCAGGTTTATTCCTCTTCAGAGTCCCCAGTACTAATCATTCTATTAGGATTAGCCTCAAATTCACTCATTTATCAAAACTTATCTCAGCGGCTGCTACAGAAAAAGGTTTGTTTTGTTTTGTTTTGCTTTGCTTTTGTTAGACACCTAGAGTTACAGAAGTGGCCTTATCATGGTCCCTGACCTCAGAAATCTCATCTAGACCTCCATCCATTGAGAGACTCCTTCGCCATGTTCACTCTGACCCTCTCTTCTGAGTCCATGTGGATCCAGCTTTTAAAGAAGCAGGATGGGCAAGGGAGGGGGGCATTTCCATTGAGGGAGATTAATCAGGACTCCTTTTACCTCAGCTCTTGGGAATTCTTTCTGTTTGCTCTCTGCTCTGTGTGTCACTTCCACTGGCATCTCTGGTCCTTCCATGGAATTAGATAACAAAATAGGCTAGATAGCACAATGACTACTGACTTGGAAGCTTTGACGTACTTCACCTCTGAACACATCCCATTGACCAAAGCAAGCTACCTTTGAAATAAATAAATTCAACGTGTGTTGAAATATTCACATCCTACAAGCTTCAAAGAAGAGAAGAACTGGAATATTCATTAACTACCAGGATGCTTAACTACCCAAACTGAAACCAACCAACCAATCAACCAAACAAACCCAGCAACACTGCTCAAGTTTGGACGTGAAGCTTTTCCTCCAAATCTCAAATGCCAATGGCCCCTGATACAATGTTCAGAGGTAGGAAGGGGCAGGGTGGGATTTCAAGGGCTCTGGATTCATTAGAGGACAGCTTCTTTGATAGATTCATAACTGAATGCTGTCTTTCTTATGGGGATGAAAATAAGGAGATGAATATTGACTGGAAAAATAGGTCAAGAGAGTCTTGCCTTTGAAAGATCTTCTCTCAGACTTGATCTGCCTTTAGTCCTCTGGGAGGGATGCCACTCTGTGTTACCACACGCTCCCTTTGTGATGTTCAGTCTTACGACCCATGAGCCAAGAAGCACTGGAACCCACTGGCGATGGGCTAAGACCTAATGAAACAGACCAAGTAAGAGCCCCTTCCATCAAATTGACCACATCGAACATTTTGTCACAGAGACAAAAATTAACATGTAAACTGAAGCAAGGTCTCCTAATTCTTACCTCTGCCCTTGCTCACAAGGGGGCATTGGCAAGTTTTAGATGACTCTTGACAAATGAATAAGCATCTGGGCCTTTGGGTTCAACCTGGAATCCTGACTCCTCAGGAGATAAAAACAGGAGAATCACAAGCCTAAGTCCAGCCTAAGTAGCTTAGTAAGACTCTGTCTTTAAATTAAACCCTGGACAAAACAAAATATGGATGTGGTTTTGACTCATTGGTAAGAGTGCTTATCTAGAATGGGTAAAGATCTGGATTCAATTCCCAATGTGCATGTGTACATGCACACACTCATACATACACATACATACATACACGCACTCATATGCACGCACTCACACAGACTCATACATTCATACACACATACACATGTACACACATGTACATATGCACTCATACACACATGCACACCCCCACACATATAAACAGAACCAGAGAGAGATATAGAGCGATAGATAGAGAGATAGAAGAGACAGCGAGACAGAAAAAAACAAGATATGTTAGCCCCCAAATAGAAATTTTCTATTTGATTCATAATACCCACCACATATTTATTGAGAATCTATTCTGGGCAAAGTCCATAAGACATGCCAGGGAACAGACTAGACAAAAATCCCCAGCCTTACGGAACTGCTGTTTTAAGTGGGAGCAGTTATTGAATGATAGACTTTGAAAGTAAGAAAATCCCAGGTTGGCATATGAATGTAGAGAAGAATGGACAGATAACTGAAATTTTATATCTTCACTCATGGATTTGGTGTTGTGGAAGCTTCAGTCATCCCTGAGGGCTCAGACTGAGCATGGTTGCTAGATGCAGAACATCTGAGATCTACCTGCTCATTCAGAACATGAAGGGGCTGAGAGGTACTTTCTGTATTGGTGAAAAGAGCCTCCCCCAACTCATCTCTTTCCCCATATCATCATTGGATTGCTTGCTCATTCACAAACTCATCTGCCCAGGGCTCTCACTGTAGGAAAACTTGACTTCAATGTGTCAAGATAGCAAATTGCCATACACTCCCTGGTAAGTATGTAACTTACACATAACAGCAGAGGACCTGGATAGGCACTCAGCTGGGTCACTGTACATGGCCTATTTCCTGATGTGTGTTTGGACTTTAGGGTTGAAGTCTTTTTGTTTCATGACATTGGAAAGAAAAACAAAGGTGGATAACCCTTTTTTGTCCTTCCATCTTGAAAGGATTGCCCCCACTTCCAAGCAGAGTCCTTGACCAGGTCTTACTTTTCTCTCTGCTTCTCTGCTAGGTCATTGCTGAAAATGAGCCAAACTCTCAGAAGCTTTGTAGAGCAGAGACAAGGCTGTGTGTTCATGGAGCCACTTTGCCCCAAGTGGCTTATGCATGTTTCCTTCACACCTCCAGAACATTGTGGAAAAGGGGGGTAGGGAGAGGGGAAAAGTTAGAAGAGATGGAGGATGGGGAGGAGTGCTGTAAAAACCTGTTACCTGGAAACATTATGGCTGCTACGCACACATACCAACTGTGGTTACGGGCACGAGACCAACACAAGATCAAGCCATCCACATTCCGCCCTAGATAGATGAGAGAGGGGCTCATGATGCTCTGCCCCTACCTGAGGCAATGAATGATTGGTGGAAGAGGTGAAGTTGTTTTCTCCACAGCTGTAGCCAATGTGATGTTGCTCATGTTCCAGTAAACAACGTCTAGCCCCAACCATGCTCATGCAAGCAACCCTAATTAAATGCAATGTAGCATAAAATATTGCAAACAAACAAACAAACAAACAAACAAAAAATCCAAACCAAACAAAACCCCCAAACCAACAAGAAGACATGAAAACAAAGGGAGTGGGGGGTGCTTGTTGGAAAAAAGAAGGGGTTCAGTGGGAGTGGAAGGAGATGACAGAGGATGCTGAGGATGAAGATGACCCAAATCCCTTATATACACGTGTGGAGTTGTCAGAGAAGGTGAGGTAGAGTGAGGTGCCCTTCTGACATGAGCAGTCAGGGCAGGCAGGCTCTGTGAACATACCTTCCTGTTTCCCTGGCAGATGGAGATCAGGGGGCTTCTGAGACAAGGAGAAGGCAGGGTCTGTGATATGGTGAGTTGCAAGGTTCAAGTGGCCTGAACTTGGAGTCAGTGCTTGTAGGAGGACCTTGTACGACAGAAGCAGGACTGTGGTATAGCAAGACAAAGACAGATGTTGCTCCTCTGCTGGGTCAAGCTACTGAGAGCTGGGTTCTCTGGATCCTAGCATAGGCAGCCTCTCTCTGGGACAATGCCTTACTGCTGTAGGTCCTCTCTGCTATTGATTTGCAAAGTTGATACAGATTCACCAAATGCTGTACCCACATCTCATCTTTTTTTCTTAAGCACACAGTCTAAGAGCCCTCTTCATCAAGAGCCAGAGACTTAGGGACAAACAGCCATGATCCAAATCCTGAAAATGTCTACAGCCCCTTACCTGGAACTCCACCTCTTCTGTCTACCAGGGTGTGGCAATTAAGAGGTCTAAGGAACGACTTGAGCTGGTACTCACAGGCAAAGTAGGACTCCACTACAAAGGCTTTGAATTGTGTTCTGTTCCTGGCCATGAACAATTCTAAGCAGAAGAGAAACACAGGCAGGTCTATGTCCATCAAGGAAAGAAGTCAACTGCAACAAACCCCACAGTGTTCCCTTATAGAGGTCGATATGAGGATACATCACTCAAGGGAACTTCAAGCAGCCATCAAAACCAATCAAAATGGCAGCCTTTGTACACATATATGGGCTCATTTTTAAGATGAAGTACTGAGGTTAAAGTGGTCAAGGTGAAGTGCAGAGCTCACAGAGCTGTTCTGTTTGTCTGACAAATGTGTACAAATGGGCACCAAAGAGATCTGTCCGTCCGTCCATCCATCCATCCATCCATCCATCCATCCATCCATCCCTCCCTGCATCCTTATATGCATCTTAAGCAATTTCTATATAGTACACAAAAATCATTCACAGCTTTGCTTCTATGGAGGGGATCTTGTGGTTGTTTAGTTCCATTCTGTTGCTGTAATAAAATATCCTTGCAACAAGCAACACAAGGGTGGCAAGGGCCTGTTCGGCTCACAGTTCCAGGTTCCATGGTTGCAGGAAATCCAGAGAAGCAGGAGTTAGAGACAGCTGGTCATTTCACCTCTACAGTCACAGGCAAGGGAAAAAACAAACACAGCCATGATGCTGCTTGCCATTATGCTCGCCAGCGTCTCTACTTTTATTTTTCACCTCGATTAACAATCAAGACAGTCCCCTACAGACATGCCCACAGGCCAAACTGAAGGAGACAAGTCTTCATTAAGACTATGTTCCAGGATGATTCTAGGTTGTGGCAGGTTGACATTTAACACTCAACAGCAGAGTAAGACTGAGTTTCTGTACACATTTGCAGTAGCTGAACTTTTAAGTGGACTTTTTATGTCCCAGTGGATTCAATGTGTGTTCTGCTTGAGGGATGAACGGGCAGAACTCTTTCCTACCTCCACTCTCATGATGAACAGAATTATCATCCAAAACAGCTTTATTCTTGGGGCTGAGAATACTTCAGCCCTACTGTGTCTAGTGGATCATCATATCCAGCCTGTCCTCACCAGGAAGCTCACTTCTCTTAGCCCAGCACAACAGAGAGGTCAGTGGGGACAGCCTTGCCAGCCAGGGATGAACAGGATCACGTATAAATATCTAGTGTGTGATAATGGTGGAATGGATTGGTTATTCAACGAATGATGTGTGTGTGTGTATGGGGGGGGTGTCACCGAAACAGTCACAAACTGAAAAATATCCCGGGAATAAAAAGTTTGTATATAAAAATAAACTCACAATGACACTTGAAGAAAATGTAAGTCAGACTTGACCCAGTGTGGAGGACCATTTGAAGGCAGCTGTAGATAAAATGTCTGGAGATAACTCTGACAGGTGAGGCTGAATGGTGTCATTACTACAATATGTCATAGGTATCATAAAAATACCAAAAGGTAAGAGGAAAGCAGAAGACACAAAAAGTGGTGTGCTAATATGCTTGATTTATACAGAAAGCCCCTAACAACGAGAGAAAGATAAACATGCCAGAAGGCAAATAAGAAACAGGAGAAACAAGTGGTTGGTCAGTAAAAACAAAAAACAAACAAACAAACAAACAAAAGACTCATTTTACTAATTTTAAAACTCAGAGGTCATTAAGATGGCCATAGGACCCCATTTTACCACTCCCTGACTTTTTAAATAGAAAAATAGTTTTCCTTTGTTTCTTTTTTTGTCAAATTTCTTTTATTTCTTAAGACAGGATTTCAAGTTATTATTGCATGATTGAATTTGTGCGTGCGTGTGTGTGTGTGTGTGTGTGTGTGTGTACAGTGCATGTCTACTCAGAGCAAATGTGGAGCTAATGCTCCTCTTCCCCATGGATTCCAGAGATCAAACTCACCCAACCCCAACCCCTGCCAGGTTAGTAGTAAGCACTTTTACTGGTGGAACCATCTTACTAGCCCAGAAAAAGTATCTTGGTTTATAATACATTTGCCCACTGTACATGCAGACATTAACCTTTGGTTTACTTAAATGAACATCTCCACGGAGACAATGACAAGGTTTGCTGAAGTTCCACATTTTAACAGTAGCTGCCTCTGGGTGATTCTTATTTCTGCTCTGTGTTGTAAAATCACTCTATGTCATAAAAACGGTTCAATAGGTTGCAGTTACTGGAAAAACAATGAAAACACATACCTGTAACTTAGATTCCCAGATTATAGGTATTTATGACAGAGAACCAAGCAGAGATCTGGGGATGGATGGGGGCTTGAAGACATTCTTTACAACACTCCAAACAAGGACAAAAACTAGAGACTACTTGAGAGTCCCAAACTAGAGAATATTTAAATTAATGATAGATCAGATAATAATGCTATGCTGTGATTTAAAAAGGTGGGGAGGGGGTATATGGTATGCTTTTCCTTAAGACTGAAAATATGTTATTAAGGATGAAAAGGAAGGTAGGGCCAGGAGCCAAAGTCACAGGCGTAAGATGACCCTTGTTTGAAAAGGACAGAAATATTAGCAGACTTGTTTTCAGATGGCTTAACTGAAGGTGAGGGCTACTATTATACACTCTTAAAAGGTTTTTAAGTGTTCTGTATGACATATATATCCCACACATAGCTTTCTTCTTCCTCCTCTTCTTCTTCTTCTTTCTCCTCTTCCTCTTCTTCCTCTTCTTCCTCTCTTCCTCTCTTCCTCTCTTCCTCATCTTCTTTTTTCTTTTTCTTCCTTCTCCTCCTCCTCCTCCTCCTCCTCTTCTTCCTCCTTTTCTTCTTCTTCTTCTTCTTTTTCTTCTTCTTCTTCTTCTTCTTCTCCTTCTTCTTCAGAAATATGAAGACAACTTAAACTGAGAAGATAAATTTAAAATCTAGGAACATATCATATATATCCAAAGTGGTATGTATATATGTTCACACACTCAGAGTTAAGCTAGAATGGCCATGGAGAAAAATACAAACATCTCAAATAAAGAGGTTTGCAGTAGAGATATAAAAGTTACTAAGAAAAAAAAGAAGGTCTTGTGTTTAGTACGTTATTAAGGAGCTGTTTCAGGAGGTTGGTGCTGGGAGGCAGGTATGCTGGGGCTGTAAGGTATAAAGGCTATCCTGGGGGGTGCTTTGTCAGAGAACCCAAAATCTTACTCCAGGTGACCTGAAGGTTCAGTGTTTAGAAATAGCCTCTGAGGAAGCAGCCACAGATGAACAGAACAGTACATGACAAGCGTGCTCACCGCAGCTTCACTTACTGATCACGAAAGCCTTGGAAGAATCCCTGCACTCACTGGGAAGGTTTGGCCTGGCTGGCAATCACAGGGAAGGTCCATAAAATAACATCTGCAGTCCCCAAACCTACAGGGACCTTAGAGCTATCAGACTGGCCAAAGGCTTGCTGCAACTTTAGCATGGCCAAAGCCTGACCTTGAACTAAAGAGAGACTTTTTAAATAGCCATCCTTCACATCAGCATGGATATTTGAGTGGGTTTTGTCTTGATATTGCCTTTGAGTCCAGGCTACCTGTAAGGTCTCACTATCAGTGCTTCATAATATGCCACTTTAACCTAATTACACCTTACCAAAAATCCAAATAATTACAAATTCTCAAATAGCTAGTCCAATGTTTTCAGATAATATTCAAATAATGGAATATTATTGTGTCAATTAAACACACCCTTTTCAGAATATTGTCCCGTGTTTTTGTTAATTACACATTATTTTAGTTGCTAAAAACAATAGGATATGAAACTACATTACTATTTTTTTAAAAACACAGAAGTATGTGTCTTCAAATTATTTGAAATCCTGAAGAGGCAAGATTAATCTTCTAAAATTTAACACAATTTATAGATATAAAATTATGAGCAATTTCAATTTTCTTCTATATAGTTTTTTTCAATTCCAAATTCTATTTTATTTATTTTTTCCCAAGATAGGGTTTCTCTGTGTAGTTCTGTCTTTAAACTTGTTTTGTAGGCTAGGCTGGCCCAGAATTCAGAGGTCAGCCTGCCTCTGCCTCCCAAGTGCTGGGATTAAAGGTGTGTGTCACCAACACCTTGCTCATTTGCCAAACTCTATAGGATTGTTTTTCTTTTTGTAACCTTGGCTGTCCTACTTATTGTGTAGACTAGGGTGGCTTTGAACTCACAGCGATCCACCTGTGTTTGCCTCCTGAATGCTGGGATTAAAGAAGTGTGCCACCTTGCCCAGTGAGCTTTTATTTTAAAAGCCCAAAGTAAGTTCCGGAGGCTTTCCACCTCACAGAAAGTAAAGCACAAATTGGCAGAGGCAGTGGTGAGTGGCTGTTGCCAGCATCCAGGAGAACCAGGCAGGAGGAGGGATGAAGCTTGGGCTACATAGGAAGTCCCTGTAGTAACAAAACAAAACAAAACAATAACACCAACTCACAGCAACAGCTGCAAAACAACCAAACAACAGACAACTTTCTTGGACACACACACACACACACACACCAGAGCCAAGCCTTAAACTCTGTTTTTCTGTATCTGATTCCAGGTTCCTTCTCCTTAAATGTGTGTAGTTAAGCCACGCTTTTTTGTTTTGTCTTTTTAAGTAATACCTAATGTAATCTTGATAAGTATTGCTGTCATTTGGATCATAACCCTCTCCTAAATGCCAGTGAGGAAATCTTCGTCTCCTGAATGGTGCTGTCAGAAGGTGGTAGAACCTTTAAGAGGTGGGGACTCTCGAGTGAAAGGCTTCATATCACCACAGGAGCACCCCTGAAGAGGAGAGTGGGACCCCAGAATTCCCTCTCACTTTCTTTTCTGTTGCTTCCTGAAGGCCACATGGTGACCAGTGTTTCTTCATCACATGCATCTGATCTGACATGTTGCCTTGCCAGAGGCTCACAACCATAGAGCTGGCACCTTGCTGCGACCTCAAAACTGTGAGATAAAATAACCTTTTCCTGTTTCGAAGTTGATTGTATGAAGAATCTGTTTACAGTGACTAGGAAAGTGGACCAACTCAAAGGCTGAGTGCAGCTTGTTATAAACAGGTGCATATTGAAAGGAGGGTACACGGGACTTTCAGCGAGACTTCTCTGGGTCTTGGTAGTCACAGACACAGGGCAGTTCTGAGGGAGAGAAGATTCTGAGCATGTCCAGTGCATTTGGTTACACATCTCTTCTGCTCCCTTTTATTTGCATTTTGGTTCAGGCTCTCTCATGGAAAACCTTCAGGGGCATCTTGGGATGTGTTTTACATAAAATGGTTTGGAAATGCTAGCTCTGTAGAAAATTTCATTCTTAAAACTGAAGTGAGTGCAGTGCCCAAGAACCATCTTCAGTGGTAGGAACACTGACCTTCGCAGGTCTGAGTGTGGCTCACAGGCATGTGGAAGGCCACATGGCTGGAAGGGGGTGCTTGTGGCCGTTACGGATGCCACTGTGACCCATGGTGGTTGACAAGAACACACATGAGAAATCCAGCTGGAAGGTCTTTGAAGGCAGAAGACTTAAGTCTACAGATACCATTCTCCAAACCACAGAATTTTCCCTTCCATGACTCTTAGAAGATGAGGAGGTAGTGGAAAAAAACCGGGCTGAGGGCCTGCAGCAAAGCTGGAAGAAGGCTTATGATGCCAATTTCCCAGGGAACTTTTGCCAGTCCGTTCCTTTTCTCTGTGTGTCAGTAACTTCATAAATGAATGAGTTGATGTGGGTAGGGAAGCAATTTTGTTGCATCTTCTATGTCCATTCTAATCAATGGATAAGAGTTTCTTTAGGCTGTAGCCCTGCTGTGGTAGATTACTAATGTCTACCTTGGGCAAAGGCAGGAAGTATGGCAATATTGCTGCCCTTTTTGCTTTCCCTCAGAGTTGAGGGACACCTAAATAGTCCTGAAGATTGGGCTGCTTGGGCAATGACACAAGAGTCAACCCCCAAATCCAGCTTATGTTTTATGTTCTAATAACCTTTATTTAGCTTTTACTCTCTTTCAACTACTGAGATTCTAAACTCACTGAGATTCCCTGTAATAGCCAAGCAATGGTTTTCTATAGCTTTTTTTTTTTCTCCCTCTCTTTCTTTCAGTCTCTTGCCAGGGATGAAACTGTTTTTACTAAAAGGGGAAAAAAAGGGAAAAAATACATATGAAAAAAATCACACATCCTCACCATGTGCAAAAATCGTGTTTGGCACGGAGAATAGTTTTTACTGAGGCCAAATGGATTTTTTTTCTTTTGCAAAATGAGTAGAAAAAGAAAGTCATACATCTCCAAAAGCTGGTATTGAATTATTGGCCCTTGTCAGTGGCTGTCAGTAAGGACCTCTGGTCATGAAAATTTTCGATGCTGGGGAACGAGAGTCCCGAGGATTCTGATGTTGGCTGCTTCTCTTCACCAGGTAAAGACTGCAACACACAGCACAGCAGTTGGCCAACCCACCATCATGAGTATCAGAGGGAGCTGCATGTGGAAGGCAGGTAGATTGGATCTCTGTAACAGCTCCGTCAGCCACTAACTGTGTGACCTTGGGCAGAATACTTAATGTCTGAGCCTTCATCAGATCTCAGCAATAAAACATACAGTAGTCACTGCATCCCGGGATTCTGCCAGTTGCCAGAGGCAAGGCTATCTAGAGAATAAAACAGGAAGCTGTGAGTTTAGTACAGAGGACATTTGGGAAGATTGGATACCCCTTATTCATTCCAGGGTCCCACCTGCAGTGCTGCAACAGAACACTTAAGCCTGGAAAATTTACCAATGGTCAACATGTTGGTGATTAAGTCTTAGTTCAGGGATTTCAGGGTCAGATTCAGATCATTGGAGAGCAAGGTACAAAGTGTGACATAGCAAGGTGTGGACTCCTTCCAATCACAGGGTGCTCAGAGAGGCAAATGGACAATAGCTACTTAGGGAAACTTGTATCCCCGAGTGCAGTAAGAAAGCTTGGAAAGGTCACTGTGACAGAAACAGAGTTGGTAGAGAGAACTGGAGTTGGGGGTTAGTTGTTTTAGGGAGAATGCAGTTAGCAGTACCCAGTACCATGGTGACAAGTGTTGGAACGTCCTCCTACCGTTCTTTACCTACAGCCTATCACGAACCCTTCAGCCAGTGTTCCCTGCCTGATATCAGAAATTGAACTTCATGGTTGAACTTGGGTGTTGCTGGAGACATTCCTGTGTGGACTGGGAAAGGAGTCCATGAAGCCATATTACAGGGTAAGTATGTCTGCAAAGACATGGAAGATCCTAGCTACAGGGCTCTCGCTGTGATGAGGACAGAGAGTCAGGGAAAGTAAATGAGGGGGAGCTTGACCTGAGTTCCCCCAATGTGATTGAGGAGTTTGGGGCTCCTCATGAAGCCTTGTCATAGCCATCTCAGAAGGATGCGACTCCCCCTTTTATGCTAACGAGAGCGGGTTCTCATCAAAAGCATTCCTGTAAGCTCCAAAACCCAACTGGTTTAGTGAGCATCAGCTCCAGCTACCCAAGCAGGAGAAGCCAGTGGCAGCTGGGTTGTGGAAGGTGTTGGAGGGCTACATGGACCAGAGTCTCTGCCTTCTGTTCTAAGTGTTAGTGGCAGAAGAGGATTTGCCACTAGAACCAGAAGAAATATCAGGTTCATAGGCCCTGGCAGGGGTCTGTTGTCACAGCTGAAACCCTTTAGGCACATGGTTTAGGTCCATGGTTCAAAGGACATTTCCTGTCTGTTCCAGAGGCTTCCATCTCTTCATAAGACCATCAACAATCGGAAGAATGAGAGAGAATTCAGGGTATTCATTTATCCAGGACAGCTTGAAGATGCCTATCTAGGCTTGGGGTGGGCTGACCTCACAAGAGGGATTCTGCCCCCCTCCATACCTGCTTACCCACAACACAGCCATAGTGTGTCTTCCTGTCTTCTGAATGGGAACCAAAGGCCTTTAGAAGGCAGCAGGGATGCTTTGCCACACTACTATGCAGGTGTGTGGGAGTCTCAGGTACATACTTACTCTGTGCTGCCTGTACCTTTGTCCCTTGGGAGTTGGGGTGGATCCCTTGAGAGTCATGTCAGGAGCCAGGAGTCAGCAGTGACTACTGCCTTACGTCCATTTCTGAGTTACAGCCTGCTTCAAGGTTGGTAAGCATTAAGTACATGGATATCTCATCGCCTGGGAGAAGAAGCACATGACGTCCCAGCCCTCTCTAAGCATCCCATCTTGTGTCAACCTGGCTTTCTGGTCCAGGGCTGTTGTTTTCCTGACCTAAGGCCTCAAGGGAGCTGTGTGTTTTGTGCCTGGGAGGGCAGTGGTGATGAGTTGTCCAGGAGAACCAAGTTATGTGGACATGAGGAGGTTCTAACTGTTGAGACGGCTTGGTTTCCTCATCTATGAGAAAACTGCACCAGCACCCACTGATAGAATGCTGGGACACGAGGCATCTCCATGCACTAAGGCTGACATTGCCTGCCACTCACTCTGGCTCAGAGGTCATTGCTGTTTGTCACCATTTCGGTGGAGGCTCTGAAGGTGGTGGCTATATCTGCAATATAATGGGACATACAGCACTCTGCTGTGCTGTTCAGCCTCAGGGCCAGCTTTGGAGCCCACACTCAGGTCTTCGGGGCCTGGGCTCTGTCCACTGGTCTCATGCCTTCCCATAACCTGAAAGGGCTCCTGAGCTGCAAGGCTACCACCACCACTGGGTAGTGCTGGCAAGTGCAGTGGCACCCGGGAGTCCTAGGGTTACTTGGGGACAATCCTTGTAGGGTAGAGCTGGGATAGCCAGATCTCTTCAGTACTCTGAAGACACTTGCAGTTATCTATTCTCTTCCTCAGACTCTGCCTGAGCTCTCACAGATTCCAGCCTAGTGCTAAATGTTAGGCACTAGTGCTGGGTGCTGGGTGCTGGGTACTTAGACAGAGTAGATGCTCTGTCCCGTCAGACCCAGACCTAGGGACAATTGAGAAAGGCAGACAAAAGAGGATGAAACAGAACGAGGTTTTAAATTTCCCATGTACAGAAGGTGAAGTAATCCCTTTCCTTTAGCCATGTGAAGCAGGGATGATGTTTGTTGCACGGAGAAGGACTTAGTCTGTTGGCACATATCTTATCTTCAATTTCCACTTGTCCTGCTCTGGGGGGTGGGGAGGCTGCCTCCCTGGCTGGGCAGTGCCAATCCACAGTCACGGCTGCTGCTTGACAGCTGGATGTCACTTTCCCCCTAAAGAACACATCATTTGCTCAGTTGTCTGGGGGCAGCTGTGCACACAGCCTGATTGCTATGTGACCTTTGGCTACTTCACTTCCTGCTTTGGATTCCATGAGCTATCTCTCAAGCTTCGAAACCTGGACGGTCCACAGAGCAAGATCACAGAGGTCAGAGAAGGTAGACAGATCTACTTGTTTCTCGTGTCACCCCTGGCTCAGGTGCCAACCAGGCATCTAACACTCTGGCAGCCAGGTAACCAAGGTCAGAAGGACACAAGTTAATCATTGACTCCAAACACTATCAAACACCCTGGTTTTCATTCCCCCTGCTTGCCCCCACAGGGATAATAAAAATCACACAACCAAAGCAAGACTCAGGGACGCCTTTTCTGAACTGGACTGACCCCAATTAACTGAGTGACCTTGGGTACTTTCCTGTCCCCATGACTTAGCTGGCTCCCCCTTGGCGAGAGTCTGGAGTTCAAAGAAACAAATGTAAGGGGGACCAATGTCACAGGGCTCTGTTCCTTAGTGGACTTGAAGTCTGGATGGGTGGTCCAGGTCCAGGCTTCCTCATGACCTCTGACCTTACCACCTGTTATCTTTGAGCCATCTTATAATGGAATGTGCTCTCTGGCTTCCCTGTCCTGGGCATTGGTTGACACAGCTGTACAGCTCTGATCCTGGAAACCCAACAGATCTCATCTTCTCCTAGAACCTAGATACTTCCTAGGGCAGGCAACCATTGGGCTTCCTTCTGGTTGACTCTGGTCTCTAACCAGAAGCAATTGCCAGTGTTTTTCATAGTGCTTTGAGCAGCCAACAGGCACAGAACCATAAAAGCCTGAAATTCCACCTAGTTCTTTGCCTCCTCACAGCAGGAGTATATAGAACAGGGCTCCAACTGCTAGCCAGGAGGCAGGCTTCAGGGGACACAGACAGAATGAGGTATCCTAGAAAGACCACCAATCCCAAAAGACCTCTGTGTGGTGAGTCTGTGGTCATGTGGCAACCCAATTCCAGAAAAGCTGAACCCACCACAGAAAGGAGGAAGAGCTCCACGCTGGGCTCCTCTTGCTATGCTTCATCCACACGCAAGAGCACACAAGGGTGCCTCTGTGGAGAGTGAAGGTATAGGCCTGACTCTGACCTGGTCCTGCCTGCGTAAGTGCTCCAGTCATGAAGACCGGGTGGAGACCACATCCAGCACCACAGCCTCTGTGCCCTTCCTAGCAGCTTCATGTGCATCTGCCCTTGGTTTGTTTTTATTTCTGACCTGACTGTCTGCCTAGGCTTCCCTGGGGCCTGGGGAGTGGAGAGCCAGTAGCTATCTGCTTCCCTAGCAGCCCTCATGAACCTGTGAACCAAACTTGAGTAAATTACTTCCATCCCCTTCAAGTCTCCCATCCTGCCAGCCCTGGGGTGAGAGGCAGAGTGAGGAATGTTAGCTCCGATACAGTGAGAAAAACAAACCATAGGAAGCATGCTTACTGCAAATGCCCTTCTCTTTCTTCCTGTTGGGGCTGGGATGTGAGACTGTCCACTCGGCTGGATCTAGCATAGCGTCCTTCCCCGTTCTGCTTCTTTAAGAGAAACCAGAGGCTAACATTTATTGGCTGCTATGGCCCTGCTACATGTGTGGCTTCAGTGTTTACAGGCCTGGAGAGGGCTGTGGAGAGGAGGCGCATTGGAGTATGGGTAGAGAATGTTGCCATTCATGGTGGTGACTGGAGTAGGTCTTGGTGTGTAGCCCAGGGGACTAAAAGGCTTATGCTTATAAAAGCCTGGTGCCAGGATAGAGGTCCTTCTATACTGGTTATAGGTGGAGAAGGGAATGAGAGAGGCCTTGTCTCTGTCATGTGCCTTGGCTCTGGAACTAGAGACTGGAGGCAGGTAGGCTACAGTGGCTAGTGGGTTGTTCCCTTTGAGTGTACGGCACCAGCGAGAGGAACATGGCTTTTCCTCCCAGCCTAGAGCAGACCAAGATGCCAAACCCAAACCAGGTTGCAATCTGAGCCTTGTTGATGGAAAGGGGGTATGTGGAGGCTTCGCAAGAATACTTGGAAGTGTCCAGAAGCTGTTGTATGCCATGGCCAAAGCCTCTCATTTCTTAGTCTTCATTGCTTATCTGGTTTCAAGTGATAGATCTAGTCCTAGGGCATTATGGGAACTCAGTTCAAGAAAGTGCTGGACTTTGTACACACACGCAGTAGTAGTCCCTATGTCCTCCACACCCACCCACTATTGCTAATTGCTACACACGCTCTCTAGCACTGCTTTGCCAGCTGTGGGGTCGGTTGCAGCAGGGGCTGAGCATCGGAAGATTATCTTTTATGTCTTGTTCTTTCTAAGAGGAGGACAGTGCTCCATTATGTTACTCAAGGCTGGAGGATGTGATTTACAGGTATTAGCAACCAGGAGCCAAACCGACTTACCTGTGTTAATATACTATAAAATGTTTATTTTGATCATTAACCTTGAATTGTGAGAATATTCAAGTATATGCAAAAAGACTAAATGGTCTCTTGACCTAACACTGCATTTCAATTGATGTTTGCCATGAGAGAGAGAGTATGTGTGTGTGTGTTATGTGCATGTATTATGTGTGTATGCATACAAGAGGTGGCTAATGTTTGGTGTTCTGTGTCTTCTCCCATTGCTTTTCATGTTATGTTTTGAGAGATATTGAGTCTCACACTGAACCTGGATCTCACCAATTCTGCAAGACAGGCTGGCAGCAAGTCCTGAAGATCCTCTGCCTCTGCCTCTGCCTCTGCCTCTGCCTCTGCCTCTGCCTCT
>NW_021620795.1:706573-720285 GCF_004785775.1 Grammomys surdaster | reverse complement strand
CTGCCTCTGCCTCTGCCTCTGCCTCTGCCTCTGCCTCTGCCTCTGCCCTACCTGTTTCACCAGTGCTGACCTATCTGTGCACACCCGGTCCTGGCTTTTGCATGGATTCCAGAGAGCCCTGCTCAAGTCTCCTGATTTGCATGGCAATCTCTTTACTAACTCTCCCTCTTACTGTTTTAATCCATTCCTTCTGGCTTTCTGCTCCACTTTCTTACTTTTCTTTATCCTCCTCTTCCTCTTCCCTTTTTTGTCTTCGTCTGTATTTTTCTTTCCTCCCTTACTTCTGTCTAGAGTATCAAAAACAAACTTCAGATATTTTATCATTCACTAATAAATACCTATGTGCTGCTACTAGTTAAAGGAATTTTAAAATGAAATCATACTTAAAACATAAACGATATCAGTTTTTAAAAAAAATTGTTTGTTTGGTTTTTCTGAGACTGTGTTTCTCTGTGTAACCCTGGCTATCTTGGAATTTACTCTGTAGACCAGGTTGGCCTCAAGCTCATAGAGATCCTCCTGCCTCTGCCTCCTAAATGCTTGTTTGTAAGTCATCTAACAACCAGTTTTTGCTTGCTCTTGCTTAATCTTCAAAATAACTCCTGGGAATCATAAATATTGCTCCTGCCTTTTGATGAATGTCAGAGGAAAGGGGGCTCAGTAATCCACTTGCAGTCCCTGGTCCCAGCTTAAACTATAGCCGTGTGACCCCTGCTGGTAAACCTTTCCCGTTACTTTACACCTCTGACAAGTGTTTATTCTGCAGCCCCTTGATTTTAGCCAAGTTAGAGGAACCTGGGATCCAGTCTATACTGCCTTGGAGTTTACAGCCAGATATACTCACACTCTGCAAAGCTTGCTCCAAGGCGCAGTGGCTTTGGCGTGTGGTCTGAGAGTTAGTTAAAAAGGCCCTGCTCAGCCCTGCTGAACTGCAATCTGCATTTTAACAATATCCAAGGGATTCATTCATATGTCCTTGGAAGGTCAAGAATGGCTGAGTAGGGCCCTGTTCTTAGCCTTGGCCACACACTCAAATGCCCTGGGGCATTTTGAAACAGTCTTATGCCCAGCCCACCCAGACAATGAAACCAGATCCCTGCCTATTGTTTACAAACTCTCTTGGCAAGGAGGATTGAGACCCAGTGCGATTGTTTTATGGCTAAAGGAACTAAATGCAATGACATCTCTAGCATCTACTGGGCAAACAGTAGGTGCTAAATTAATGCTACCCCTTTGCTTCTTTTTGCTGTCTAGCTAGGACCCCCCACAGAGTTGTGAGCTTGGGTGGCAGATTGTGTTTCCCTGGTCCAAAGGCATTGTTGGGCCACAAGAGTCTTTGACTGGAATGTTGTTCTTTGCAGGGAAACCCTGGAATCATCAACTTGGGGCCTATGTGTGGGAAGCCAAGCTGTAGAAGAAACATGAGTGGGTCACCATCCCCCCTTGCTCACAGCGTGGACTTGCTGAGCTGGAGAGTTGTGAGTAGAAATGAATAAATAAGGGAAAGCTTGGGCCCATGTGCCAAGAGCCTTTTTCTCAACAGCCGGATCCCTGACCAGACATTATCTCATCCAGCTCTCTTCCTCCAGGTCCCTCCAGGTGACGCAGCAGGGCAGGTGTCACCAGACAAAGCTTTTAGGGTAGAACTGTAGGTTGAGTCACCAGGCAGGTGGGACAGGGCTCTGACACTGAACTGTAGGGGCAGAGCAACCTGGTCCTAGGTTCTGCACACTCCTATGACCTAATGCCTCCAGGAGTCAAAGGATACCACAGTGGGAGGAGTGGGGTGGGGTGAGGTCTCAGTCCCCAAGGTGCTGTAGGTCACCAGTGTGCACTGTGCCTCAGATCATAAGGGAGGCGGCAGTCAGTCAGAAGCTCTCCTGTGAAAGTTCACAGTGGGCAGGTCTCTTGGGAAGCTAGACATCCCTGTGGCCTCTCTATGTGGCCTTTGGATCCACGAGAGAAATGATGTGTTCTGCATTCCTGTGAGGAGGATGGAGAGGATGAGGAACTTTCCAGGGTCACATGGGTTGATGTAGCATGAACAAGGCCCATGTCCTCCCTCCAATGTAACCCACGGGGTCCAAATGCTGCCTTCGATCTACCACGCACATCCAGGGATATGACTGTCCCCAGACCTGAGTGATTCTCCAGGTAGGGAGAAATGAGGTCTCAGGGTAAAAAGTGGGGACAGGGATTCAGACACAGTTGAACTTTGCTCTTACATTTGCAGTTTGCTGGGCCTCTAGACAAGTCCACTCACTCCCCTGTGTCTCTGATTTATCTCGGCTCCCACCCCGGCCCAGTCATAGACTGATTGCACAATGTGGCTCAGAAGCCTAGATTATGAAGAACTGCCCCCCAGGGCTGAAGAGCTGGTTTGATCAGCTTTCCATACAAACATGAGGACCTGAGTTTAATCCCCAGCACCAACATATAAAGCTAGGTGTGGTGTGTATATTGTAATCCCAGCTCTGGAGAGGCAGAGACAACAGGATCCCTGAGACTTGCTGGCCAGCCAGGCTAGCATAATTGGCAAGCTTAAGGCTACACAGAGAGACACTATCTCAAAACATAAGATTGATGGCTCCTGAAAATTAGCATCAGAGGCTGATCCCTGGCCTCCACACTTGCACACACTGACACATGTACAATACACACACACATACACATACACACACACACACACACACACACACACACCTGCTCAGGTGTTGCATCTTCTGTATACGAGATGGTCATCAGCTGGCACATTACACAGGAACTCCCATGCCTCCCCACAGAGCTCTGCATGCCCCTCTGATGTCCAATTTTACTGTGCCCAAGCTCTAGCCCTTCCTGAAAATGCCCATATGCCACCTACAGTGCAGCTTGGACTTGACCTGCTGGGGCAGTAAGAGAATGAAGAATGGACGCACATATGGAAAAGCTGTGGTCAGGTAGGTGGTATGCATTCTGATGGAGTGGCACCAACTACAGCAGTACAGAACCCCAGCATGTTTATTATGTGTAGCCTGAGAACAGGGGTGAGCTGGTCTTGGTAGAGGTGTCTGTAGTGAGCATTCTCAGGCTATAGACATCCAAGAGAAGAAAGCTGCAGATGCTCATTCTTGCAATACTCCCAATGTTCTGATTCAGACCTTCCTGGTGGAAAGGCTTTCCCCATTTCCCATGGCTGGCTCATGTCAAACAATCCACATTAGCTCAGGACATTATTTACTTGGGACTTTACTCAATCCCTACACCCATCTCTTTAGCAACATCTTCCCTGTAGGTGGTAGAGAGGACAGGTGTCTACATGCGCTCTGCTACATGGGGACAGCTACCTAGAGCATCCCAAGCTAAGAAAGTCTTAGAGAAATGTTCACATTGAACAAGAGGAAATGCTGTCAATTAGTCATGTCTGCTGAGAGCTGGCCCAGCTCAAGGAGGCCTTAGTAGTGAAAGAAACTTGGGAAGTATCAGAAGCACTTAAAATCTCTAGGTTGAAGGCACGGTCTGTGAAAGATCAAAAGGGGCCGGGGGAGGTGGGGAAGCTATCCTGGCCAGGGCAGGCTGGGCTTCAGGAAATTTTGCAAACTTACCATTTTCTGTTCACAGAGGTTTGCGGTATGTTCACCATCCGCTAAGTGTACATGTAAGGAGACAGAGGCTGGAGAAGGTGATGGTTAAGAATGTACAGAGTTGATTTTGGCCTCCAACTCTGCCAGATGCCATGGCTGGCTTTCTCTATCAGGGTGATCTGACTGGCCTCAACATTCAAAGCAGGCAGCTTTGGGAAAGCCTGGGCAGCAGGCTTCAGGGAACAGCAAGTAGTGGCTCTTTTGGAGGGCAGAAAATAGGGTCCCAGTGATATTTCAAAGTCCTCAAACTTGCTAACAAGCTTGGTGTGGCTAGTAGAATTCTCATGATTCACTTTGAATCATTGTTGATGTTAAGACTTGGGGGTGTGAAAAGACCTGTATATTTGGCTTCTCTTAGAAATCATATGTACTATGGATGCTGGGTTTGTAGAGTTACCAGTGACAGTGGGTAGGAACTAAGCATGGGCTGCCTGACTGGTTCCTTGTTCTTTCAGTCCCTAGAATTTCAGGGTCTTGCATCAGAGGACAGAGAGTGGGTGTCACTCCCTGTTACTCCCTTTCTTGGTACAACCTCAGTTAACTTCTGAGCTTAATTGGCCTATGGCAGATACATTTACGCAAGAAGCCAGTGACTGAGAATAAGATATGTTAAATCTGTATCCTTCCAGAGCCTATTGAAGACCCACACTTCTGCCCCCTGCCTTTTGCTCACTGTGGAAGAAAAAGAAGAGGAGAAGGAAAAGGAGGGGGAGGAGGAGGAAGAAGAGGAGGAAGAGGGAGAAGAAGGAGAAGGAGAAGGAGGAGGAGGAGGAGGAGGAGGAGGAGGAGGAGGAGGAGGAGGAGAAGAAGAAGAAGAAGAAGAAGAAGAAGAAGAAGAAGAAGAAGAAGAAGAAGAAATAGCAGCAGCACCTTCATGGGCCCTTGAGCCACTTGCACACTCAACAATGTGAGCAGACTGATTTATAGAGGCAGCTCTTGAGCCCAAAGTCTGACCTTCAAACTCAGCCTGGTTGTCCCAGCCGAAGACAGTGAGCATGAACTGCTGACAAGGCCATTGCCAGGGGAGAAAGGCTTCCTTCTGGCATGAATAGGGAATCTAGCCAGCACACGTGAGCTCGCAGTCACTTGCATGCTACCCCCACCCCCCCACACACACAAAGAGGAAGAGACAGAGAGACTGAGACAGAGAGTCAGAGATAGACAGATACAGAGGAAGAGACACACACAGAGAGAACAACTGTTTCTGGTAGGGAGAAGGAAAGACAGACACCACGGTCAGAGTGGACCTTGGACACCCTTCTTCTCCCCATGCCTGGGCTGAAGCAGCCTGGAGCTTGGTGGTGTTATCTCCAGGCTCCATCACAGGCAGTGGGAGCCACAGTTAAATTTAAGTGTGCATCCACACTCCCCACAAGCACCAACATTTTCCATCCCTTTTATGGATTTCTGAGGAATGATAAAAAGCAGCTGTTTTGGCTTGGGAGCCTGTGAAAGAAGGGAAGGTGGTCCAGCCTTCTCCAGGGAAATCAGCGCCTGCTTATTTGTTTTGCCTTCCAGACTTCTCTGCCGGCTCCAGGATGTATGTGTTCAGTCCTGCCCCTTACTGCCCTCACTGCAGAATGCTTTGGGGAGACTTCTGTAGGCACCCAAAGGTTTCCTGGCAACTGGACCTCAGTCAGGGTTTGTCTTCCCCTTCTCTCTTCTAAAAAGAATGGTTCGCAGAGGCCCTGTGCCCCATAGGACCCAGGGCATGGTTAAATGCTATGCTGTAGGCCATGAGCTGGCACAATGCCTGGTACAGCAATGTCACCTGCCAGCCTTCCTGCTTGCCTTCCCTCTCTCTGTGAGTTAGAGATTTCCTGTGAAGCCAATAAGGCCTCACCACCGTGAGGCCTGGCTGGTGTTCCTAACCTGCTCATGATGTTTCTATTCTCTTTACTATGGATGGTCTTGGCCTTCATAGACCCTGGGTACCCTGGCTCACAGGCCAACTGGGCCTCATAGCAACTTTAAGACTGAGTTTATAGTGTTGCTCCACCAGTGGTATCCAGGAAACGGGGGGGGGTCTCATTCAAGACCCCCCATGTATTTGGGTTAGTGTAAAGATGTGCAGATGGGCCACAGAAGCTTGGGCCGGAACGACCCCAGCAATCCCACCTTCCACAGCAATCATGCTTTGGAAGAGTTGCAGCCGTGGCTGGCAAAGTGTCTACTTGGCTTCAGTGCCTATTTGTGTCTTACTTTCTGAGGTAGGTTTCATTTCACCGTGGTCTGGTATGTGCCTATGATTCTAGCACTTGGGAGGAGGAGTATGGGGAAATCACTAGGTCCAGGCCAGCCTGGGCTACATAGTAAGACCCTGTCAAGGAAAAAAAAAATCCAAGGGCTAAGTAGCATAGTACTTGCCTGACATGCACAGAGCCCTGGGCTTGATCATGCCCGCCCACTCTCTGAAGCAACAAGTATTGAGGTGGCCAGAAAGCAGCCTTGAATGCGCACTGCATGTGCTTTTACCCCATAGCTGCCTCACTTCTCACCCTCAGCTCCCACAAAGCCCACCCAGGCAGGAGAACATGCTACTGTTTCTGCAGGAGCTCAGCCTACTCAGAGACCCCGCAGTATGATGAGCAGGCAGGGCACCCTTCACCCCCTCCCACAGACAACACCCTGTCTCTGATACTCGTCAGCCGCAGCAGTAGCCTAGGCCTGCAAGCTCCTTTGGAGTGTAACGAGGTGTCCCGCGGTATGAGGAAATGCTGGGGTAGAGCTATGTCCCTGGAACTCTAGACATCTGTGAATTTGAAGGCTTCCCTTACTGGGACTCTGCAGATGTAGCAAAGATAACAATCTTGAGATGAGATCATCCCGAAGGCAGGGTGGGCCCTGACCCCAAGGACAGGAATCCTTATAAGGGGTGGGAGTTTTGAGACATAGTCAGGGGAAGCCCCACGAAGATGGAGGTGAAGGGAGGATGTGTTGACTCTTCTGAAATGTCATGGGCTGCAACAGCCACTAGAAGTCTGAAGAAGTGAGCCAGCCAGAGTCTTTCCCAGATCCTCTGAGGGATCCTCTGAGCACAGCCTGCACAGGATTTCAATGCCCTGACTTTGAATATCTTGAACTACTAGAGGATAGCTTTTGGGTTAAGCCAAGGCATTCTTGTTAATTTGTTTCACTAGCTCAAGAAAATTCGTAGACGGCACAAAGAATAAACAATTCTAAACAGACTGTCCTTGTGTTGGAGATGTTTTCAGTGTGTGTGGCCTGTGATAAACCTTTCAGTGGATCCCGAGAGCCACAGAGTACCCAGGAAACAAAGGAGAGGGAGATGGTTCATGAGGTAGGGAGCCTTCTGGGAAGGAGGCTGGGCAGCAGAGTGCTCAGTCCCTTCTAGAGTTGGAGGTAGCTGTTAGAGTATGGCGTGTGTGTGTGTGTGTGTGTGTGTGTGTGTGTGTGTGTGTGCGTGTGTGTGTGTGCTTGTGTGTGTGTGCTTGTGTATATGAGTGTATGTGTGCATATGTGTACATGTCTGTGAGTATGTGAATGTGGGTGTGCATATGTGTATGTGAGTGTGTACTGTATATGCATGTGTGTGAGTACATGTGTGAATACATGTGTGCATATATATACATGTGTGTTTGTGGGTGAGTGTATGAATGTGTGTCTGTGCATATGTGTATGTGAGTGTGTCTGAGTGTGTGTGTGAGTTCATGTCAATGTGTATGTTAGGGTCAGGGATGGTGATACAAGAGAAACAGAAAACAAGGGTGGCTATTGGAAACTGTGGGAGACCAAGTCTTGCAGCTTCCTTATAGAACCCAGTGGACCCAGGACTCCGTCTTCACTCAGAAGCAGGGACAAGCCTGGTGTCCTGGGATACCAGAGTTGAATTATTTCTGTCTGACTAAGAAAGGTGTCAAGGAGAAGATGCTCTATCCCAGAAATCCTAGATCATAGAGAGGCATGGGGGAAGCACATAGGAGATGGAGCAGTGGGCTGTGGAGGAGGGGAGGATGCCTAGATTGGTACTGTAGGGCTCAGCTGGAGGCAGAGAGGATGATTCTGCTGTGTGAAAAACTTCACAGTGCTTTGCAAGCAAGCCAGTGACGGGAGCAGACAGGAGTCCAGGCTGTCACTCCTGCCTGGGGACCTAGAGAGAACTTACTTGTGGTTTCAGGATACTAGTTCTATGTGACAAGCTACATGTGAAGTTCACCTGATAGGACCCTACAGATGCATGGATGGCCACACATAGACCATACCCATGTGCTCATATATGTATACATATGAATAGATTCAGATAGCCATGTGTACACAATACCCACATGCACAAACACAGACATGCAGATAAGTGCTTGGGTAGCCATGTATCAACCACACTCCTGTACACAGACATCCAGACCATGTATAGAACACATGTGCTTACATGCTCATCGCGACAGACAGTTGCATGGATAAGTCACACATAGATCACATCCGTGTGTGCATACATACTGAAGAACAGACGGCCACCCACGTGCTCAGATACACATAGAGGTACACGTGCTCATGTTACATGTGGTTGCATATAAGAAGTGCCCATGGATTAGCGCACACAGGCACTGAAGCACATAGGTGTGCACACACAGGCACCCAGGGGCTCCTGCTTCCTAACCCTGTTCTCACCATGTCTCACCACCTTCTGCTTCCTCTGTCTCTTTTTCCTTCAGTCAATTCCAGTTCATCCTCACTGGATTCCTTTCTAACAAAGAGGGCAGCCTCTGTCCTACAAGGGGGAGAAAGAGGAGAAGATGAAAATGAAACTCTAGAGACCCAAGCAGTCATAGGCATGGCAAAGATGGGCAATGGCCAGTGGCATGCAAAGACAGGTGCCTGGGGTGACTGACTTTCTGACATTTGGAGAGATGAAGATGACAGAGCCACATGACAGAGCCAGGCATATACTCAGGAGCTCGTGCAGACACACACACACACACACACACACACACACACACACACAATCCATGCTGGCTCCCACATAAAACATACAAGTACACAGTCACAGACATGCTGAGACATCCTCACACTCTCCAGTACTCACAGACAGACAGACAGACAGACAGACAGACACATGGCCAGGCTGATGCAGAAGAGGAGTGAGAAGACAAAGAGGCTTTGAGCTGAGCCCGCCTGCCTCAGAACCCAGACATCACAGCTTTGCAGTCCCCCTAGGAGCCCTCCGCAACGCCAGGAGAAATTCCTGGGATATTAGCTAAATTCAGACACAACATTCCTGTCTTCCTTTCCAGATGTACAGCTCGTGAAAGCAGCACAGCCCTCAGGCTCCTACCCAGCCCTCATCCTTGGCCCCCTCCCCAGCCTCCTAGGAATGCTGCCTGGTGACTTAGTTGGAGAGAGAAGGTGGCCAGAAGGGTACAAGAAGTTTGCAAGGGTCACACTTAGGGGTAGGAGGTAGCTCAGGGCTCTGCACATAGCTGTGGAGTGGTTCTGGCAGGCAGGTGGGGTCAAGCAAAGGAGGGGCTTCTGGAGGTAGTATGGGGATGCTGTGGAAAGCTGGCCTGGCAGGGCTCTTGAGTGCTTTCAGAGGGCTGGCACAAGCTAGAATCCCTGAGTTCAGCTGCGTATCTAGACCAGAAGGCTTGGCTCAACAGGGGGTCCTTAGAATTCTTGACACTTGCTCCTATTCCTGTGGATACACAAAGCCACCTTTCAGAAACAGGGTATGCTATAGCTCTGTACTGTCTTTTCTGTCTGTCTGGAACACCTGTCCCTTGACTGCAGTAATGGTCCCTTTTTCAGACAAGTGTCCACATGCTTCTTTTATGAAGTTTACATTTGATTCTTTATGGGAGTGGTGACTATCCCAATATCTGTCTGGCTCCTGGGTAGACCAGAAGTTCCTTAGGGAAGGACAACAATCTATTGACCAGAGTCAGAGGTCATTGTGTGCCAGGTATTCAGCAACAGTGGGACTGGTTCACACGCGCCACAGTAAAGTCTGTCAGGCCTTAATTTTTATATCTAGAAAATGGGTTGGAGTTGAATTTTTTTTTCTACAAAGGTTCTGGTGATAAGAGAGTAAGATAGTAGAAATGAAGGGCTTTGGGGACCTCTTTTCTCCCCTCCTGTGAGAGCTGTGTGACATTCTTTTTAGACCCTAGGGGGAAGCTCAGGGACAGGACACACTTAGGCAAACAGGACTCTTTAAATCATGTGCCTGGAAGCTGTAGGTTAACCTAGAAGTGTGTTTTAGGAAGGCTGCAAAGTATCTTGAATCCTTTCAGGTACTTCAAATGAAATGACTACAATTCTGCTGTTGGGGCAGCAAACTCGTGTTACCTCATAAACTCATTGAAATAGCCTGTCCCTCAACATCAATGTAAAGAGCTCCTGGTTCTTTCTTAGAGGTGCCATGAGCCTGTTAGATAGTTGTCTTGGTGTTTCAGTCAGCAAAACACTGTTGTATGTTACCACGAGGATGCCAGGACCACCAGACACTGCCCTTGACACAAGACAAGTCTCATATTTTCAATCTATCACAGCAGCTTACGTCCCCAGGAAACCTCATCTTCCTCAGCGGATAGCAGCCAATCCTACAGACCCTAATCCTACAGACCCTGTCTCTTGTGTGGTGGATTCTAATGTTTGATTTTATGCTGCTAAGCTTTCATTTTTCCCTCCATCCTCCAGCCCACAAGAAAGTGGCCCAGCTAGCTACTCATAACATCCCTGGAATGAAAGAAAAAACTTGCACCTGTGCTGCTGACGGACCCCATGATGATGTGAAGTCCCAGGAATTCTTTTGGTGACCACGCAGTAAGAGTTCACAGCTCTGGGTAGATGGGCTGGGCCTGAGAAATGGGCTTATTTGCCTTTTGCTTGGACAAGGCAGCTCATTCTGCTGGAAATATATGTCCTGTCGTAAAGTGCTTAATATTCTGCCCCTGATTGCACTAGCAGATACAGACAACTATTCATGCTTACCACTCCTCTGTGGACATCTCTGGCAGGACCTACTGGGCAGTTACAGGTGTTTCCTGGTGGTCTCTTTGGAAATCTAGGACCACATAGCTGCCTCCACTCTTCCAGCCCCCATGATGAGGAGGCGCTGCACTCTGTCAGCAAACAGGGACCTGTGTGTGGCCTCCTGAGGGTTCAGGGTGACCAGCACTGAGTCATTTTTTCTAGTTGCCTGGGAAAGCCTTCGTGTTGATTAAGCATTAGCCATCTACTCATCTGATCTTCTTAATAGCTTTGCGAAGAGGAATTGTTAACACTGTTCTCACGATGCAAGGCAGGGAACTGACGGTGGAAAATAGGGCTTCATTCATTTATTCACTCATCCATTCCTTTATCCGTACTCCTGGTAGTCCTGGCACTGTGAAAGGTAGGGTCATAGAGATGAACAAGGCCCAGTTGGTACACTGACGGACACATGTTCCTTCTGCCTAGCAGGAAATGGTCCCTATGTGAAGTGTGGTTCAAAAATTCACATCAGCCTCAGATCTAGAGTTCATAAGATGATTGCTCCTGTCTGGGTGCCTAGGCTGGCTCGTTTAAATTCTGTTTGAACTACTTGTCTCTTCCTCTCAGCCCATCATCCCTTATCACACACTCCCATGCTGACCATCACCCACGCAGTAACCATGCCCTGTTTCCAACTTCCTGACACTCAACTAGAATACCAAGATTATTTGGGTATAAGTCAGAAGTCTGTGCTATCAGGAGACTTCCAGCCTCAGTGTAAACCAATGAGGGAAATCTCATCCCATTTGAAGGAGACCTTTCTTAACCTCCCTTTTCCCCAGAAGTGACCAGTCTGAGGTCTGAGTCTATGAGCTTCTCTTCTCTGGGGGCTATAGGACAGAAGAGAACATAATCTCAGAGAGCTCTAGCTTTTCCTGCCCTGACAGAAAATGAGTGTGACGTTGGGACTGCAGCTGCCATCATTCAACCACATGGTAACATACCAAAGCAAACCAACTAACGAGCAAAAGATAGTCCATAGAGGGAGACAGAGCAGAAATAGGTTGATTCAGGTCTCTGCGAGTGTCACGTAACATCCCAGGACCACACTAGAACTTTACTGATGTAGAAAAGACACACTGTCCTTTTTCACCCTCTGTTTCCTCTAACTTGGCCTCTTGCACTGGAGACGTGATGATGGACACTCAGTATGGATCCTTCTCTTTGACTTGGGTATAACCTGTCCCCAGGTCTTGCTCAGCAAACCGCAGCTCATGAAGACTGAGGTAGTAATATTGCCTATGAGATTCATCGGCCCCTCCTCTGAGCACCCATAGTACCCCCAACACACATTATGTTTTGCAGTCCTTGGCTCAGGGACGTGTCTCTTTGCATCCCCTCCTGTCTGTGGGAGCCCAGAGCAGGTGATGTAGTTCAGGTGGCTGTCTGTGTGGGAGGAAGTGGGCTTCTGGGGGTTAATGTGGGAGGAGTCCCAGGCAGTGTGAGTGAAGCCTGCGCTGTACTTGCTGGATGCTTGCTGACCTCGTGAACTGTGCTGGAGTGTGCTGACATTTGTTGTTGAGAAAAACAGAAGTCAGAGAGATGGGGAGTCCACAGGCCTATGCAACTTCTTCCAGCTGTGGTACAGGTTGCCCAGACTGGCCCCTTTGCAGGGCAGTGGGTGGTAAGCCAGGCACTTAGCCTGGGGCAGTGAACAGACCCTGCTTGTCCTGGCATGGCCACCCTGGGATGGGCTCTGAGACCATTTTTCTCCATGCAGCTGGGGCTGGGGCCGATCAAAAAATATGAGCCAAGCAGAGTCTGTCGCAGAATGAAGTCATGAGGAAAAATCTCAGGCAGAACAAGACTGTCTTTTTGCAAAGGACTCTGGCTGCCAGCAGTCCTGGATCACCCTGCTTCTCACCTCTCCTGACCTGTCCACACAAGCTCCTCAGGGCTGCTTACATCACTCAGCAAAAGGAACGGTTACAGAGATCCATCTATGGAGGAACCAGAGATCTGGTGCCCCATTTCCTTGCATAATCGAGGCTCTTACCTATATACACTAGACTGGGCATCAGCCTCCTATGGCTTACGTGCTGAGAGACAGCTTAATAAGCAAGCCCAGATGCTTAGGGAACTGAGAAAATCACTTACGAAATGTGTACGTTCATATGCTCAACTGGCATTTAATTGAGCAGATAGTTTGCTTCTCTCATCTGTGTTGTTCTTGGGTTAGGCTTACAGGTAAAGGGGATGGTGGGGGTGTGGACTTGGGGGTCCTCATGAGGCCGCAGGGTGCTGAGGGTCAGGTCACCTGAGGGAGACTTATGGAGGACACTGCTTCTGGCCCTCGTTTCCCAAATGTTTCTTGTCAACACCATGCTCCATGCTTGGGGACATGGAGGGCGCTCAGATCCTAAGGCACATGGTGGCTTTTTGCCTTTGGCTTCCATCTGCTTGGGATACAGATGGCCTCAGTGATACAGGTTGCCTGCTGCACTGAAGTATCTACAAAGTGTTGTGGGGCAGACCCGGCAAATGCTGGGGTGTTGGCCAAGGGAGTGACCTTGAAGAATGATCAGATCCGGTCCTATGGGAACACCTGCTGAGGGTACAGAGCACCTGTGGGGTGGGGGGGGGTACCCAGGGTCCAGCCTTTTGACATAGCAGAATGACTTTTCTACCCACTGTGCATTGTTAATTTTGCCCCCTTCAAAACTGCAAAACAAAACATCAACGAACCTCTCAAGAATCTTTAAGAACGTTTATCATTCTCTTTTGGGCTGTATTTGTAGTTACCTTGGCTGCATGTGGTTCCAGAGCTACGGGTTAGACACGCCTGCAATTGGTAGCGAGTAGATGGAGATGGCGCAGGGGGCAGGGAAACAGACAGGGGCACTGGCACGGGGAGGTGGCTTTCGCTCTGGAGAGGATGAGGAGAGTTATAGGTCTTGCTCAGTTGGGGATGAAGTAGCGCTGCCCGTGTAAGCATCCCAGCTTCTTTCCATCATCCCCCATGGCTGTCTGAGCATATGCTACAAAACTAGACACAAACATCATAGAACATGGGGCCTTGGCGTAGAGCCTTGCAGCACAGAGACCTCTTAGGAGGCCATGCATGTTACATACACACACACAGAGAGAGAGAGAGAGAGAGAG
>NW_021620795.1:697797-706173 GCF_004785775.1 Grammomys surdaster | reverse complement strand
TGCTCAAGAGATGTTTTAGCTTTCAGCTTTATAAATTTTATATGCCCGGGCAAACTGTATAATCGGATGTTATACAGAAAAGAGCTGCAGTTTAAAGTCAAGAGAGAGAGACAGTGGTGGTGGTGGTGGTGGTGGTGGTGGTGGTGGTGGTGGGCAGTGGGTAGGAACAGAAAGCCCTGATGGCTCCAGAAAGTAAACTGAGTGAGGAAAAGTGGGATCTATTGATGTTTAGGGCACTGAGGTTAATTAGCTAAGTTACTCCTTCAAATGTGCTATCAAAAGAACTCAAAATGACACTGGCTTAAAGAGACAAGTCCAGGTATAGGGTCCCAGGTTGGGATTGTAGCTCCCTGAATGCCAGAGACCCAGACCTCTGCCATTTTGTTGCTCTGCCATCACCAATAACCAGCTCTGATTGGATGGCCCAAATGACTGCACCAACATGAACCTCATTCTCTAAGAAGCTCTCCACTTACGGGGCTGAGGGGAAAGCACAAGAGTCAGTGTGTTTATTCATCTCAAAGTTTTCCCTTCAGATTCCATACATCTTGGTTAGCATCTTAGTGGCAAAGCTGAGACAACTCAGTATTTAGCTGAAAGGGAGGTTGGAAACTGCAGGCTTGCTACATACCCAGCTAGATGATCCTCCATTGTGGAAGAAGAAAGAAAGGATCTGAGGAGGCTTTTCTGAGCTCAATAGCTTTCCTCAGTAAAACACATTCTGTGAACAGTCATAAGTATTTTTAAATCTAGTATATGTGAAATATGATCCATTTCCTGTCAACCATACCCCATGTCCCACCCCCAGGGGAGCACCTGATACCTCTGTTTGGACTAGGTTTTCCCCACTGTGGAGGGAGATGCTAGAAATATGTGGGAATATTCTTTATGGGGGCCAGCTGAAGGGTTTGGGGATATGAATCCCATTAGTATACAGCTTCATGACTTTTCTGAAGAGGTTTGTCACTCTGAAAAAAAAATCAAGAAAAAGCTACTTGGCCCTCAGAACCTATGTTCTATCATCCCTATGTACAGCTTCGCAGTGTACACTTAGACCCCAAGAAGAACTGAAAGAGACTGAGGTCCTTACACGGTTGTGGGAGTGGCTGCTATCACTGGCCTTCCTCTTTGCTCTTGGCCCTGGCTGGGTGTAGAGTTGGCTGGGTGTGCATGCCTGGCACACTCTACCCAGTGTCTCCCCTGCAGTCCCCAAAGCTCCCAGCCAGAGGCCAGCTAGGATTTCAGAGGCACAAGTGGGCCGCTGTGCTGGCCTGCCAGGTGAGCAGAACAGAGGGGCATTAAGCAACGCTGCTCTGCGGATCGGCTTTCCTCTCCCGGCGACAGCTCAGACCCAGAGCAAATCTCTGTCTCTCCAGAGCCAGGGGTTTGAGGCTGTCATGAATGAAGGTTTTTATCCTACAGCTAGTAGTCTACCCTCCACGGCGCCTGATGCCCGTGCCAGGGTTGGCATGGAAGGCTGGCTGGAGGAGGAGTGGGTGGCTAGGGTCGGGGAAGGAGGCTCAGTGACTCCCCCACTGCCATGCCACCCAGGCTGAGAGAGGGAGACCAGTCTTGGGGCTTGGAGGAGCGAGAGGAGGTGACACTTGTGTTGATTGGGGAACAACAGGTTCTCAAGTGCAGCTGGTCAGAGTGTCTTCATGGCCCACTCATGAGCCAGACTTGTGAGGCCACCAGTCTCACCTGAAGCTGTCACAGAGCAGAGCTGAGAGGGTGGCACTCAAGGGAGGAGAGAGGGAGAGTGGCTGGTCACCTCCAACTGCAAAGCCCTACTGAGCACCTTGGAGTGAGGACCAGTAAGCAAGGATAAGCAGAGAGAGAACCCACCGGGGCCATCACTTGGAGGGTGGACCAAAAAGCGACAAAGCTCAAGCCAGAGAATGCAGGAGCTGTAGTGAGAGCTCCAGGAGAGATGGGACGACAAGGGGGACCAGGGCTGGGTGCAGGGGCAGCCTCTCTGCAGGCCAGGCAGCTGGACGAATGCCACATGGTGGTGACAGAACTGGCCTGCTGGATCCTTAAGGCTGACAGGCCATCCTGTTTCACATTCTGTTCTACTTTCTGCCCAGCACGGCAAGGCACTTGGTGCTTTCCACCTGTGGCTCCAGGTATTTGGGCAAGCATGGAAACCAGTGAATAGCAGGGCGTGTGTGTGTGTGTGTGTGTGTGTGTTTGCATGTGTGTGTGTGTGTGTTGGGGGGAGTCTGACAAACAGTTTACTGTTCATTTTGCATACTGTCTACACACACCAACTCTAAAGCACAGGCTTGTATCTTTTCTGGTCAAATTGTCGCAGGCCTACAAACTAGAATGACTAGTCTGTCTGTCTCTGTCTCTCTGCCTGTCTCTGTCTCTTTCTGCCTCTCTCTCCCTCCTTCTCTCTCTCTTTCTCTCTCTGTTTCTCTGTGTCATCCTGGCTATCCTGGAACTCTCTCTGTAGGCCCAGCTGGCCTCAAGCTCAGGGATCTGCCTGCCTCTGCCTCTCAGATGCTGGGATTAAAGGTGTGTTCTGCGCCGCCACCACTGCCTGGCTGAGTGAGTCCTTAATTTACCACACGGAGACTGGCTCAGAAATATTACCATTTACCAGGAGCTTGCATGGGGTTAAGGGCAGTAGGCATAGGGAGACACAAATCTCTCTCTCTGTGCTTTGAAACTATCTGGCCACATGGCCTCTAGTCACCATGAGCTTCCTAAAGTAGTCATCTTGAAAGTTCTATGCTTGGAGCATTCATAGAAGAGGTCTGAATCACCATGAGATGAAACAGGCCCAGAGAGACTAAGTAACCCACGCAGGGTCACACAGCAGGGGTGTGTGGGAGTGCCTTTTAAATCCATTTACCTGACTCATGCCTGCCTATTTCCTGGAGTAAGCCCACACTTTTTCTTTCAGAGGGTGGTGTGAAGACTACCGGGGATGACTTGAGATCCTTAAGTGGTTACTGTGGTACTCAGCACTCAGTCACTCCTGGTGAAGTGTACAGGGGACACACAGAGGCAGACATCTTCTCCATTAGTGGCAGCTCCATGGAGGGTTTTCCAGTGTAGGCTGGGCTGCTCCTCATCCTGATGGAATGCAAAGATCCATAGGAAATCAGTGACAGCGATCTGAGACGGTATCCTCAAGCCCAGAGCTGGATAAAACCTCTGCTGCACTCTTGGCAGGGCGGCTCAGGGTGAGGCCTTCTTAGAAACTCAGAATCTTCATCTGGAAAAGGGAGCTGGGGATGCCATACCCAGTGCACTGTTAGAAGATTCTGGAAGATGGCTATGTTCACTGCCTGTTAGCTTTGTGTCCTTGCTCTTTCTCAACATGGCTACCTTGCTCACATACCGAGTACCTGAAGAGACGCTGGGATTGCATTGCCACCCTGGGTTATATGGTGACCTTCTGCTCTCAGAAGCACCTTGCTTCACCAGGAAGTGGAGAAATCATGAAAAGGCTTTGGCCTGGCTTTTGCAGGAGCAGCAGGAAGCTCCCTCCACCTCCTGTGCAGGCCCCACACTTGGAGAACACCCTGGAGGGAATGGAGAAGGGCCCCCACTCATCGGCTCCTAATGACACTAGTCACCAGCATGGGGAGCCTCCCCCCAGGATACTATAGGGGTGGCTTGCTTTTCAAGACTCTGTCATTAGAGCCTGGGCTCTGCCTGCCAGCTGGAGTTCGTCGATCCCTGGCCTCAGCTCTTCATAGGAACACTAGCTAATGCCACCTCAAAGCAAGGGGATGAAATATTTATCTGAGGCTGGAGAATGGAAGCCACCATGTTCCCCAGAAAAAGAGCAGATCCACATTAAAGACACACACACAGACCCAGAGAGAATTATGTGCAGGAGCAGCAGACATTCCCAGGCATGTATAGAGCGTATAAAGAAACAGGCAACCTTCAACATGCATAGGAATGTGTGCCTGAGCCCATATATGGAGCAACCTCACACAAGCCCATGTATGAGATCACCTAGGTATAGATACAGAGCCAGCTACATATGCATACCCCAATGTGAAGTTGTGGGTTTATAATGCGCATGTCTGCAGGACTTCACCACATGTGCACACATGGGATCACACGGTGATACACACACAGTCTACCCTTACACTTGCGTGCAGCGATCTGTGTCTACCCTTGGAGCCTCACCATGCTTGCTTCAACACACCCTCACATATATTCTATTAATGTGACTGTAAGTAGTATCCTCTTGGTTGATGTTCTGGGACAAGAGCCACCAACTGGCCCTGATTCCTGGACAAGTCACCTGCTTGGGTCTCATGACGCAGGGAAGCTCTGTTCTGTAGGACACACAGCAGACACCATGCTGGGGAAGTGTGACTCAGAGGTGAGTTACACAACTTGGTTCTGCCCAACTGTTCAGCCCAGGATGGGGAGGAGGAGGGAAGCTTGCCAGCGTGAAAGCTGAAAGCCTGCCACACTTCTGGAAGCTTCCAGAGTCTCAAGCTGGAGGAGGCTGAGGCTCTCAGAGGGCAGCATTCGGAGGCTGTTCTGCGTCACTGACGTGGATGCTTGTTCATGATGACACAAGGCTCTTCCATCAGAAGGAGAAGGGCTGTAGAATGTCTCACCAGAGCTAGACCCTCCTGCTCACCTACTCCTTCCATCTGGCATGCTGTCCAGGTGCACCCTCACATCCATAGAGGAAGCTGGCTGGCTCTATGTCATGCAGTGGGTACAGACGTGGTGAGGTGATCATGTTCCTGACTGTTCTAGAAGCCTTGAATGAGTTGGAAGAACACACACACACACACGCACGCACGCACGCACGCACGCACGCACGCACACACGCACGCACATATACACACACACATACACACATTGTTCACATTATTAGACCACTAAGGATTACTAGGTAGGAGAGCTGGTTGTTGTAGCATCCCCCTGTCGATGACAGAGGCAGGCAGGGGTCTGGAAGCTAATGCAGCTACTCCCTGCAGGTCACGCTCACTGGTTTTGGAGGTGAAGTTGGCTAAAAAGAGAGGCTATGTCTATGTGGGGATAGGTGGAGGTAGGAGAAAGTTAAATTCTCAGCAGAAAAGCTATATTCACAAATACCACATGCTTCCCTACATAGAACATCGTGGACCGGGGACCAGCCCACGGGTCAGAAGCTCTGTCTACTTCCTTCTTTTGAAAATAAAGCTTTATTGAAACTCAGCTTCGTCCAGTTGTTTATGTACGGCCTAGAGCAAAGAAGCTACAATATGACCCCTAAAGCTCCAACATACGTACTCTTTGAATCTCCCCAGAAAATGTTTGGCTATCCTTGCTCTAGACCCTTCAATACGTCTAGAACCCACTGGAAGATTTCAGAATCAAGCACAAGATATCTAGATCCCAGTATATGAATCCAGAAGGCAGCATGGTTTTCTAGAGCTCCCTGGCAGCCTGACATGTGTATGAGGGATTTAGAAGTTTCCAGCAAGCTTGTGCATCAATTATCCCATTTAATCCCCCAACAAGCCTGTGTGAGGTTAATGGTAATTTTATCCCAATTTTGCAGATGAGAAACTAAGACAAAGAGAAATTAAGGGGCTTGCTGAAGACCACATGTCTGGGAGATAACAGCCCCAGCAGACTGAGTCGAAAATTCCAGCCTTTTTCCACTGCATTATGGGGCAGATGTTCCACACATTCTGTTAGTTAGTCATCCCGCTGCCCCACCTCTGGTCCATTTTTCCTGTCTCCCTTCCTAACATCCCTGCAGCCACATAGAAAGCCTTTGTCCACTGTGCTGTGGGTGTTTGATGGTGTGTGTGTGTGTGTGTGTGTCACATTTCCTCTGTGTGTGTGTTTTCGAACCCCGGGGATGCTAACGAACAGTGACAGATAATCTCTGATTGGCTGGCGCTCATGAAGAGTCAGTGGACCAGGTAATTCTGACCCACATCCTGACAGAGCCATCTAAGAGGGCTCCTGACCATTCAGGCTGGAGCCTGGTGTCTCCCCTTGGGGTCTGGGAGGAGTCCCACTGTGCTTACCACCGACCCTCTGATCCACCTTTTCTGAACACAAAGGTGGCAGAGCCCTTGCTCACTGATGTATCAGGGAGCTGTTCTTAATGCAATTATGACTCATGTATTAGATACCAGGATGCGGCTGTGTTATGTCAGGCTCACTCTGCAGGCACCTGCTCCTTTGCCACGCATGTGCACACACACGCTCTCATTCCTGGCAGCTTCGTGAGCCATCGCTAGAGCTCCGTGTGCTGTGGGTAGCACATTTAGCTGGTTAAAATATAATATACGACGGGATCATATTTAACAAGGAAAACAGGGCCCAAATGGACAGAGGAGCAGTGTGGCTGAGTTGCTATGGAAACCCCTTGTTCGGAATTTCCTGACTCCTAGGAGATTACATTTTCAACCTTAATGCTGTATTAACATAAGCTTTGGCACTTAATGTGTCTGTTTTTCACCTCCTCTCTCTCTTTTGCTTACAGGCAAGGAAAGCAGAGAGGAGAGATTCCCGGGAGGAGATGAGAGAGGCTGCACTTCAGGATCCAGCTCAAACCAGCCCCAGCCAGGGCGAGGTGTTCCACGCTTTCCAAAGCATACCACATCCGTTATCTCTGTGACCTAGAGACAGGCCAGCCAAGCGGGCTTCTGTGAGGTCACCATGCCCTGTGCGTGCCACCCTCCCTCCAAGCCTTGTGCATCCATTTCTTCCCCTCCATCGCACCCCAGCCCTGATCATCTCTCAAGGGTGAGGCAATAGGTTTCTGCTCGGCTCCCGCTCCCAGCTTGTGCCCTCTAGCCGCCTGAGTGATCATTCTGCACTACAAATTTGTTCATTCTGCAGTTGGCTGAACAGCCTCCATCAGCCGCCGGAGGGAGTAGAATAAAATTCTGACTTCTTTGCACCCAAGGTTGCTTTCCATCTCTCTGCAAAGTTTTTTTTTTTTTTTTTTTTTTGGAACTCCCATAGTAACCCCACCCTACCTCCCCAGACTGGAAACCAAAATGCACGTTCTTATTGCATCAAATGCTTTCCAGGCTCACCCTGGCTCATCTCTCTCTCTCTCTCTCTCTCTCTCTCTCTCTCTCTCTCTCTCTCTCCCTCCCCCCCCCACGCACGCGAACACACACACACACACACACACACACACACACACCCATGTCTCCCTGTCCTATCTAACTCTTAAATGTCTTTTATATCATAGCTCAGCACTACCTCCTTCAGGCTGTGTGCAGGGTTTTCCTGTCTACCTTGGTCCTAAGGTATTTGGCCCTCGATCTCTTGTGGGTATGTCCCACCAGCTATAATATCTTGATCCCTCATGACCCTAAACACTCCATAAGCCAAGAAACTTCATGTCCCTCATGTCACATCCTGCTGCAAAACCTCAGTAGATGCTCAAACCTCATTTTGGAAATTGAGTTTCAAGGGGAGGCCATCGAAGCTCAGTAGATGGATTGTGTGCCCTGGCATCCTGGGGTACACACCAGCTCTGCATTCTCTCCTTACCCTCACACCTTCTGCTGTGCACCTCAGCTTTGCACCACAGGACAGCTCGAATACAGGAGAGTGAGGCTCTGAGATCACTAAAGCCACCTCCCTATCCCCACCCCTAAGCCCACTCTTCCTTCCTTCAGGCTTAGGGGACGTTGGAAAATGACCCCCTCCTCCAAGTTGATCATACTAGCAACTCCTACAGGCCAGGAAGAATCCAGGGAAGCCATGGTGATAGCAAACTGCTCACAACCTGTTTGTATGGGTGAATTGTGCCCGGCCACACACAATCTCAAAATCTCATAATAGGGCACCAGTCAAATAAGGATCTCTGTGATAAGTCCACCCCAGGGCAGGATAGCATGAATCCAGTGGCAGGTGTGTCCTTTCAAGGGACAGAAAAGACAAGACACTCAGTGTTATGGTCCATAAGGCAGAGCAGCGATGCTTGCAAAGGTGGAGGTAGAGGCTGGGGTGACATAGCAGGGAGGCTAGGAGAGCAAGGACTGCAGACCCTAGAGCCCCATGCAAGGTAGGAGAAGACTGGAAGTTGAGAGTCACAAGGAAAGACACACACACACACACACACACACACACAGAGAGAGAGAGAGAGAGAGAGAGAGAGAGAGAGAGAAACAGCCAGCCAGAGAGAGAAAGACACAGAGAGTCAGAGACAGAGAGACAGCCAGCCAGAAATAGACACACAGAAAGACAGACAGACAGAGACAGAGAGACATCCAGCCAGAAAGAGAGACACAGACAGACAAAGACAGAGACAGAGAGAGACAGCCAGATAAAAAAAGAGAGAGACAGAGAGACACAGAGAGACAGCTAGCCAGAGACACATAGAGACAGTGAAAGAGAAAAAGACAGAGACAGAGAGACAGCCAGCCA
>NW_021620795.1:641316-697787 GCF_004785775.1 Grammomys surdaster | reverse complement strand
ACAGTGAAAGAGAAAAAGACAGAGACAGAGAGACAGCCAGCCAGAGAAAGAGACACACAGAGAGACAGAGTCAGACAGAGACAGAGACAGCCAGATAGAGAAAGAGGGAGAGAGGGAGAAAGGGGGAGGGAGGGAGAAAGAGAGAGAGAGAGAGAGAGAGAGAGAGAGAGAGAGAGAGAGAGGAGGCCTGATTCACGTGAGGTCAGCCTGCACACTCTGCACAGCCAGCCTAGCTGGCACCTTTGCTTTCGACTTCTGGCTTGTACAACAGAGTGTTTAAAGCCACCCAGTGTGTGGCCATTTGTTACCTAGGCAGCGCTAGGAAACAAACAGAGCCAGGCAGTGTGAGAATCTCGTCAGGGCCTGGAGGACTGTGGGGACAGACTGCATGAAGATCTCCTCCTCCTCCAACGTGGGTGGGCCCTCTCTGCTTTGCTTCCCACCTTGGGACCTGTAGCTCCTTTCAGTCCATGCTCTCCCTCAGCCTGAGCTGCTCCCAGCTTCCCTTGCTCCTCTCTTCCTGTATGTCTGCATTAGGAACACAGGTGACACCACATTCCAAGCTCCCTAAGGCTTGGTAGCCCTTCTCGCATCATCCAGCCTACCTCTCACCACCCTGAAGCCACCAAGAGCTAATGTTACAGAAGTCACCCCGACAGGCAACACCTTCAGTGGGAGGTTCCTAGGCAGCAAGTCATTCCTGCTCATCCAGGTCATGGGTCCCCTGGCAGAGACAGAGAGAGACCTTGTGTTACGAGGTGCAAGCCTTGTATTCCAGCATCAGCAGAAAGAAATGTAAAGAGGCAAGATTACACCCTGCCAGGGCAGTAGCAACCACTCTGAGGCTGAGGCTCATTTTTTCTGGACTTGAACAATGTTAGTAGGGGAGGAAGTGGGGAGGAAGAATGGATTTTATTTAACTTAGTTTTTATTCTTCACCATACATTACATCCTAACCACACCTTCCCCTGCCTCTACTCCTCCACATCCTCCCTCCCCTTCCCATAGACCCACTCTTCCTTGGTTTCCCTTTTAAAAAAAATGAGCAGGCCTTTCAGGGATAGCAACTGAACATGGCATAACAAATCACAATAAGACAAGGCAAAAAAAAAAATCCCTGCATCAAGGCTGGGCGACCCAGTAGGAGGAGACAAAAGGTCCCAAGAACAGCCCAAAGAATCAGAGACAGCCCCCGCTCCTGCTGTTAGGGTTACCACAAGAACACCAAGCTACGCATTCACAAGGTATATGCAGAGGACCTACCTCAGATTCATACAGAGACCGTGGTTGTCACTTCAATCACTGTGAGCCCTGTGCACCCTGCCTAGTTGACTCTGCTAGCTGTGTTCTCATGGGATCCTCAACCTTCTGGCTTCTAGAACCCTTCCATTCTTCCTTCCCATGGTAGGGTGGATTTTAAAACATAGAAGGGAAATTTGCAGCCCCAGACTCTTGAGGGGGGTGGTTATCACACCAAGCAGAGGATGCTTCTCACAAGTGTCAGAGAGGCTCATTGAGCTGGGTCAGTGTGACTCAGGATATCCAGCCTGAACGTCCAGTGTTTAGACCATGCAGGATGATGGCCCTAAGAGCCTGTGTCTGCTCACTCTAACCTTAGTCCCTATAATACAGATGACACACACAGTCATCCTCTCATTCTTCTTCCTCCATCCCCAAGGCTGGCTGGTTTTATTCTTGCTGCATGGATTGGGGTCTAGAGGTGAAGGTTCAAGGTCATAGGACTACTAGTGAGTGGTGGTCAGCACTTGAACTCAGGTCAGAGGAGCCAGAGGTGTTGGAGCCTATAGCTGGGAGATCCTGAAAGGCAGCTGTCATGCACATGCAAAACCACTGTTGACATTCACTTATGGGTCTATGACAAAGTTCTCTATTTCAAAAGCTGAACTGTAGACAGAAGAAGAATACCATGTTTTAAGAAATATACCCTGAGGTATTGGGTTAAAGGGAGATAACATCTTGGACTCACCCTCAAATAGTTCAGGAAGAAGGGGAAGAGGGGTAGAGGTAAGACTGGGGTTGGGGGCTGACTGAGGAAAATCTATTTAGGTGACTCTCAATTGTTCTTGCTATTTTATACACTCAAAACCGTGTCACAGTCAAAATTATGAAAAAGAAACCTCTAAAGTCTGGGCTTTTAATTTTTTAAAGTCACTTATTGAAGTGTGTTTGACATACAATAAACTAAAAGTGTGTGATTTGATACGTTTTGACATATGTCTGTAGGCAGGAATCTATCATTGCAGTCAAGAGTGAATGTAGTCATCACACCCAAATCTCTCTTTCTGCTTCCTTATGCCTCCTGTCTGTCAGCCTACCCCACTGTCCATGCCCAGGCGCACTCCCTCTGCTCCTGTGGATTGGTTTCAGACCCCTCCCCCTTCTGCCTGCTTTCTTTCACTCTGAGTAATTATGCAGAAATTCACTAATGCTGTATCATGATTCAGCAGCGTGTTCCTTTTTCATGGCTGAGTCATATTCACTTGAATGGATATACCACAGTTTCTTTAGCCAATCTCCTATGGGTGGACTCTTAGGTTGTTTCCACTCTTAGGCAGTTATCGAGTAAAGCTGTTGCCAAATTTCATTCAAATTTCATTCTTCATTCAAATTTCAGAGTGGACATACGCTTTCTTTTCTCTCCCTAGAAATGCAGAAGCTGCCCTCTGTTCTACAAAGTGAATGTCCACCAGTGTGGTATGGTCTTAGTTCATTTCCCCTCATCTCTGCCCCATGATGGATTGAACTGACCTTTTTCTCTTTTTGGCTGTAGTCATCTTGCTTGTTGCACAGTGGCATGCCAGTGTAGTTTAGATTTACACTCCCCTGTGACCAGCAATGAAGTTCATAGTCTCTCTCTACATCCATGGGACACTGCGGGCAAAAGAGCCGCTGGGGAGGCTCTGATGGTCACAGAAGGAGGTAAACTTTGGAAGAAAGTTTGCAGTCCCAGTGTGAGTACTCAGGATTCTGCAGAACAAGGTCCAAGAGCTCAGATTACTTATCCCGGAGCTTTTGATTGGGTCTCCAGCAGCTCAGCAGCCAGCCCTAGGGGCATTTCCAATCACAATAGGTGCTAACTGCAGTCATTCATCAGGTCATTCACCAACCACTTGCAGCTCAGCTCTGAGAGCTACATACGTCATTGATGAGCCACAGTCAGTCCTTCATGATGGGCAACTTCCAGAGAAAGCATATCTAGGGTTTCTCTTGACCAGGTCTCTAAGTTCTGCTATACACTTCCACCTAATATTTGTTTCAGCTGCAGTAGGGTCTCAGTGTCCAAGACTTACCACCTCATTCTTGTCCTCTCTCCTTCATCTTCCCTTTGTCTTAGGCCCATGGGAAACCTCAGACATCCAAAGGAGTATCTCTCCTGTGGAATCTTTCATATCCACAGAGAAAAACCTCAGTGACAGTACTGTCCGATCTCACACCTCACGTTCAGCTTGCATGCCTGGTGGGTGCAAGCTCCCTGAGGACAGCCACACCTTTTAGTAACTGAGCCACTTTGTAGCCATACCTTTTACAGTGACATTTGGAGATATGTGGGGAGGCACCATTCAGATGTGTTCACTAATCACTAATCACTAGAGGTGGTACCTTGCCCTTCTGGGAAAGCCAAACCCATCACTGCCTGGCCCATTATCACCTAGGAGAGCCATTATTGTCATGTTACACAGCTCAGGTATTGAAACACTGTAACTGTTAGGTTCTCAGAAGGTACTAGTTTAGAGATGCAGGCACTGGCTTTGCCTGCATTTTTTGTTTCTTCCTGTTCTTGAAACACATACCTGTCTACACAGTGCCCTGAGCTATTCCCACTAGAAATGATGCAGAACCTTTCAAATAATTATTTAGTGTACGATATGGTAATTTTATGTTGTGAGTTACAAAGCCTTTATCTGGGACCCACCTTTCACTAAACCTTGGGGTCCTGCTTTGGTCTCTAATGGCATTATGTTGCATCAGAATTAGAAGGCTATTTAAAAAAAACCATGGTGCTGTATTATTTGTTGTAAGTCATGCTAATGTTTAAATTTTGAGTCTTTTTTACTGCTGATTAAACCTCTGAAGACTAAGGCAGAGTTTCCGCTTCACTGCCAGGAGCAAAGATGATGGTGTGGCTTGGGGAAGGGAGAGAGCTTGAAGAATGTACGGGAAGGTTGCTGCATTTATGAATAAAGCAGGGCATTATCATTTTTAATAGGAATTAAACAGCTAGAGGGAGAAGTCGGCGATGCCGCGATCAGTGCGAAGGAAAACAATCTAACAATTTTAATTAACTGTATTTTAATAGCTTTAGTTATAATTGAATAATTTAAATACCAAGGGAAACACTTAAATCTCCTAAAAGCCTTTTTTTATTTACATTTTAAATACAGTTCACGGTGAGTAGGTGGCAGTGTCTGTGCTGGGGGATCGCATGGGTGACTCTAGCAACTGGGCAAGCCTGAGAGAGGTGTGTGGGAACCGAAGGAGGGCTTGCACCACTGAGGAGGGACTACTGGGCAGTGTCGCAGGGACAGGGCCTCCAAGTTTCAGGGGGCCAAGCAAGTGAGAATCCATTCTCAACTCAGCATTCATACAATACTATCACAGGCCTTTGCAATGACCACCATGACAGTCCCAGACTAGCAGGACTAGTAGTTGTCAATGGCTGAGGGCAATACCCTCTTGGAGGGATTTTCAAATGAATGAGCCAGACAATAAGTAGATGAGCTACTGAAGAGACCAAGTTATGACGTAAAAGGGTAATGGAGATGAAGCAAAATGCTGAGATAGAATAGGGTGACAGGAGGTGGAGCAAGCAGGTGGAGTTTTCCTTATTTGGAGTGGATATTTAGGTGGAAGCTTTGGGAAGGGTAGGATGGGTCTGGCATCGAAAACCGAGAGAGGTGGATTTTCCCTGATGCTGAAAGTAGGGAAATCTTGCTACCATCTAGGAGGACTCAGAGGTTTCGTCTTGAGAAGAAGGGGTAAGGATTGTGTTGAAGGAGGATGAAGAGCCTAGCAGGGCTAGGGGCAGCTCCTGAAAGACTTTTAAGGATGTGATGGCATGAAGGTCCCCTACACCTGTGCTACCATGTAATCTCCTTCCTTCAGCTCGTGGGTTTCCCAGGATTTATTAGTGGACTTTTCTGGACCAAGTTGGTACCTTGCCTCTTACTGTGAACCCACACACTCTGTCAGAAGCCTTAATAACTGTACTCATGGCCTCTCTGAGAGCTGGACTTTGCTCCTCACCTCTGAGTGATAATAGGGCTCTGGTTCTGAACTGGACACCTTCCAACTTGTTCCAACCCCTAAACCCTGGAGCGTCCATGACTCCCGCAGACTCCATGCAACATAGACCACTGAGCACCCACTGCTGCGTGTCCAGTCCTAGGCAGAGGCCAGCAAAGTCACTCAGCACTGATTTTGGTCTGGGTCTATACTAAGCACATTCTTTTTCTTAACAGCTTGCTAAGAAAGCCTATCTTGCAGCCGTGTGTCTCAGGGTCCAAGAATCTCCATCATGGACAGAGGATCCTGGGAGACATTTATCATACTGTCAGCACCCTGTGAGGTAACCAGATGGCAGCTGATGGGCAGTCTCTGGACTGCATTCCTCTTCTATTGGTTCTAGGCTGCCCTGAACTCCCTTGAGTCCTCTTGCCAGGAGAGTCTGGCTGTGCCTCAAGTGAACCCTAAGCAGCTGGGAGAAAGCAGTCTTCATTATGACTAGATCTGTATGACATGGAGTCGAGTGGCACGGATCACAGTGTGAGAAGAAAAGCATACCTGTGTGGTCTTGAACTCACTATATAGCACAGGGTGACCTTCAGATGACTTTCAGATCCTCTAGCCCCTACCTCTTGAGTGCTAGGATAACAGGTATATACTACCATGCCTGTTTTATGTGATGGCAGGAATCAGACTCAAGGCTTCACATACACTGGGTAAGTACTCTAGTACCTGAGCTATATCCCCATCTCCTGTATCTTAACCACTGGATCATGGATATACTCAAGGCCAGCCCTGTCCTTGACTGGGTATTTGCAGCAACAGCTTCCACCCCATTTCTTAACCATTTGTCTCACAGATATTTAGATAGGTTCATCCATTTCAATGTACAGAATAACTGGAGTTTAAAACATACCTAAGAATCTGAATGAAGGTTTGTGGTCATTTATGTCCAGGATGCTTGAACCAGGAATCCATGGGCTATCAACTGCCTTACTGAGATGCTGTCCCAGGCCAGCGTCTTCCTTACCTATGGATGTAGTTCCTGGGGTGGGCTACCTGCGAGTTGTTGGTCAGGGAGGTCCTTAAGGCTTCCAAGGCAGCAGAGTGAATATATTGCTACTGCTCTTAGTTGGCCATCAGAACTAGATAGTATAATCCTATTGCTGAAGATACTTCATGTTTTGGTTGCAGGACACAAAACAGATAATGCTAGTACTGAGCTGGAAGCTTCTTTCTTACTGACTAGCAAATTGCCAGATGTTATAGAAGCTTCTGAAGAAGAAAAGTCATCAGTGCTCATAACCAGCTGTGGATTCCACATATAACACTATTGATATGGCAGGCAAGGTGTGCCTACCTCTAAAATAGTGGCCTGACTATCATGGGGGTGACCAATCACTTTCTGATTGGATCTGAGGTCTGCTTCACAGGAGGGACTTCCTGCTTGGCACTGTAAACCCAGTCAAAAGAGTGAGCTGAGGAGGTCATATGAGCGAGTGGAGAAGCATCTATGGTTATTTTGTTAAGTGCATATGTTGTGGTATCAAACTTCTTTCTAAATATTTGTGTTTCTCTCCATAGACTGGACCAAAGCATAGACTAAAGCATAGACCATCAAAGCTATATAGACCATCAAAGCTATGGTCAGAGAAGCTTGCCTTTGCAGGGGTCAGCAGTTACTGTAGAACTAATTACTTGTTAAAATGCTAAGAATAGCTGACTGTTGAATATTCAGCCAAAAACAATAGACATGTGTGTGTGTGTGTGTGTGTAATATATATATATGTTCTACATATACTAGAAAAAATATATATGTTCTATATATCCTAGAATACATGCACACACACACACACACATCCATCTAGAAAAAGAAAACCTACAACTCTTCACTATCTGGCATGTACAGGGCACAGGAACCCTCACATGACCTCTCCTTACTAGAAAGCAGGAATCTGTACTTACAGGGATCAGTTCCTAGAGGCCTAAGCACCCACCTTCCAGTTCTCCCAAGTATAGCCCAGGATTGTGGAGATGCAAGAGGTTAAGCCTAGCCTTTTCTGAAATGCTGTACCATGGCCTGTGTACTTTCATGGAATACGCATGTGTCCAAGTAGCCCAGGAACCTGCCTCGAGTACGTCCATGCTCCTTGGAGCTGTCTCTCCTAACTTGACCTCTTGCTCCTGGAGTTAGTAGGGAAAGCCCTTTCTGTGGACAAGAGGCTTCTTCTCCCCCAAAAGAAGCACAGCATGTATTCAGTGTGTTGAGAGAAGGCTCCAGGGGCACACGTCTGTAGAGAAGGGGCACTCTTTTTTTAACTACTTTCTCCCCAGATTTGCATGGAAACATGTAATATGAGGGTACAGAGAGCTTTTGGGACATGGTACAGGTCTTCATGTACTTTGGGAACCCACAGGCAGAACACACCGCATGACCATATATTGTGGCACCGGGGTCTCTTTCTTAGGTGTCACTTAGGGCCAACAGTTGCAGAGCATGCCTTGAAAAGAAATACTGTTTTCAAACACCCCTGTTCTTGTTCAAGAGAGAAAGAGGCACACCATCCTGGTGGGGGCTTGCAGCAGAATAGGGGAAAGGAAGTGTGCAGTGTGAGCTGCAGGGAGGGGCTGGAGGTAGACTTCTATTTCCTTTCTGAGCTGGAACCTTGCTGTGTATGTGGTCTGGAGACTTGAGAAGCAAGGTAAGTCTACACCTCTAACGGTGTAGAAGAATCTGCCTCTGAAAAATCCCACTGCAGGCTAACAAGACATTCTTCAAGTACACCATACATCCTTCCCTGGCTGGGTAGAGTCCTTGGACCACAGTCCCTGGCTCCAGCTTCCCTTAGATCCAAGTTACAGCAAGCAGGAGGCAGGGGCTAACTGGCCCAGAAGGGGAGTGACAACCAGATGTGGGAGGAGAAGGAGGCCCAGAATATGTCTCAAGGGCTGTGGCATCTCAGGCCTGAGGCCATGGTCATTCTTCCAGGAGCTAAGAGGGTACTGAGGGAGACCATAAAGAGGCATGGATTTTGAGGTCCCCATGGCCCATGTATGGATCCTACCTCTGCCACTTGCTAATCAAGTGACTTTGGACAAAAGTTATTTGATCTCATAAGTCAGTAGGGAACTTAACTATGTCCTGCTTGGAGTAGGGTTTTGGTGTCATATGACCATGGAGATGAAAGGGAGCCAGCTTACTATCCACACATATGGTCAACAAGGCTCCCCGGTTTCTGCCACTGGAGAGAATTCATGCAGATGTGGTGTTTGTTTGTTCTACAAATGTGAGCTGTGTTTTTCCCTGTGCCAGATGTTGGGGGTATAAACAGCATAGGATTTGAGGAGCTGACAAGTAGGAGAGACCAGGGCCAGCAAGTCATCCTTGCCTATAGAGTTCTCTTTCAGATCCAAATCCTCTTGAGTCCTTCCTCTGATGAGAAGGCTTTGAAAGCAGGGGCAGCCAGAATGAGTAGTGGCCAGGGTCATCAGCCACAGACAGTACATATCTACAGAGGCTGCCTGCAGGCTCTTGCTTGATCTTCAAAGACCAGTCTAAATGCCACTTTCTCTAGGCCACTTATCAGCAAGGCAGGGTCCTCCCAGGACCTGGTACAGACCTTGGTTCTGAGTATGTTAACATCAGTTTTTGACTTGACTTCTGTCACAGTTTAAACTCAAGCACAAGAAATGTCAGGCATGAGTGCTGGAAGCATTTAGAGATGTAGGTATCCAGTCGAATGTGGGTGGGATCCGGTAGGCACCAGGTTGTTTTTTGGTAAGCTTGTGATTCTCTGAACCTTAATATCAAAATCCAAAAGAAAAGCCAGATCTGTTGGACTTGACGCTTGAAAGAAATGCCAGCCTCTCCCTGAAAGAAGCCCGACGTGTATTCAGTGTGATGAGACAGGGGGTGGGGGTGGGGTCCAGGGACACATGTCAATAAAGAACAGGGACTTCTTTTTGAGTCTCAGTTTCCCCTCCCCAGTCTTGCATTGGGAACATGTACCATGGGGGTTCAGAGGGGACAGGGAAGAAATTCCCACCCCTGTCTCTTGACTGATCTCCATCACAAGTTACAGGTCATGTAGAATCAGCTCCCATTCTGTGCCTCAAATCTGCATGAACAGGGAAGTGATCCTTCAGATCAATTCTATGCACCCAAAGGTACTGTGGGACAGACTGAACTGACCCCTTTGCTTTACAGATAGGGAAACTGACGGTCTTGAGGCCAGGAGCAGTGCTTGTAAGTAAGCGAGTCCAAAGCTTTCTCAGTATGTGGCCATGTTCTGTGGTCAGTCCCAGAGAACCCCGGTTCTCAGCAGCTTACTCCTCTCCCATCTGAGCCATTTCTGCATGGAGGAAATATCAAGGTATATGATGTCAGTGTAGTTAAGTAATCCAGCCAGCTGTGTAAACATCTGGACAGAGTAGAAACAGCCCCAAGAGTGAAAGCAGGGATCAGCAGGTCCAGACGACTCCAGGAGGTTCTAAGCTGTCACCTGCCTGGGACTTGATAGGAAAGACCCTGTTGTGAGCAGAAAGGAGAGTGTGTATTCCTCTCCCGAGGGTACAGAGGTCTGGACAGCTGGGCAAAAGGACAAGAAAGTCACTGTGCCGAGTGTGGGAGACGATGGAAAACAGACACAAGGGTTAGGAAAACCTTGCTGATGACACAGCATGCTGGAAACAGCTTGTCAGGTTCACAGAGACCCACTACTCACTCTTTCCAAAGGCCAGAGTAGCTGTGGCTGTGACCTCCATTCTGAGGGAGGAGGGGTGGGTTTGAAAGCCTGGAGCCTAAGGCTGGAGTCTGGGAGTCCCTGGGCTGCTTTCTTCTTTGGAGCAACTGTGACCTACAGAGTACAGAAGGAAAAGATCTGCAAGTACTTTCAGCCTAAAGCTCCAGTAATAGATGAGAGAAACAGGGCTCAGAGAGGGAAGGGGAACAGGCCAAGGCCACACAGCAGGCCAGGGAAAGATCCCATTGCTGGGAGGGGAGCCAAGTTTCCTTACCCCAGATCCATTCTGGTTTCCTCATTACCCAGTTCCCTTGGTCCCATTTAAACTTACATGAGTTTACAAGAAAACAATGGTTTTTAAAAACCCTTTAAAATTATATTGTTTATGTATTTATCGTCTGTGTGTTCATCGAAACACAGACACGGAGGTCAGAGAACAACCCGGGGTGAATGTGAGGTGTGTCCTCTCTTTCTACTCTATGGGTTCTGGTGAACCCATAAAGTCCTCAAGCCTGACTGCCTGAAGGAGTTTTCTTGCCTGAAAAACATTGTTTTTAAAATATCTAATTACAGAAGTAACATTGTAAGAAATGCAAAAGACAAAGAGGAAAACAGATAGACGTACATAGGACTGTAACAAAGTTTCCAGCTAGAACCAAGACATTCTCTCTTTTTCCACACATACAGGAACTCTCCACCACCCCTCACACCTCACGGCCAGGGTCAATTTCTTTCTCTTTATGCATATACACACATGGCCAGCATCTTTGGTAAACGATTTTTTCCCACAGTCTCTCCACAGATGAATGGTCTCTTGGAACCTGGCTGTCTTGCTTGGCAAGATTCATGGAAACCAGGATCTGGTCTAACATTTACTTACTGTTCATCTACCTCGAGCCTCATTCTCCCTGTTTGCATACTGGGTCATTGTGGTCAACATCTCAGATTAAATCAATCTATGCAGTCTTTGTAAACAGTCTGGGAATTATTGGGCAAGGGTGGTTACAAGGTGACTAGAGATTCCTTGGTAAGCATTCAAGGGCTTCTGTCATCTTTCTCTCTGACTTTTACCAAGGGACATTCCCAGATCCTATCCACTAGAGTCACACACAGGAGGTCCCTGCTCTAGAGACTCCATGGACAGATAACCTGGTGACAGCAGGTGTCATTGGGCGTAGACTGGGGCAGGATGGCCCACGGAGGACTAGAAGCTCCATCTCTCATATGTAGTTCTTTGGTCCAGACCCATGGATTTTCCTACCTACTCATTTTTCAGATTTATGATCCCATGTGTCTTAAAGATCTAGAGTAGTGCCATCTGTGTACTAAAAAGTCTTTCTTCATCTTTTGCTCCTCAAAACCCCTTCCTCTGCCTGGGAAGTGCTTTCGTACTGACTTTATAATGGGGGTGCAGATATCTACACTCCATCTCAGCCCAATTCTCATGAGAAATTTGTGTCAAGAAGGCTCTGAGAACTCAAAAACACAGACAGGGAACTGTGGGTGTTGGTCTGCACTAGCCAGAGACTACAGGCCAGGAAGCCACCTCCTTTGTACAGCTGCAGGCACATGGAGGCCAGGACAAGCCTTATTACTGTCAACTTTGCTCTTAGTACCAGCCCAACATTGACTACAGGTCAGCCTGTAGATGTGACAGAGTTACAGACAAAGATTGAGGCTGGCTAGTACAAAGAGGTACATGTACTTACTTCCATGGAGTGGGTATAGAATGTTTCCACTCTTGAGCCTGAGGCTGGATGGTGCGGCTAACCCTCAAGCCAGGAGGACACCATGACCTCCGAAGGAGAGGAGAAACAAGTGTAGGCTGACTCCTTATTAGTCCCTCAAAGGACAGAGGTGATATAGTTTGCCTGGGAGTAGTCTTCCCTTCTAAGTTAGCTTGTGTTGGTCGCATGTCCTCTGTGGATACAAGACAGACAGACCCCCAGTTTCACCACCATCTGTTGACTTAAGTTCTGGTGGGAGCAGGTGATGACTGCGTGTCTCCTTACAGGAAAGATGACTCATGAGTCATGCTCTCTTTACCACAGAGAGGTAAGTGTCACTGTCGGGCCAAAAAGGCAATCTTTGGTACTGAGGAAGGAAACCCATAGCCCAAAAGGAGGGGTCCCACTCAGAGCATCTGAGCATAATTGCTATGCATTGTCCTATGGGGTGACAGAGCGCCAGTGGTCATCTCTCCATTGAAGGCTATACCACTTTGAGCCAACTACTCCAGGCAGCATGCACTGGCTCCTGGTTCCACCAGCTTTCCACTGAAAGAAGGGGGGCATTTTGTCCTCTTCTAACAGTGTGTGCACCCCACTGTGGAGAAGACCAGGGGCTGTGAGGCCTGAAGTTCATGTCCACAGTGACATTGGCTTTCACACTGAGGAACCACTCTTAGCAGTGCTCAGCGTGCCAGGAGAAAGCTGCTGGCCAGTCTTCTTATTTCTCTTTTGAAAGTCAGGTGGTTCTGAAGGCCTGACCCCAGGGTGCGAGGGGAATCTCAGAGAGTCCCTTTAATAAGTCCTGTCAAGTGGACTCTGATTGAGTACCAATAGGAGGTCCCACTGAGGGGGATTGTAGTCAGTACCCAACCTAGTGCCTGGTCGTTTCTGTGGGTGAGCGCTGGGGTCCAGCAGATAGAATCTCAATGACAAATTCTGAGGGTTCGTGAGGGTAACTGCTTTCATCCTCAGGAGCTGATGGGTGTGTCTTCCCCCCAGGAAGTGATGCAGATGCCGAATGGCAATGGCTGCAGGGTCTTTCTGGAATATCCTTTTATTTGTCTTCTCCCCACTAAACACTTGCCTTCAGAACAGCCACAACTCCAGTGAAGACACTGCTTTCAGTTTCCTCAGTGTGTGTATACGCCTATGTTTGTGTGTCTCTTTTAACAAGTGCTATCACAGATACTACTTTTATTTATATTTTCTGATATGTGCAATGGATATTTAATGGTTGGAACCCCAGCACCTATTTGGAGTCTTGAGGTAACCTATGCAGATACTGGACAGTGTTGTAGGTGTCCCGAGAATAACATAAGTGAGATCAGAATGCATTTGAGTTCTAGTTGCGGGGTGAGGGAGGGGAACAAGGAAGAGGAACAGTGGCTGTAGGTAGGGATGAGTGCAGTGAAGGCCTCATGGAGTCGGGCCTAGGCCTAAGTGGGTAGATGTGGACAGGTCGAGGTCAAGAGAGACCTGAGGGGAGTCGAGTGACAAGCTGTTGTCAGTGCAAAGGTTGGAAAAGACGATGTGCAGAGGCAGTGGGTCAGTGATAAGGAAGATGCTCAGGACAGAGTCACAAGGGATTCTAGGTCCAGAATTCTAGCACCCTCAGCCCTCATTGCTCCTAGACCACACTGTGAATTCACGAGCTGAATCCAGTATTCTCTGCTATAAACCAGACCTCACTGGTATCCAGAGTAACTGGAAGACACTGAGTTTTCATACAAACGCTAGCTGAATGAATGGATGGATGGATGGATGGATGGATGGATGGATGGATGGATGGATGAGGTAGTCACTTAAACTTCTAGGGCTAGGAGAGCAAGTTTGTCACATGTACAAGCTGTAACCCAGGTTTATCACCACACCCAAACCAAACCTAGTCTGGAGGTGAGGCTCCTGGAAGCTGGTCTGCAAAGTGCAGTCTCTGCTTATGTTGCTGGGATCTTCATGGGCTGTGAGCACCATACATAATTAACTCAGGCACAGGGAGCCATATGCCACCATATTGCCCCTGGGCAGAGCTACAAAGAAATGATTTGGCAGGTGAGCTTTTCACAGCTGGAGAGGGCTATGGCTATAGAGTGACATCTGAGAGAGAAGACCGAAGAGGACATTCTATAGTTTAATACACCAGCTCCTAAAACAATGAGCTACAGGGGTGGCAGGGATTTTGGATCAGTCCAAGCCTCAAGAGACAAAATTAGGCTCCTGGACACTGACTCCAGAGCTACCCTATGTACAGTATGCACTGTACACAGTGGAGCCCCACAGTGTTCACAGGGAATGTTAGATATTATTCCAGTGTAGACTCTCCAGAAGGTGAGTGCTGACCTGTGGATGGGGGTTGTGGGGGACTTACAAGGAAATGATCTCAAGGAGCAGGTAGAGGAAGGTGAGGGAGGAGGGGAAGAGAAACACAATAGCAGGGGCTCTGGGGATACCACTGCTTCAGGCAGACTTTCCAAGATTTCTGAGACACTCCGAGGACCCTCTTTTGCATTGTCTGGTACCCTGATCTTAAGGATGTATCTGGTGGGCAGTGGATCTCTGTACCTCTCTTTACATAGGCTTCCTGGCTCCTTACCATGATGAAAAGGCTAAGAGATAGGGAGTCACTGACTGGACTCTGGCTTGCCTAGATGGGATATTTTATGCCCCTTTCAAGATTTTGCTCAGTTTTCTGTGTGCAAGTTTTACTAGCCATATAAAGAACTTGAGGTATGGATAGAAAGATACAGAGGTCCTTTGTTCTCCTGACACTGGGACAGAGTATACAGTTCTAGATATTTATACATGCTGATGTTGGCCTTGGAAAAGGACTCATGACTCATCTCTTTAACAAAGCTCATGCTGGGAGAACACAGTTACCCAGGGTGATGAACCCTGCTTCTCGAAGGCACACCATCCTTGTAAGACCACTATGGGGTTAAGTATTGTGCAGCAATAACTTTGGGCCAGTGACCTACTACTGGCTTAGGAGGTGGATAGGAAGTTTGATCTGCAGGTTCAGGAAGGTTGACGAGTAGGTAACAATACCATGTTTGAGTCCCCTGTGATGGTCAAACACAGCATGGCGGTATAACAATCTCCTGGGTCACTGCTACCTTAGGGCTTCTCTTTCCCTATATTGCAGCTTGACACTGCTCAGAGGAGGCCATTTGTTGGAAGAGGAATCCTTGGGCAAAGTCTTTGGATACTCACTGCCCTTGTGTCTATTCCTATGAGGGTGTTTGGAACAGCTCTGATGTCCACATGATGACTCCTAGCCTGGCTCCTAGGGCTCTGCATCTTCCTTTCCACCTTCCATGAGATGAGCAGCAGCTGTCTTTTCAACAGGGCTCCACACCTCAAGCCTCCATCTCTCAAAGATGCCATCGTCTCCCTCATTGTTAAGGAAGATGTTTAAGTATGAGGTCTGTAGTAAGTGATGGTACCAAGATTGAAGACAAGATATGACTGATCCTTGAGCTACGCTACTCTGAAATCAAGTTCTAGAACATTCTGTGGCTATCTAGACTCTTATGCCTTATTTCTATCCTGTTGCTTGGTTCCCACACATCGGGATCTTAGGAGAAGCCTGTGGAGGGATATATCCTCCCATCAAGACCAGGGTTGGGCTGGAAACGTGCTCTACAGAAATGCAGCTACTAAGGCAGGCATATGTGGTTCTGGACTTGAGGTCACTTCTAACAGACATTCCTGCCTTCAGGGACAAGGATGAGCTTGGACCCCTGAAGGGATCCTTGGGTCTAAGATCATCTGGTAACTTGTGGACACAGCTCAAGTTTTCTTTCTCAAAAAGTGGGAGATCTACTGGCCTGGGGATGCAAGTCACAAAGTGAGCAGACTCTGGAAATGGGCCATCTAATTGGGTACCAGGGCAGAGGACATACTGGACACAGAGAAAGACAGTGGGCAGGAGACAGCCAATCGTAGCTTCAGTACCCTCAAGATCACCCGGTGAGAGAACAACATTGTTTTTGCTGCCATCTGCCAATCTCCTCTGAGGGTAACTGTTGCTTTTTGAATTCTCGGCTGGAAGGTGGGTGGAATGTGGGAGGCCTGTCAAAGCGGACCTGGGAGAGGTGGAGCAAGACCGAAAGGCAAGCTGGGAATGTGTGTTCAAAGATAACTGGAGGGACATGCAGGGGTCTGTGTGACCTCCCTAGCAAATGCTTCCAGTGGCGGAAGGCGGAGGAAGGAACAGCACAGACTGTGCCCTGTGCTGTGTAGACTGTGGGCTGGGTTCTGTGCAAACAAACTTACAGAACGATTTTTCTGTCTACTGCATACACTCGTGTGGTGATTTCCATATCCTTAGCAGATAGATGGCCTGGCAAGATTTAGAAAGACATCTAAGCCCTGCATCTATGATAAGTGATGAAATTAGAGTTGAAGCCGAGGTACCAATGACCCTGAGACCACACAACTCTGAAGTCAGGCTCCAGAATGTTCCGTAGGCCATCTGCATTCCCTCCCTGACCCACCCTCTAATTAACAGACGTCATCTTACTGTCTCCTCATAGCACTCGCCAAAGTGGCTGCTAAGACCCCATGTCTTCTGTAAAAGGTTGATCTTCTGAGGCAGCTGGGGCAGCCGGCCTTCCCATCAGTCTGATGGGCCACTCTGTTTTTGCCGCCTGTGTGATCTGCTAAGTCTCCTTTTCAGCAATGGTCTCCCTATTTCTTCTTCTGTTCCAAGAAACTACTTGAAAGCTTTGCTGCCCTTGACAAAAAGTGTTCCAGGTCAGTTCACATTCTAGAAGCATCTATGGTTGAGGGTATTTTAAGAGTGAGTGAGCCAGGCAGATTTGGAGAGCAGCCAACTCCCTGACACTTGTCTGTGGAGAGGAGCCTGGGCTGACAGGGAGGGTGGGGAGGATAGAAGGTTTTATTATTTTTTTTCTTTTGAGAAAGCATACTTCCCCTGAAAAGGCATACTGGAGTGAGAGCAAGAGAAACACATCAAAACGCCGTTATATCTGGGTGTGTTTTGTGCAGGATCCCAGCTGTCAGCATCATGGAGTCTGCCTGGAAATGTGTCTCAGCCTCGCTTAAGGTCTTTGGATGATGGTATGGGCACTGTGAACTTCCAATGGGGAAGCTCTTGTCTCTGGCAGCTGGGGATAGGGTGGGGCACATACTTGTGCTCCTAGTTCCCTGGCATTGTGTCAGGAACCTCCAGTGGGGACTTCAGGTACTGCTGACTTTGTCACTCTGTCCAATCACTCCATTCTCTGTGTTCTTGATTTCAAGGCTGGACCTTGTTCTATTGCTAAAGATGAAATCAAAGCTATTCCTTCCTATACTTGCCCCTCATGCCTAAGTCTGGGAATCCAAATTACTACACGTCACTTGGCTGGTTCACATGTACTTGTCTCCGCTGTGACTATCCAACCACCCCTTAGTCTCATCTGAGCATCCTGATAGCTGTCCACACTGAGGTTGAATTTTCTTTGCTTCCATGTGGATCTGAGGGTCTGTCTTCCTGACCAAGTCTTCCCTGGAGTCCTACGTCCCTGGGTGCTCTACCTTGGCTGGAAGGAACTGCTCTTTCTCTTCTGGGAAACTGTAATCTGGCTCCCAGAAGAATCTCAAGGGTTTTGTCTTTTCTTCTCTGCTTGCTCTGCTCTTTTGGTTTTTTTTTGATTGTTTTAAATCAAAATCAATTTGATTTTGATGTATTGTGTTCAGTGTGTGTGTGTGTGTGTGTGTGTGTGTGGTGTGTGCACGCGTGCGTGCATGTGTTGATCCTGCCTGGGGTTGTTGACTCTCTGAATCAGGGAGTTTATAAATTTCATCAAGTTTGGAAATGTTTAGCCATTATTTAGTCAAATAATTTATTTTGCTTGCCTTCACTTTATGTTTCAGCTTGGTGGTTCGATATTGTCCCCAGGGCTCAGAGGCCCCGCCAGCTCTTCAGTATTTCTCTTCCTGCAGGATCAACTCATTCTCTGTCTTCAGGTTCATTGCTCTCCCCTCCCTGGAGCATCTAATCCCTTGCTAATCCCTTGCAGTCAAACATTTCTGTCAAATGTATTGTTTTTCTTCTTTGGCCCTTCTCTCTATGATCTCTCTCTCTCTCTCTCTCTCTCTCTCTCTCTCTCTCCCTCCCTCCCTCCCTCCCTCCTTCCCTCTATCCCTCCTTGACTCCTCTTCCTTCCCCTCTCCCTGCTCTTCCTCTACCTGTTTTGGGTGCATTCCCCTAGTAGCTGATGAAGCATCTGTCAACCCCTCCACTGTCTCTGCTGTTTCTCATCTCCTAACAGACATTCTGTTTCTGTGCTGTCCACTCTTTCCTACTTCTTGGAGCATCTGATGGCTTCTGTAGGGTATAATGAATGGAGTACCTTGGGTATAACCGTGTTTGGGGTCTTATTAGCTTCCTTTAAAGCAGTGGTTCTCAACCTGTGGGTCGAGACCCACAGGGGTCGCCTAAGAACATTGGAAAACACAGATATTTACCTTACAATTCATGCAGTAGCAAGATTACAGCTATGAAATAGCAAAGAAAATAATTTTATGGTTTGGGGGATCACTACAACATGAGGAACTGTATGAGAGGGTCCATTGGGAAGGTTGAGAACCACTGCTTTAACAGAAGTGGATTTGGCTCTGGAAGCTAGTTGTTACCTGTGGCTTGTTTGATCAGTTTTAGCTGGTTTCTGAAAGTTTCTGGGTATGTCTGGAGTAGTGTACACCAGAAAGAGTCAGAATGATTTCTGGCGGCCCCTTCCATTCAGTATACTGCAGACTGTGAGAATGCTTCAATCTCCTTGTATGGTGTAAACATTTCCCTGCCTGGGCTCTTTGGCAACAGGCATTGTACAATCTTCCAGTTGCTGGCTGTCCAGTTTTGTGGCATTTTATGCTAAGAAAGCACTGCCTAGTACTCATCAAAGGCCCACCAAGGCATTCTGCAGGTTCCTGGAAGCCATTTTGCATAGTTTTATTGATTCAGGAGTTGGTCTTGCTCCATACAGCTACTTCTGCCTCCCAGATGTCCATCCTTTATGCCTCAGCTGGACTACGATGTCAGCTTGGCTTCCGACTCTTTAGGTCCATAGGCAGAAAACAGGGTGATGCCAGGCTAAAGACTGGTGAGAATGGGCTAGCCTTGGCCTTGTCCTTCTCTGAGTCCCCTGCCCTGAATTGCCTGCTGTCCCATATGTGAGCAGCTCCGGGGGACGTTTCCCCTCCTGTTGCCAAGGCTGCCTACACAGGAAATGACAGTGCTTTTCCAGCTAGGTCCTCCCTGTGGATCCCCCCTCTTGTCTCTCTAGTCTCCTTCAGTGCCTATGTTGGCTACTTTTATGTTAACTTGACACCAGCTAGAGTCACTGAGGAAGAGGGAACCTCAGTTGAGAAGATAACTCCCACCAGATTGCCTTATAGGCAAGTCTGTAGTGTATTCTCTTGACTGATTGATGTGGAAGGATCCAGTTCACTCTGGATGGTCCTATCCCATGCTTGGGGTTCTGGGAGCCTCTAAGAAGGCAAGCTGACCAGGGCCTGCACAGATCTGCACAAGGTTCACTGTATATATATTATGACTTTCAGTTCCGTGTATTTATAGGATTCCAGAGTATGCAAACAAGTCTCTGATTTCTGTCCCTTGGGCTCTCATCCTTCAATTTGTGATGTTTTATTTCATGTTATTCTATTTTATTTTGTTATATTTTATTATCATTCAGAAACCTGTTCTTTTCTAATGCAAGACAGAAAGGAGTGGCTCTGGATGGGAGGGGAGGAGAGGAGAAACTGGAAGGAGTAGAGGGAGGAGAAACCACTCTCAGGATACAGTATGTGAGAAAAGAATCATTTTCAATAAAAGGAAAAAGATTAAAAAACAAAATAAATAGATAAAGGAGGCCAAGCAAACCACAAGGAACTACCATTTCTCCATGGGCTCTGCTTCAGTTCCTGACTCCAGGTTCCTGCCCCGATTCCCTTCTGTGATGGATGGTGACCTGGAAAGACTATTCTTCCCAGGTTGATTATGATCATGGTGCTTTATCACAGTAATAGAAAACTTACCTAAGACAGCTCCTGCAAAAGCATGACACTTCTCAGGGGGTGGGGGGCAGTTCCCTTTGTTGGTGAGTTGTAGCCAGTCCACCCTGCTCCTTAGGGTTCTACACTGCCAGGAACACATGATTATTACAGTTGTTTACTCAAAGTCATCGTCACAAAATGTTGCAAGATGCCCAAGAAACAGCATTCAGTGGTGCCTAGAGTCTGTTCCAGGAGTTTTCAGGGGACCTGTCAATTCTGGAGTCATGAAGGACCTGATGACTCCTGGTTCTGTCATTTCACCCAGTTCTTCAGGGGTATTTGTGATAGACAGAGGATGCACAGTGATTCTTAGCTAACCTCTTCCCAGGCAGTGTTCTATGCTTTTCTTACTGAACCCACGTGTCTCCATGTACTTCTTCCCACTGGGAACATGGAATCCACTAGACAGAGGAGAAGAGTGGCAGGCAATGCATCCTGCAGATAGGGTGGCATGGGACAGGGAGTGTCCTTCCTAAGAACACTGGCCCAGGAGTTGATCTCTCCTGGGGTAAGAGTTGGGAGGAAGTGCTTTATGTTCCTGGAATATGAAGAATTCATAGCTGGGTCAAGGAACAATTAAGGGGGTTAAGAAAACAGAGAGGGATCCTTCTGTTTATTGAATATCCATTGCACAGAAGAGGTTGTGTTAGAGATGTTGTGTGTTAGAGATGGTGTCTTCCACTATTCTTACAGGGTCCTCTTTGGGAGAATTAAAGAATAGTCTACACATATAGTAAACACTCATTAAAAGAGAAAGCATGGAGAATCCCAAACAAGCCAAACACATCAGTTCTCTGACCATCAGAGGTAGCAGTGAGTCAGAATGCTAAAGAATTTTCCAGAACCATTTGAGATCAGTACTGTTGGGTGCAACATATCTACCGTAAAACTGGCTCACTTTAGGAGCACAGTTGGGTGAATTAAGCAATGTCTATGATGGGAAAGTCCACAACATCAAGCCTTTGAGCTCACCTACTATCCCAGCACCTGCTTCTGTCTTCATGTTGTTACCGGTCTCCCTCATGGTGGCTAGTGATCACCCATATTCTTCATCTCCTGCTCCTACCTTGGCATTTCTACTACTGTGGCTTCAAGCCATTAGACAGATATATACTAAAGTTATGTCCTTCTGACCAATGATGGGGCGTCTCTTCTCCAGTGACTAGTGCCTGCTGATGTGTAGTCTTTGGTGGAGGTCTGCTCAAATACTCTACCTATTTTCAAGACTGCGTGTTGTTTCCTTTTTGTTGGGGCGTATGAGTTTCTGATATATTCTAGATACACGCTCTTTCTCTAGCAGATACACAGCTTACAATTATTTCCCCTCATCTGTGGATCATATTTTCATACTTTCAATGGCCTAGAGAAGGGCAAGGGCATTTTATTTTGATCAAATCCAGTCTAACAATTTCCTCTTTCACAGAACTTTCTGTGTAAATACATTTGAATAAGATTACAAAGGTACAATCATGCTTTCTCTTGCTATTTTTAACTGTGTACGTCAATTGACTTTGAACCTAATGTTCCCAGACTATATTTTGCCTAATCATACTTCATTATTCTTTTAACACCCTTCTGAAATCTGATACATATACATATTTATTTAGAATTTTTACATATAAATCCCCTAGTGATGCTACTTTATGGATTTGTGGGGCTTTTTTTGTATATTGTATTTGTCAGGCATAGTTATTAAAACTACTTCAACCTGGGGCAGGGGAGATGACTCAGAGAGTAAAGTGCTCACTGCATAAGCATGACCCGGGGTTGAGGTACCCAGCACCCAACGTATGATATGAGTAATGGGTTACATCTATAACTGCAGCTTAGTCCTGGGGAAGCAGAGACAGGAGGGTCCCAGGGTCTCATTGATCAGCCAGTCTAGCTAAAGCAGCACGCTGTAGGTTCAACGAAGAGACTGTGTCTCAGTAAATTTGGTGACAGAGTGGAGGTGGGGGCTGGAGAGGTGGCTCAGTGGTTAAGAGAGTTTATTGATCTTGCAGAGGACATGGATTTAATTCCCAATACCCCCATGGTGACTCACAGCCACCTGTAAATTCAGTTACAAGATCTAAAGCCATCTTCTGGCCTCCACTGTCTACTGTATAATGGTGTGTGCGTGTGTGCGTGTGTGCGTGCGCGTGTGTGTGTGTACACACACGCACGCACACGCACACAGATGAAAAATATTCTATTAAAAATGAATTGGATATCATTTGCAGACAGCCTAGAAAAGTATCTAGGCCTCAGAAACAGTTTAGTCTCTTGAAATTAGCTTTAAAGATCTTCTGAAGACCCACTCTACAAAGCTATTTAAGCTTGTTTTTTAAATGCAAAATGTTTAGCAATATAACCCTTTAAATTTTCCCTCTAAGTGTTTTGGGGTTTCATCTGATTTGGGGGTGTCTACTTTTGAAGTTAATTTTAGCGATTTATGTTTTTCAATAAAATGCTGTTTCGCTTTGATGCCAACATCCTCCATACGGCCATGCCTGTGACCTCACCTCAGGGCCACAGTGTTTCACACACACCAATGCATGCCTTCCCTTACCTAGCAGCATCTTGAGTATCCTTTCCGAGCTCTCACGTCTCTCAATGGACTAGCTGGCGGACCGTCTAGTCTATAGGTTGCCATGCCCTCTGCTCCCCAGACGTCATCCTGGTTTTGATGATTTCTCTTAGTTTCTAAGAAATGTTGGTTAACCGAAAAAATGTAAAGTATCAGTTTCTGGAGAAAGCACAGCAGTCATTTCAGGGAGGCTCCACAGAGGAAGACACTGAGTTTCAGAGCAGTTGGAAAGGATGTGGTAGAGCTGAGGTTGGACACCAGACATCTCGCTGATCACACTTCACCCTTGATCGGTGATGAAATTGCTGGGCAGAAAAAAAAACCACCCTCAAACACTGAAAACAATATCCCTTAACTTTTGGGGTATAAGCAACCTCAAAGCCTGCTCCTTGGCTGTTGTGCCCAATGATGAGCCAACCTTTCTCTGTAGGACTGTGGGTAAGATACTCATATCCTCAAGTGGAGAATGTGCACATAGGGCTCCAGAGGCTGTGCCCTTCCTAGCTGACAAGGGTCTAAAGTGAGTGTGGGGTGACTGTGTGCCTATAAAGAAAGCAGAAGGCAAAGCTGTGTCGGCATAGCCCGGATAAAAGAGGCTGGACCACTATCTGGCAGTATCCAAGGACGTGGTCTCCAAAAGATGCTCTTGGGAACAAAGAGTGTTACCTATCTCTGCCATGGCCTGTGCCCAACTATCCCCAAAGCTTCCTCCAATAAACATGGACTTTAGTTCAAAGATCAAATACCTAGCTGTGTAATGTAAACAGACAATCTAGTGGTTGTGGGATCCTGTCTGCCATTATGAATTAAAACACAGTCGTCTTTGAGCATGTCAAGGATGTAGGAGGGTGGCCTGTGGCTCACAACCAGAGACTCCTTCAATTCTGCTTCCTCCAGGAAGCCCTCAAAAGTCTCTATGCAGGACTGATGAGATGCCTTGGCCTCCCCAGGCCTCTTTGGTTTCAACTTTCATTGACCCTCCCTCAGGCTCCGTCTTGTGATCATTTATTTATTCTTCCATTTAAGGAAGCAGCTGGGAAGCAGAGAAGGGGCTGGGATATGAAGGTCTGTGCAGCAGCTCTCTCCTCCCCGCTTTTATTCTAGCATGTGGAATGGTGCCATAGCACCACTCATAAGTGGGCTGCCATGGTGTACAAGTCAGACAAGATGTTCCCATAGAGTGGGTATGATATGCTGTGACAGGTCCTTTTGAGAAGTAAAGGCCAGCAGAGTGTCAGGATGTGAGGCAAAGGGGAAGGACTTGAAGTGAGGAGATGGGTCAGGTGAACCAGGGAAGGGATGGCCATGACCACTGGTGTTCAAGTACAGTGACAGAAAGAGGGTAGACAAGGGTACAAAGGTTGACCCACAGCACAGTTATTCCCTGGTGTCTCTTAGCACCATGTTCATCTCTCCATGTGGCCCTGTTATCACTAATACCGGGCCAGGTGTCCCAGCCAGCTTGAGAGTGAAGGCTCTTTGTCAAAGCACAATAACCCAAGCGAGTCACCTCCAAGCTGTGAGCATTGTTTTATGTATTAGTCACTTATTTGCCACTATGACCAAAATGCCTGGTACAACTATCTTGGAGGGGGCATTGTATTTTGGGCTCATGGTTTCAGAGAGTTCTGTCCATCATGATAGGGGAGTGTAGAGAGTGGAACAGCTCACAACATGAGGGCTATGAACAGAGAGAGTCTCCGTACTTAAAGGCTTCCATCTCTCTCCTACCCATAAGGAGTGGTATAGTCTGAATTCTGGTAGATCTTACCTGTAGCCAGTTAATCCTTTCTAGAAACATCTTCAGACACTCCAGAGGTCTGTTTTCATGTTTTAGGAGTTTCTAAAGCTAGCCAGGTTGACAATGGAGGTAAACCACTGTAACCTGTCTCTAACCTAGACCACAGTTACAGAGCAGGGCAGTTGCTTGGCATCTGCCTGGTTGGGTGAGCTGTAGATCAAGGGGTCAGCCAGATGCGGAGACTAATTCTAAGCCCATTGTTGTGTGGCAATCCCAAATGCTCCTCTGCCCCACAAGGACAGCTATGCTTGACTTCTGGATCCCAGATCTCCTCAAAGCTCACGGTACAGGTGAGGAACCTTTTGACTAGCCAGCCTGTGAGATCCCACAGGTGAACAGATGAGAGCTCTATGCTTTCCACCTTCTCCAGCCCAGCTCCCCTTTTTCTTTATTGAACTGGGGCATTAGTGCACAACCCTTGGGGGATTGTGACAGACACTGGGTTAGTAACAGTCTCCTGCTTCTTCCTCAGAGGGGCAAAGCAGGGTTATGGGGGTTTTCAAGGAGGGCATACCTGTTGTGCCTCAACTTTGGATGTCTTTCTGGATGACAGGAACAGAATGTGCATCTGCAGTCTTGGACAGGATAGGAACTCTACTCTTACCTTCATGGCACCTGTGAAAACAGAGCTACTGAGCAGGTCCCCATGGTCATTAAGAAGATGACGACTTTGTGGGTTACCGTAAATGAATGTATTCTGTCTGTAGGATTAAAACAGACATCACACTTGGATAGGGGCACATGTCCTTGTAAGGAGGAGCTGGATTCTGTATATTCAAAAAAGGCAATGAGGTTTACCCTCCTCTCCTAAAGAAAGGCTGGGATGGGTGTTCACTCTGAAATATGGACGTGTGACGTTATTACGTTTGCTATACATTAGCCTACTGTTATGTTGAGTGCGAAGTCCACATTTTCCAGTAATTTCATTCAATTTCCATAAGAGTGAACATTTCAGAGGCAAGAAGGAGGTGATCTGATCCCTCCCCCACATACTGGTCATTGCTGGAAAGGCGGGTTTACCCATGGGGGCCACTCAGGAAGTTCCAGCCTCTCTATTGTGGAAGGTGACTTTTGTTTTATTCTATTTGCTTTCAGAGGATTGTATATTATTATACATTTTTTTCGTTTCTCTCCATCCCTCCTCTGACATTCCCCTCCTCCTGCTTGCCCCTTCTCTGCAGTCTGTTTTCCAGTTTCGTGTGACAATAACTGTTGCGCTCAACCCTTCTCACAGCTCTTGTTCCCCTCTGTGGCCTCCTATCCAACTTCTTAACCTATGCGTACCCTCTCACACCCTTATTTACATAGACACGCACATTGAAAGTTAGGATATGCACATGAGAAGGAATACGCAATTTCTGTCTGAGACTCACTGGAAGATGATTCTTTTTAATAAGAAAGCAGAGTAGCCTAATTGCCTCCAGAATTTACCCTATGGTAGAAGGGAAAATTCAAATAAAATGGCTCTTTCCCTGAGGCTAGTGAAAACAACCTTATAGAAACATGGCCTTTGTACTTGGAGAACAGTTCTCAGGGCACACCCCCAGCCCTCTCCTGCATGTGAGCCAATGAGCCATCAGCAGCCGGGATGATGAGCCCCAGCCAGTAACTCTGGAGACTCTGTGGATGACAATTTTCAAGCAACAACAACAACAACCAACCCACGCACATGCACACGCACACGCACACACACGCACACGGTTTAGACAGGCTTCATAGGGGATCCATGTTGAGAGAAATGTCATTTGTGGAAAAGGCATCACACCGGCTTAGGCCACTGTGGGGAGGTTTTCAAGAAGTCATCCACAAACATCACATACGCTATCGATGTTTCTTTGACTGCGTACTGTGGAGTGCTTTCATACCCAGGAAACCTTTTCAAATATTTCTTTCAGTCCTTGGAATTCCAAGGGGCTAATGCTCCCAGAAACCTCCATGGGATAACAACTCTTTCCAAGCTCACAAAACAGGTAGCACATTTTGAGACTCAAACCTGGGCCTATTTGGGCCTCAAATCTCACGATTTTAGTCTTTTTGCAGGTCCTTGGGTGTCCTGGAGAGAACGCAAGCTTACACACAGACACATAACCAAAGCATCAGCATGAAGAGGCCAAGAACCCCAGGGCTCACATCCCATTCCCATCCCACCACCATGACACACGCAGGAAGGGCTCCTACTGCTCTGAACACCAGTTTTCCAGCTTGCTAGATGGCAAGATTCCTTCAGAATGTCTCTTCTCCCTATTCCCAGAGAAGAGCTACATGCTACGGAAATGACTATAAACCATCTGTCTACCCAGTCATAAGGACCAGAAAAGCTCTGCACAGTATACCCAGGAGGTCTATCTCCACTGGACCAGTCCCTCAGTGGGGGAAATGGACTAGGTCCAGGGATGTTCACACCACCTTCAGAGAGGGCTGAATAAGCATGCTCTCTGCTGGTCTGCAGCATTGCTAATGTTTGACTCAGACTCTCTGGTTGAATGATGTCTTTTTAGTTTGCCTTCCCTAAATCTTTGCCACATGCTGTTATGGGCTGCTGAATTACTGCTTCCCAAGGAGTTCTCTGCCCAGAGTCCCTATGACTCTCTCTGAGAGTTCAAAACCTCATCACATTATCATTAGGTAGGACCCCAGGGCAAGCCTAGATCTAGCAGAATAAAAACTCTTTTGCAGGGTGGGAGGTTGGAAGGTGGAGCAAGGCATCAGATACTAAATTGTATGCAATATGGTGGCCAGTGTCTTCCATTGTTGATGGCACTTACTGGCCACAGGATATTAGACATGGCCCCAATATCTGTAAGTCTGGCTTGATTCTCCAAGTAACAGTGATGAAGTATCTAGACTGTTCAAACAAGGAAATGTGAAGAAAGTGTGTGTGTGCGTGTGTGCACGCATGTGTGCATTCACCTATGTGTGTCCTTGTGTGTATCTCTGTGTGTCTGTTCCTGTTTTGATGTACTTGTGTGACTGTGTATACGTGTCTGTATGTCTGCTTATCTATGAATATGTTTTTGTGTGTCTCTATGTGTCTGATTCTGTGTAAATGTTTGTGTGTCTTTATATGTGTCATATGCTTATGTGCCTGTGTGTATTTATATATATTTGTCTCTGTGAGCATTTCTATATCTGTGTCTCTGTGCATATGTTTGTCTCAGTGTTTACATGTGTACATACGTATGCATCTGTGTTTATGTTTGTCTGTGTCTGAATATGTTTGTGTGTCTCTGTGTATATTTGCCTGTATGTTTGCTCCTCTCTCTCTCTCCCTCCCTCCCTCCCCCCCCCTCTCTCTCTGTGTATGTGTGTGTGTTTCAGAGATGCTTCTTGTAGCCTATCTGTCTGGAATGGACTTAGCTGAGATGACAAGGTGTTTGCTCAGCAGGAGAGGAATGGGCATAAGCACAACAAGTCCTCTCTCAGGTGAGGAACACTAGATATGTGACACAGATGTGCTCACCCGGAGGGTTCTACTCCTAATGCAGGAAAGCAAATAATAGACAATCCCTAGTAAACAAACTCAGCAATCTACAGAACCCAGCCCCTCAAAAGCCACCTCACTGTAGTATGCTGTTTAATCATGACCCTAGCACACTCCTGCCTTCTAACTTAGAGGACACTCCCTCACCTCTCTGAGCCCTGGTTTCCTGGTCTATGAAAAGACTGTTGATATGGGGCTTGAGAGTAAATCCCACTGCATGAGAGTAAAAAAATCTTGACAGTGGTTTTACAGATAATCATGTGAGCACGGAAGACAGTATATGGGGACTGCTAGTGGCCTGGACATTGTGGAGATGGCTAGCAAGGTAAGGCCGTGAAGCAGAAGGAAAGGAGCAGAGTTGGGGGAGGAAGTTATCCATCCACGAGGGAAGTCATCTAAAGCAAACTGGCACACCTGCTATGGTATTTGCATGCAAATGTGTATGAAGAGATGGCTGAGAGACTTTGATAAAATGCTATTTTCTACACAAGACAGTAACAGTACATGTCTGAGAGGACCATCTTGAGGATCAGACGATGACACTGCAGGTCAGGATGAGCGAATAATCTGAGCTCACATCTTCTGGGAGACGCAGGCAGGGGGCGGGTGCCTCTCTGCTGACACCCAGCCTGGCGTCTTTCTTGTACACTTCAACTGCCTTGCTAAATAAGCATGAACCAGACAGAACTGTGATTGACTTGCTGAACACATCGATCATTAGCCATTCTTGAGGGCTACAAGTGTGGATCAAAACAGATGACAACCCCCTCACTGTAGGTGGGAGACTTTCACCCTGTCAGCCACGAGCTCAGCAATCACAGAGGCAAAGCAGCCATCTCATTCCAGTTTAAAAATAACTGGAAATGCCCACTTGAAGTGCATGCGTGACAAGGGCAAGGCTGATGGGGGGGGGGGGGTTGGATGATTCTGACATGAAGCTGTCTGTGGTCAGACATGCGCAGTCCTGCCCAGGAGACCTGGGAGAACTGAGCAAGTGGCTCTCTGTGTACAAAGTGACTTCACTCACTGATGTTCCTCTTCCCTTTCTGCTCCCTTCCCCTTCCTTCTGTCACTTGACTTCACCTTGTACAGAAAGTCATTCTTGCTAATGCCTCCCTTAGCCCCATATCAGCAGTCTCTTCATAGACCAGGAAACCAGGGCTCAGAGAGGTGAGGGAGTGTCCTCTAAGTTAGAAGGAAGGAATGTGCTAGGGTCACGATTAAACAGCATACTACAGTGAGGTGGCTTTTGAGGGGCTGGTTTCTGTAGATTGCTGAGTTTGTTTACTGTGAACCCCGCAATGACTACCTGGTCCCCAGCACTATCTAAACTACAATGTGCATTTTGTAATTACTGGAATGTGACATCATTCCGTGCATGCATCTGCAATGGCAAATGTGATTCATGGGTCCATTCGCCACTGAAGTGGCTTGGGACATGTCCTTGCTATATCAGCATGAGGCCCTGAGTTTCAAGCCACAGAAAAAGCTGCTTAGGGCTGTTCTTACCTGTAACACCAGCATTGGGGGAATGCAGAGACAGGCAGATCCCAAGAACTCGGTAGCCAACTAGCCTCTCCAAAAAAATGATATGTTTCTGGATCACTGATACCCAGTCAAAAGGCAACAAGGCAGAAAGCAGTAGAGGAAGACATCTCACCCCCTGGTGTGCATGCACACTTTCTATGACACGTTCATGCTGGAAGTATTGTCCAAATCCCCTGGCGACTCCAAGAAAAGAGAAAACACACCACTGCTCCCTTGCAGATTATCTGACTACTGTGGGTCTGGGCAGCTGACCTGGAGAATTCTTCTTCCTCTTGCACTTACGGGCCCAGGGTAGGAGACAAAGGATCATGGTCATGTTGTCACTCTCATCTCCTTGTGAATGCTCAAACTGTGCAAAAACTCCTGTTGGCCAGTTCAGCTTTTGTTTGGATGCCTCTCTGGGTGGAGAACTCACTTCCTTACTACTCAACCAATAAGTAGCTTCAACTGTGAGTAGTGATACTGTTTTCTTCAAACTCAAAATATGCGAGGGCCTCAAAGAAGGAAGGTGTCTACCTCCTGATGAGAGACCCATAGGCATGGGATACTGTGTGCCCTCTCTCCTGGCAGTCCTTTGGAGAGTTGAAAATAGGAACTATGAACCTATTTTCACTCTGAAGTTGATGTTTGAGCTTGTTGAAAAGGGTCAATTTTTCCGGCTAAAGAAGTGGATGGCTCAGTCGTTAAGAACACTGGCTGCTCGTTCAGAAGTCCCGAGTTCAACTCCCAGCAACCACAGGAGAGCTCACAACTGTCTAACTCCAGTTACAGGTGATCCGACACCCTCACACAAACACCATTGCAAATGAAATTAAAAAAAAAAAAACATGTTTTAAAAGAAAAAAAAGAAAATGGTCACTTTACTTCTTCAATATTAGAGCTGAGAATTGACTCTAAGATTCCTATAGAGTACAACCAGAAAACCTTTGAATGAGATCAGGGGATTCTTTGTTCCCATCCTCTATTTCCATGTGCACCCTTGAGTTGCCAGGGACAGACAGAAAGCACACTGATACCCATTGAGGAGCCAGTGACTTCTCTGTCCCAGGAGCTCCAAGGCTCAGCTCTGGCTCCCTCACTCCAGGCATGTGCACTTAATATGCATCTTAGAGGCCTGTATATCCAGCTTTGCAAGGCTGGAGGAGCTTGTTGCATTGCCCACTGAGTGATGTGGCCTGGTCCTCCTCCCTCTAACTTGTTTGTCAGCTCCTCTGAGCTCACTGGAATCCATGGGTTTGATAAGGAGCTTTCTATGCCTCCATTCAAGTGTTCACAAAATTTGTTTGAACAGGAGAGAGTCAAGGACAAAGGCTTATCTCGGGCTCTGGAGAGCAGCAGAACTGACAAGCTGAGCAGCAATGAATTAATCAGCATGCTCGGAGCATGGCTCTTGAAGGGACTATATGTCTACCTTCCTGATTGCGCATAACCTCAGCTAGAGCTCTCCCTGCTACCCTGGAAGGTAGTGCGAAGACTTTAGAGTGCACCTCCTGAGGTCAATGCACTGGACTCAACTGCATAGTCACACACCATGAAGAGGTAGGGGAAAAGGAGGAATAAAGGGGAAGGGAGGAAGAGATGGGGAGGGGGAGGGGAAGTTAGGGAAGGATAAAAGAAAGAACAGAGAAGGAAGGAAGGAAAGAAGAAGACAGGAGGAAAGGAGGAAGAGGAGAAGGAGAGAGGTAGGGGAGGATGGAAAAGAAAACCAGATTGCTTTCCAAGAACTGGTGTTTGAGTAGACACCCCAGTTGACAGCATAAGCTGCAATTTGACTTCCCAGAGAATGACAAGCTGTCCTGGGTTTTTGGTAGAGAGTGGCTCAGGTCCACCCCAAACTCTGGCCTCTGTATGTGGTCCTGCGTCATCCTTAAATCTGGAGATTTGCTCATCTTTGTTCATCTCTTGCATTTTGTCAGGAGCGTGCTCTCAGTTGGTCCCTGGGCCAGCAGCCAGGCACAGAAGATGGGGATACAGGCCTCTAAGATGCACCATGTCTTTGCCTCTCCATTTCTCAAATCCTCAATATTGACAGCCAAAGAGTCTTTCCGCCCAGTGGCCAGAAGCCTTGAATGCATCTGAACTCCTCCTGAAACCTAGGAGGTTTCTCATCCCTTTCAGAGTCCAAGGAGCCTCAGAGGAAGGAGAACAAAGGTGGTTCCACTATCACTGCTTCACCCGGGATTGACCGTGGGCAGTAGCTCCATATCTTCCTCTCTGTGTGCATGTGCGAGTGCGAGTGCGTGTGCGTGTGCGTGTGCATGTGCATGTGCGTGTGTGCTTGTGCACGCACTTGTGAGCCAGTGCATGTGCACTCGAATATCTTTGTATCCCGTTACCATCCTGACAGTGGTAACCCTTACATGCCAGATGTTTCTGCAGAATAAACACTCTTTGTCTTTGCATACTATCTGAGTCTGGGGTCTTCTTTCAGTGATTTCGGACCTTTACAGTGCATATGTATTTAAATGTCTGTGGAGCCCAGAAAACAATCTCAGACAGCTTTTCAGACATCTTCTGTTTTCTGTTTGAGTTAGGATCTCTCTCTAGTCTGGAACTCCACCATGGAGGGCAGTGAGCTTCTGAGGATTCTCCTCTGTCCCCCATCTCTCCATCTCTGAGATTACAGCCACCTTTTGTACTTGGCTTTTTATATGGTTTCTGAGACTTAACCTCAGGTCCTTACAGGTTACTTGTGAAGTAAACACTATCAACAGAGCCATCTCCTCAGCCTCTTCCTCACCTTGCTCTGAGTAAGGACTTAAAATTCATTGACCACAGACTTCCAAGGTGGCCCCGCTGATGTGTGTCAGGAATCCTGTCTTCACGGTGATAGAGAATCAACTGTAAACAAGCTAAAGCCAAACAGGCAGTCTGTCTGTTAGTTACTAAGTTGGAGAGCAGCACATGCTGTCCTGTTTAGGCATGCCCACATTGTCACCAGCCTTAAACTGCTCGCTCTCTCTGAGTTCTCCTCAGTTAGACACCGAAGGGCATCTCTGGACTCAAACAAGTTCAAGGCTTATACAGGCTTTAAGGCAATTCATTGAGCAACAACTTCCTGCTAGGAAAGTCTTCGGGGCCGTTCTCCCATTGGCTCAGATGGTAAGTGGTACTTTAAGAAAATTTGGGCATTATGTTACTCAGACTTAGTGTTACTCTGATGAAATACCAGACTGAGCACCTTAAGAAGGGATTTCCTTTATAGTAGAGAGAGGGCATCACACATCATGAAAGCCACGACGGGGGTGGGGGGAGATACTGGGCTCCAAGCTGGTTTTCCTCTTCTTTCCCCTTTCATTCTATCCAAGACTCCCAGCCTATAGCATGGCACTGCTTATACTCAGAGCAGATTTCCTTCTCTTTCTGTAGTTAACTGTGTCTGGAAAAGCCTTGCAGCATACCCAGGGGTGTTTTTTCCTGATTCCCAGGTCATTCTCTGTTCAATCAAGTCACAATCACGGTCAGCAGTCACAGGTAGATTTATTTTAGTTATAATGCTTTTTCACAGTTAGCCAGGTATGGTGGGAATATGATTCCTACATGTACTGGGAAATCAGAACATCCCTGTGGCTTATTGTGTTGGGACATTTGCTTTAATACTGTGCGGTGAAAACGCAGCTTGTTACTTCTGAAGTGTGTTCATAGTCTTCACTGCTGTGGAATACATGAAGAATCGTGAAGAGTGTGCCTGGGTTAGCTCAGAAAGGAGCCTTGGTTTGGGTCCCATGCATAGTCTTGAGCTAATCTCCACTGCAAGGCAAGGTTGTACTCTGACGCATTCATTCCCAGATCTGGGTGTAGGGCCAGCTGCACCTGACACCAGAACTGGGTGTCAGCAGTTTTCCCAAGGAATGCCTAAAGTTAGAGAAAGAAGAGAATGCTTGCTGAATTCAGAAAGCAGTATCCAGGAGACCTTCTGGATTAGAGGATGTCTATCTTAGAACTGTGACATCATAAATCTTTGGTCTTTAAAAAATCTGGTGTCTGTGACATGTTTACATGCCCACCTTTCTTAGATGTCCTTACTGGTGGCATCTCCAAGAGTCATTCTCCTATCTTCCTGTGTAAGTAGAACCCAACTTGGAGAGATCCAGAGATCCAAGCTGCAGGACAGATGATTCCTGGGATGTAGGGCATGGTTGATGCAAACATCAGGTTCTCAAACTCTGGGTGCTCAGGTCTCCTTATGGACTGGCAGGCAGTACAGGGGCTGCTGGTACCGGAAGGGACTGTGGAGAGGGAGGATGCCCCAAGTGAAAAGACCAGGTAAAAGGCCATCTTCACAAAGCTCAAAGTGAGGAGAGAAGCAGCAAACAAGGTTGGTAGCCCTGGGACTGGCCAGAAGGGCACTGGGAGGGTCAGTATCTCAGGGGCAGAGGCAGAGAGACTTGTCAGCAGACTGACTATAGAGGCAGAGAAAGTAAATAAAAGTTGCTCCCTCCTCCCCAAAGAAAGGGGAGGGACTAGAAATAAGGAGCGGTGAGGGACTAGAACATTCTGTGGGAGTGAGCTCAGTTGTGTGTATGGAAGAGAAAAGCTGGTGCCTCTGTGCGGTTGTGTGGCAGGCACGTGGGAGACAGGAAGAGAGGCTGGGACAGAAAGACAGAAGACCGCAACCTTTCAAAGGCAGAGCTGTGTGAGAGGCCAGGAAAGGAGAGGTCCAAGAGAAAGAGCTGTGGCTTATACATCAAAGGAACAAGTCAAGGGTGGGTACTGTTATGGGTTAGGTGTGACAGTAGAAATGGGAAAGAGGAAGCCAGATCAGAATGGACTTGAACCATGAAATCCCACCTCAGACTTCTACACTTAGTTCAAGGGCTGAAAACTTCCAGCTTGGTGGACTTTATAGCTCAGTCACTCCACCAGGAATCAGGAGTTTTCCCGTCTTTCTGATCAGTGACTTCATTTCATCTTGCTGTAAACTCGCTTCAGCAGAAACAAGCTTCACACAGGACAGCACCAGATAGAGGCAGGCACTTCTCTTCTTGTCTCTCATCTATAATACAAAGGGACTTTCCCACAGAAGGCCCGTACTGCTCAGGTCCACCTCAACCTCACGGCCGGAGATGGAAGTAGAAAGTCCATGGCAGACCCCATGTTCTGATAGGGTGCCCACGGACCAACGACATCCCCTCCCCATTCCTGCTAAATCAGAATTTCTGGGGTTGAGCCCCAATCTAAGTTCAAACAGGCCTTTCCATGGGGGTTCTGAATCAGGTTCAGGTCCATGAGCCTTTCAAGCTAACAAACAAAAGGCCCAGGATGGTGATTATAGGACTTGGTTTTCAAAGCTCAGCAAGGGCCAGGGAGAGACATGGGTCAGTGGGCCGGACAGACTCAGTTAAATCCCTGGAACTGCAAAAAGATGAACATCGTGGTTTACATCTATAATCCCAACACTCCTAGGGAACATCAGAGGTGAAGACAGGTAAATTTACTGGACTAGCCTGGAGTATGCAGCCGCAGAAACAAGAGAGACTCTGCCTCAAGATTGTGGAAGGTGAGACCTGACACTCAAAAGTTTCTTCTGACCTCCATATGTACACCATGTCACATATGAGCGTATACTGCAGTCTCTCTCTCTCTCTCTCTGTCTCTCTGTCTCTCTGTCTCTCTCTCTCTCTCTCTCGCTCTCGCTCTCTCGCTCTCTCGCTCTCCCTCTTTCTCTCCTTCCTTCCCTCTTTCTCTCTTTTTCTCACACACACACATCTGCCTCTCTCACACTCACAAATACATACACACAATTAATGAATTAATTAATTAATTAAAAATGAAATGCAAGATGAATTAAAATTTATGCAGAAGACTTTTGTGCCAGGAACAGCTGTCTCTCAGCTCCCCTCTTTCTATGGCCTCCCAAGTGAAGCTTTCTCTCTGGTCCCATGGAACCCAAATTGAGCAGTTTTAAGGCTCTGAGTACTTGCATCTTTCCCGTCCATTCATCCTTGGTGGCAACTGTCTCCTAAGAAGTCCACTACACCCCCCTAGTCTCCATCTCCCTTGTGAAGCCCTAAACTGTGTAGACTCTTTTATGGCACCATGGTGAGTCTCCCTGTCCTGAACTCGGCTTTTGGGATAGACACATGTCCCTTCTGGTAATTCCTTCCCATGCCCTTCCAGAGCTCAGAACATCCTAAACCCTCCATGCAAAGTGCTGTATGCTGAGTAGCCACTAGGGAGCACAAGGCCAAGGTTTTCAATGGGCCTACCTAAGCATTGCTTGTTCCTGGCTTTGCCTAGGGGCGAGCTGTGCCGTTGGACGAATTATCTAATGTCACCAATCCTCCCTGGCCCATCTGTTAAAAAAAAAAAAAAAAGAATTTTGTGAGCACTACTGTCATCATCTTAACTTGAGGTAAGGCACCTAGTGTGTGAGACTCTGCAGTTGCTGTACAGCTGGTCTCCAGCCCACCAGCTCCTACTGTTCAGTATCATCTGTGTCACAAACTAACATTTCGGACTGGCATTCTCTTGGGGAGATCTCCTTCCCAGGAATGGGTGAACATTTCGTAGGGGGTGGGGATCAGGCAATTTGGCCTAAGGCTGCCTTGATCCTGCCTGCCCTGGCCAACCAGATCCTAGTACACAAAGGGTAAGCTAGTGCCATCTTTACTGTAGGACATTTCCATGCATTGGCTGGGGGAAGGCAGTCACCTACCAAAGAGCAAAAGCTTTTCTAGGAGGTTTTTTTCTGCTTGACAAGGTCCTTTCTACCCTTAAAATGGCAATATAGACATAGTTGCTCAGAAGATGTCCATATACCTAAAGAAAACATTTGGCTTCCATTTCACCACTGTCTCTTGTTTTTGTTCCAGATGTTGTGCCTTGCCTGCAGGGGGTGTTTCATGGTTGATATCTACTACCAACACTATATTAGATGCTCCCAAACCTAACCCAGGGCCTGGCACACAGGGGATGCCCGGCCACTGCTTTCTCATCTTCTCTGGGGAACTTTATTTCTTTGGAGGAATTCCTTCCTCCCCACATATGACCCTATTGTCAGGGAGATGATGATGATGATGATGATGAAGACTGCCTTGGTTCTAGATTCATCAGTCCTGCCTTCAGCACTGGATGGATGATGGGAGGCGTGTGGGTCAAGGAGATTGGTGAGGGTGAGTGGATTGAGTGAATTTATAGAGGGGCAGCTATGAGAGTAGCCACCAAGAGTGAACAGATCATGAGATCATGGGCTTTAGCTTCTTGCTTCTGCCAGGATGCTCTAGGCTCTGTGTAAAAGAGGCATCTGGTCCTGTCACCACACATGTGACTAGAGCCAGGTCATCATTAGAAACCCATGAGCATACACACAGAATAAGCCATGGCTCCAGCGTCTTCTTGTGGTGGCCTGGGGTGATAGCCTGTCATTCCTAATTACCATTTTTCTTATGACTTCTGCCCTGTGTCAGCAATGCACTCATAACACCATGTAGCCAGGAGGAGGCAAAGTCTGAGGAGTGTGGTGTTTGGTCCTGTCAGCTCTTTGTCCTGCAGGTCTGGAGAGAAGGAAGAAGGAATACCAGGATCAAATGTCTTAGATTGATCACCGAACCAGCCCCAGTCCTTTGGGCTCCACCCTTTTCTCTAACATTATTAAAATACTCCAAAGGCCAGAAGCGTGCACCATCTTGCAGACCAAGCCAACCAAACAGGAAGACTGTCTATGTGTTGGTATGGAATTCTTTCTTTGTCAGCAAAGGTAGAGGTTGGTATTCAAGCCAGGTATATTCCAGAAGCTTTGAGCTTGTTTGGGATCAGATTTTCTTTTAAAAAAAGGAGGAAGAGGAGGAACAAAAGGAAGAGGAGGAGAAAGAAGAGGAGGAGGAGGAGGAGGAGGAGGAGGAGGAGGAGAAGAAAAATGAAATTTCTTTTACCATTTTATATTTCTTAATTAAAAATAAAAGGCTGAGGAGATGACTCTGTTGGCAAAGCACTGGTCTCACAGTGAGTGGACCTAAGTTTGGATCCCCAGAAGCCATATACAATTCAGGAATGGTGATATGCACTTGTAATCCCAGAGGTGGTAAGATTTCTATCTCCTGGTGGAGACAGATAGATTCCTGCAAGTGAGGCTGGCTAGTCCAGCCACTTGGTGAAGTTCCAAGCTGTTTGCTTCAAACAAAATATACAAAGGACCTGAAAAATAACAACTGATGTTGTCCTCTGTCCTCCAGGAACCAGAAACATCCACTTGTACATACACACAGACACACACAGACACACAGACACAGACACACAGACACACAGACACACAGTCACACAGACACACAGACACACACACACACACACACACACACACACACACACACACACAAAAGGAACTTAGTATAGCTAGAGTTTATTAGATAATGAGGGAAGCCCTAGCCAGTGCTCGGGTAGTAAAATCACTCACCCACAGACCATCAAAACAAGGAACAGGTTTTCTGCTTGCTGAGTTTTTTCTTCTTTCTTTCTACTTGCCTTTCTTCTCCACACACAAGGCTCATAAAGACAGCATCGTTCAGAAACATCAGGCTCTCTTCTTCTAAGTTTCCCGTTAAACATTTGCTTGTAGCTGACAACTATTAATAATTTAAAGGGCCCATTCTCCTGAACAATGATCAAAATTAATCTATCAGCCACTTGGGGATATTTGCATAAATTTGTCAGTGGCTCTTTAGCAGTCTTTTTCCACTGAAGATTTCTTGGGACCCTCACACACCATTAGTGAACAGGAGAGGATTTGGTGTTTGTATGGTCTTCCTTGTTTTGTATATTTGACAAACCACCACTGGGAACCACTTAGGAGGTAAATAAGGTAATTCCTTCTGATTTCTGCAAGCTGCTGAAGTTACAGGAGAAGTGCAATTACTTTCAGATTCCTCTACATACAATTTACTAATAAGCTACAGAATGGGGAAACATGTAATTAGTAATTACTCTAGTATGTGGTGATCTAGGGCTTACCCAGGCAGTCTGTGGCTCTATAATCTACTGGCAGAAAAGAAATGAACTCAGTATTAGAAACAAGTCTGTTACACATCCATACACATATACATCTTTTATTCTAAAAAATTCTATTGCTTAATATTTTATTGCTGCACATGCATGCACACGTGTGGTATGTGTGTGTGTTGGGGTGGGGTGGGGTATATGTTGTGCATACCATGAAGTACATATGGAGGATAGAGAACAGCTAGTGAGAATTGGTTTTCTCCTCCTTGAGAGTCAAAATTGGGTCAGAAAGGGCCTTTACCCACTAAGCCAGCTTGCTGGTCCTTTGCAGGGGAGTGTTATTCATTTGGGAGACTGGGTACTATGAATCTCACAATGCCTTTGAACTCATCCTCCTATCTCCAATCTCCTGAGTGCCAGGATTATAAGGGTGTACCACCTGTCTAGTGCCAAGAATGAAAGTAGGTCTCTGTGTATCCTAGGTAAGTGCTCTGCCTACTGAGTGGCAACCCCTGGCCTGAGTCTGGTGTATCTGAAAGGAGTTGCTCAGACAAATTTACTGCTGTGCATATACTTGCTATGGGTTTGCAAAATCACAGATACACTACAGGAGGAGAAGTAGCTTCCTATGTATGGATTCAAAGTACGGTGGTTTGAGTAAGAATGGCTCCCATAGGCTCATATATTTGAATGTTTTATTACCAGGGAGTGGTACTGTTTGAAAGGATAGAAGGATTGAGAGGAGTGGATTTATTGGAGTAGGTATGGCCTAATTGGAGAAAGTTTGCCACTGGAGGATGGGTTTCAAGGGTTTGAAAGACCACTCCAGGTCTAGTCTTCCTTGTTTGTGGATCAGTATACAGTTCTCAGCTCATTCTCCAGTACCATGTCGGCCTGCTGCCACACTCTCTGCCATCATGCCCCCTGCTATGACCATAATGGACTCTGGAACTGTAAGTAAGCCCCCATGAATGTTTTGCTTTATAAGAATTGCCTTGGTCATGGTGTCTCTGCAGAGCAATAGAACAGTAACTAAGACCCAGGCCCTATGCAGGACTCAGTACCCAAAAGGACGTGTCCTTGATGGGCTAAGAATGGGCAGTGAAGGAAGAGGAGAAACCCAGATTCAGTGACTGTCTGGTTCTGAAGGTTGATTTAGCATATTATGCGTGTTATCATCTTTACAATAAGTAGATATAACTATGCCCTTTTTGTAGCAGAAAAAAAAAACAAGTGAAATTAGGGTACGTCCCTGGGTTTCTTGGCTAAAAATCACTCTCAGCCTCAAGAGCTGGGATACCACCCCGGGAAATTCTGACTTTAAGGACAATCAATTCCCTGTGTACCAGGGGACTGTTCTTGTGGCTGTGACTCTGTATTCTGAACGAAACAACCTACATCAAAACTCTAAAAGAGGGTGACTTGGTGCCATTGGCAACAGAATCATAAAGCTTATTACTTTCCTCAAGCCATCTGAACTACAAAAGTTTAGCCTAAAAAAAAATCATACCCTTTCCCAAAGAAGAGTTTATACACAGAAATGTTCAACAACGATAATATTTATAACAGCAAAACCCAAGGAACAAACTCCAACATATTCTAACATAATACTAAACAAGAAAGCTGCAGCCCTATCCGTGTGGAAATAGCAACCATGAAATACACTGAGGAAGAGATGTTAACATAGAAGAGCTTAAATAGCGGGGGGGGGGGGGAGAACCGCAAGACCAGGTTCAAAATTGTGTATATGGTGAAGACTCATGTAAGGGAAATAATATTTATACAAGATACAGAACCAGTCTGTGTGTGGTAGGTTCACAGGTGGCTTTTACAGCTTCTGAGGATGTACTTCGTATACCAAGATATTCACCCCTTCATTGTGTAATATTTATGATTTAGTGTATTCCAAGAATTGTATAGTCATTATCACTATCTGATGAAAATTTCATAATCTCATCTCTCTCCCCTCCCCCAGCCCCTGGTGAACATGAATACATTTCTGTCTCTATAAATCTGCCTATTACAGACACTTCATATAAATGGCATTGTGATATGCAGCTTTTTGTGACTGGCTTCCTAGACTTAAAATCCAAGACAGAGGTTTATAGATGTGCTTTCCTCTGAGGGCTTCATAGGTTCAGATCTTACATGTAACTCTTTAATCCATTTGTATGCAGTGTGAGGGAGGGATGTATCTTCACTGTCCATGAATATCAGTACTGCTGGAAGCATTTGCTGACCTGCCTGCTCTTTCCTGTGTCTTGGTATTCTTGGTATACAAAAATCAAATGTCTATAAATATAAAAATAATAGACAGACAGATAGACAGAGATGATAGATAAATAGATACATAATAGATGGATGGATAGATGGATGGATAGATAGATAGATAGATAGATAGATAGATAGATAGATAGATAGATGTCACAGTGCATGCCATTCCCTATTCAATGGAGTAGTATTCAATTCTATGGGTTTGCAGGAGTCAGTCTTTCCAGGTGAGTCCTGGGGATTGAACTCAGGTCATCAGGCTTGTCAGCAGGCATCTTCACCCAATAAGCCATCACTCTGCCCCTATAATGAATATTACTAATGTAAAAATCAATGAAAAGCATGCATCCAATCCTCTGGGTCTATGATGAAAAGTGAGACTGTTGCTGTTGAGATGGTAACATTTTGAATGGCTGCTAAAGTGCTGGAACTATCTCCTCATTCAGCGATGCAGGAAGGGTCCTCTTTGTCCACATCCTAACAGCGCTCATCAGCTTTCTCCTTTATCTAAACCACACCGGCAGATGTGAACTGGTATTTTGTTACGGCTTTGCTTTGTATTTCCTACTAACGAACCATTCTGATTACTTTCTGTTTGCTACTGTGTATCTTCTCTGGAGAAACATTTATCAAATTCCTTGCCCATTCTAAAGTGTGTACAGTTTCTCTGTTACTGAATTGTAAGAGGTTCAGAATACACAGAGAAAAAGGGAGAATTCTAGAATCTTATTGTGATGAAATCTAGTCTGTTTTTCTTTTTGGTGCTTGTATTTTGGCACCAGATATAAGAATCATTGCCAAATCCGAGGTTGGTGAACTCTCATGCTTTCCTTTAAGTATTTTTACATGTTAGGACATTGCTTTGCATGGGATATAATGGAAGGGATATGGTTTCGTTCTCTTGTTTGTGGATATTCAACTGTTCCAGCAACATTTGGGGATTAGCCTGCTCTTTCTTATTGCATTGTCCTAGCAAGCTTGTCAGAAAGCAACTGACCCCAAGTGGGGATATGATTTAGTGATTAATTAACTGGTCATGCAAGCAGGGGGCCCAGAGTTCAGATCTCCAGAACCCACGTATATACTGAATGCATGCAGTAACTAGTTTATAGTTCCATCCTCAGAAGGTGGAGAAAGGAAATCCTGGGTCAAGTTCTAGGGTGAGATCAGCTGTATTAGTGAGTTATGGGTTCATTTAGTAAGACATGCCACCTCAAAAGTAATAAGATGGAAAAGCAGTTGAGGATTCCTGACATCAAGTTCTGGCATCTAAATGTATGCACACACATGCACACGGGCACACACATATGTAAAAGCACTCACATATATGTCTACCAACACACATGTGAACACAAACATAAACATGCATGGATATATACCACATACACAAACACATGAAAAAAAAAAGAGGAGAAAACAAACAAACAAAAAAACCATTAATTGACTATACATATATCGATTTTATTTACAGACCCTGAGATCTATGCTATGGGTCTATACGTTTATTTTTGTGTTAGTGCCACACAGTCTCTGTAGTAAGTCTTGACATCAGGAAGTGTGAATTTTTGTACTTGATTCTGTCTAGAGATCCCTTTTGGCTCTGTTGAATGCCTTGTGATTCTATAAGAACTTGAAGATCGGCTTGTCAATTTCCATCCTAAAAGGCAGATGCGATTTTGAGAGGGGTTTGCTGAATGTAGACATCTGTTTGCTGGGGATTGCCGGCCTGTTAACAAATGATGGCTATGCGGGCATCAAACCCTGGGGCTTTTTCTGAGCTGTAAGTGAGCTCCTTCTTTGCCTGGCAAAAGCAGTGTAGCTCTGTGGAACGCTGGGGCGGGCTCGGAAATTACTTCTATTGGAGACGACCTATTAGGGCACAACAGCAGCTCCCCCGAGGCCAGTTCTCAGCCACTCCACACACCACGAGGCTTCTATTACTTAGTCCAGCACAGCTTTAAATACCTCCGGGCACCCCCTCCACCACTTCCTGTGGAATACTATTTCACAGCCTAATAGATCTTCCTAGGGGAATTTTCTCTCTTACTTAGCCACATTTCTTTCCACGTCCAGACCCACTGTTTCCTCAAGACCACACCATTCTGGATGGATCTGCCTGCTTGGAGCTCCCATGTTTCACAGCTTCAGAGCCAACCTTTCTCTGAGTTGTTGTGCAAACTCTGGGTGTCACCGATGAAGGCTTGCTAAGGAGACCTTTGGCAAGAGCTGCCGATGTGTTCTCATGCTCTTCAGGGTTCAGAAATGGCCGGGGCAAGCAAACACTGAATCCAAGAGGCTCCACGCTAAGAACTTGGAGGGGCTTCTCTGTAGTTTGGAATAAATGACTTGCATCCCTTTTATGCTAAATGGAATGAGGCCAGGAATATGGATTTTCCCAGGCTCTAGTAAGAAGGGAAAAGTGTCACACATCAGCTCAGGGGACTGCTTGGCAAGCTCTGAGCATCTCCAGGGCTAAGGAGAGTTCACAGGTTACTCTGAGGAGAGCCCAGGTGTGTCTGTGTGTGACTCAGAGGAGACCGATGGAGCTTGGTCAAGTGTCTTCTGAGCCTGGGCTCCGTGCTGCTGACTTGTCCGTCCCTAACTTTGTATTATTGTTGCCTTTAAGAGTTGGGGTTCTACGAGGAGGAGCATACACAGAGAGGAACAGCCCAGGCTGTGCCATATGGCATGTACAGCCGGGCAGGAGCCTAGGCTCTCTTTGGTTCTCTCCAGTATATAACTGAGCCTGGTTTTCTTCACCTGTGAGATGAAGTAGACACATTACAGAGCTTCAGAGACCTGGGTAGGTGACTCTAGGTGGGCTAATCTCACTCCATAAATGTTACATTGCTTCCGTTCTTTCTGCTCCTAGATGGCTGATGAGGGCCATTTCTCCAAGCAATTTAGTAAGGCAAGTGTCTGCAGTCCCTCTCCTCTCAGCCTCCTGCCCTGCACTGATAAGTTTTATTAGCAAAGAGGGAAGGGATTTTCGGTGACTAAATTTCTTCTGGGCTTTTAGAGAGATATTGATGGAGCTGCCTGGTTCCTCAGCTGGTACTTCTTCCTGCTAGGGTGGCCTGGTGTGTTCTGGGATAGGACTGAGGGCAGCAGAAACCTTGCTAGCTGGGGAGAAAGGGCTAGGTGATGTTAGTCTTCTGGAGAGGGAAGCCATATTTTAAGTTTATGTACCCTGGGTGCTGGGGAAGCATTCGGAATTTTCTCAGAAACCACAGTAACTGCTTGTTTGATAATAAGTGGCTAGAGATAGGACTGCCTTTGATGGATTCTCACCTGCCTTTCTGTTCTGCACAATAGGAACCATCTCTGTGCACCCCCCCAGAGCTCTGCTGACCTGGTTTCGGATGGGATTGTGTGTGAACGGGGAGGTACGTACTAGTGTATGCATATGTCCTTGTAGATATGTATGAGTGTGTGTATGTATATATATATATATGTTCTTGTCTATGGGAATGTGTATATACACTTATGGACTGCATGTTTCTGCATGTATACATTTACATGGATATGTGTATAGGTATGATTTTGGGTATGTGAACTTGGGAGGGGATACATGCTTATGTGTGTATGCAGCCATATGGATATGTGTCAATGTATATGATCACTTGTTGGGGCATATGTAACTATGTATATGTGTATGCGCAAGTGTATAACCATAAATGTGAGTATGTGGGTGACTATGTATGTGTTTGAACACAGTATATATAAGTTTCAGAGTGAATGAACTCTAGAATGATTTGAGTATTTACATGTACATGTATGTATTTAATGCATATGTATTTATTTCTACTTCCTTTGGTGCTAGATCAGACACCCTGTAGTGTTAAAGCTTCAGGAGTTGGAGGGACACAGAGGTGGGTGCCACACTCAACCAGCAGCCCCAACCTGTGGGGTATACTGTAGCCTCAATTCTAAGTCGTCTGCCTCACACAGTAGGTCTCTTGTCTGCCGACCGCAAGATGCCTTCCAATTTATACTCTTAGCCTAAGTCTCCAAGGGAGATCCTTCTCCAGGCTTCAGTCTAATGTCAGAGCACCAGGAAGTTGAGGAGGAAGCTGGAGTTTAGACAGACCTACTATGCCTCCCCGTCAGTTGATCTGCTCAGCAATGCTCTGCCTCTTTCAAGATCCTTGATTCCTGTTTGCCTAGACATTTTGGTTTTCCCCTGATTGAGAGATGCCAAGTTATAAGGCTGACTTCTAAAATGTGATTCTCCTATCTTAATGCTAGGATCTGTTTTGATGATCCACCAGCTCCCAAGCTCTGGATGTCCTCCTGAGAATGAAAGAACAGGCTCTTCACATTCCAAATAGAACCCAAATGTCAGCCCTACCAGAGCAGAAGCCGAAGTCATGCCCTATTCACGGCCACACCACCAGGTCTAGAGATGCTCTCTCAGATAGTACGTGATACTCGCTAAATATTTGTTCAGAGGATGAGGGAATAAGCCCTTGACTCAAGGGAAACTTAACTCTAATATCAAAGCGAACTCATCTCTTTGAAAGTACATTTCCACAAAGCACCACCGGAGCCCAGGATGATTCTGCTTGCTTCGATCAATGGTCTTCTTACATGCCTGGGCCATGAAGGTGAAATGACTCACATTTACAGTAACGGCCAAGAACATCCATGCACATGACTCCTCCAAGTCTGAGAGTGAATTAACCCATAACTACTGCAATCAACTCACAGGTGAGGATTGATATAGACTCGGCTGGTTTTCTAACCCCCACGCATGGGGGTGCCGGGCCTGTGCTGACTCCGGAGCCTGTGTGATTTTCACAGTAGCCCTCATGAAGCCGGCTCATGGAGGGAGTTCTCCTCCAGGCAGCGATGGTGCTGATTACCAGCTCACCTTCATGCTCATGCAGGAAGCTCTGATTGCAGCCAGAGAGTGACTAGAGGCTGGGCTTCCTCCCCTGCTGGAAGGGGTGTGGAATATGTCTGATGGTATTCGCCACAGCATCCCTTCTGATTAATCAGGCTGCTCCAATCTGTGTGGGAGGATAGCTTCAGGAAGGAAATCTGCCTGGAGAGTCATTCTGTGTCTTCTGCCTGTGCAGGTGAGCTCAAAGCAGAGGCAGAATCCCCTGTGAGGACTCCTAGGATGGGGACACTCTTTGTGTAACAAAAATGACAGACACACAGGGAATTTTATTTCCCAGGGATTCTCAGGAGTCAGAAAACCCAGAGACAAGCCTTTGTGCTTTGCTGTTGAGAGAGGTCTTTTAGACAAAAATCTCACTAGCTAGTCTAGGCTATTTTCTAACTTGTGAACCTCCTAAGTGTTGGGGTGACAGTTCTTCAACCATCAGATTTGGCATCATGGTGATTTTATGGAAAGTTAAGCATCGAACCTGTGGGCTCTCTTGTGTTCCTGTTTGACACTCTTTCTACTGCTTATAAGTTCTTGAAGGTAAGGCTACAAGTGCTTTGTGGCCTTTTTTGGGAGGTATTGTTGTTCACAGAAACTCTATAGAATATGACTGTGTTCCTTAGTAGGTTTCAGATGAATGGCACCATATTTCCTCATTGGCCAAACCCCATCAATAGTAACAAAGGGCAGTGTGGTCCTGCTGTGATGTGAGCATGATCCCAGGCTCATGTGATGGAAATGTGATTATTCCACACAATCATGGGAGGGTGCCCAGCTTGTGAAGTTTACACTCCACCATTGTGGGTGGGTTTATACCCATTCTAAAAGGATGTGAACGCACAAGACAGATCACTAGTTGCCTCTCACTATGTGATGCCCTGTACCATACTCTAGTGCAGTAGTGGGGCCTTACCAGATGCATCCCTCCATCGCCAGGCTTGCTGGCTTCCATGAGCTTAAGAAATAGACTTCTGTTCCTCCTACTTTACGTGGTCTGTAGTGTTCTGTCACAGTGGCAGATATGGGCCATGGTGTGTCTTATAGAGACTCTTAAAATATTGCTGATGTTAACATGGGGAATCCTACAGATAGTCTTCCATGCAACCAGATGAACTTGTTAGTATTATTAAAAAATGTGGAATTGCATAAAGAATCCTATCATCCAAGCCATACAGAGTCTGAAAGTTCTAGTGTTGTGGCCTTTGCAGAGGAGCCAAAACCTAGACAGGGAAAAGCCACTGGCTGCAGGGAAGAGGTCCCAGACATGGCAGGGCTACAGTCCAGTTTGGACCCTAGGCTCCAGATAAGTCTTTCCTCTGCTGCCTCCTAGCTTCCTGGCAGCTGTATCGGGATCTTCTGCTTCTTGCATTGCATTTATGCTCCTAACCCGCCTTGATCTCAGTCTTCCCATTGAGCCATCGTCACCTCTGGTCCTTTGAGGGCTCTTCCTGCCACTCTGGACCAAACCATTAAGACACCGAGTCTTTCTAGGAAAAAAAAATAAAAGGAGAATATCATTTTTTTTTATCAATCATGGGTCAATACCCCCTCTTTCTTCAGAGGACAGATCGAGCACAGATCCAAAACCATGGGAGCCTGTGAGGCAGAGGCTCTGTGAAAGACAAGGTCCCTCCTGGTCTCGGAACACTTGCAGCAAACCACCCAGAAGCCTGCCAAGCAACTGAGGAGTTTTTAATCATTGTTTCCCTCTTCTGGGGAGAGGAAAAAAGAATCATTTGTAGCCTGGCAACAAAGATCTGTGTGTTCTTCTCCCATGCCAAGCTGTAAACACCGTCTCCCTCAGCTCAGCATAATGCTGTTCATATGCCACAACCAGGAAGTCTTGGGACGTCACAGGAGGGCTGCGGACACCAGCAATGCCAGCAGGCTGGGGTGTATGCTGAAGAATCTGGCAGAGTAATGGGGCCCATGGGCTTTTGGTGCAAACCCAAGAACTTGTCAGAGATCCTCATACTTCATGCACCACAAGGACTCCCTGAGGCCCAAGGTAGTGTTTCCTGTTAGGCAGCTGTGGGGTTGGGAGCCCAGGTGGCATAAGTGTGTTGTGGAGAGGGCTGCAGGTGTCCTCTGGGCTGGATGAGTCTGCCTACTGCTCAGGCTGTATGTTTCTTCTTACCTTTGTCCTACTCTCTGGTAGATGGTGCAGGTAAACACCTTCCTCCCAAGAGGCAGCATAGACTCAATTGGTTGCGAGAAAAATTCCTCTGAAGGTAAAGAAGAAACACATGGGACATAGTCATGGAAATGAGTGTGTCCCAGCTACTCAGTACCCCCATATGGGGGTTAGATGGAATAGATGTTACGGATATGGACAGGGATCTGATTTCCTGGATGGAAATCCTCAGTACCAATGGAGTGGGTGTGGCAGGTTAATTCCCGTTCCAAACTTAAATGTGCTAGGGCCTGGAAGTCTTGTCCTTAGTGCTAAAATGATGACAGCCAGTATCAGTATTATTCTTTCAAAAATACATGACAGCAGGCAAGCAACATCCACATTGTAGCTACTACAGAAGAATGTGGCTGTGCTCGAGTCATAAATCTTCCTCCCCTCAAGTAAGCCAAAAAATTTAGCTGAGATACTACACTGGATCCACTTAGTGGAGTTCCAGGCGCCATGTTAGTTCTATATATATGAAAGCAAAATTGGGACTGGTGCGATGGCCAGTGTCAGAGCATTTGCCTGGTGCATATGAGGACCTAGATCCATTCTCAGTTCTGAAAAAAAATTAAAAAGTTGTCTCTGGGTTCTTCCTGAATGCAGGGATGGAGGTGGACCTGCCTTGCAAACTGTTGTACAAGGTGGGTACTTGGCAGGATGTGAACAGGTCCTAAGAGTGTCTCCTCACAAATAACTTTCTCAGCGAAAGAGGAGGGAGGGAAGTTGGCATAATTAGTCATGGCCGATTCAAACAGGAGCAACCCGAGGACCAGCCCAGATCACAAGCTCCTTGTTGTACTGGACCAGAGGGATGCAATTTGTGCTGAGAGACTCCTGTCAGAAAACGAAAACCTGGGAAAAAGAAGAGAGGCCAGCTGCAGAACACCTGTCTGTACAGGGAATGGCCAGTGAAGGGACGGAGGGAAAGTCTGAAGAAAGCCACAGACTAGAGATCACAGAGACATGACACCTGAACAGAACACATAAAGCTGGGCCAGTTGATCAGACAGGGACTGGGAAAATGAGCCCAACCAAATTACTTGGGCAGTGGATAAAACTGGAATATGTTCTGTAGTCTAGCTATGGCAGTATATTGTTGTTTTAGCTTTTAATTCAGAGCACTGATCCACGCTTACATCACTGATCTATGCTGACATTAGCGAACACCCCCAGTCTTAGAAAGCATACATCAGCACAGCACACTTTGGATTCATGCTAAAAGATTTACAGAAAATGAGGACTTTAAATTCTCAAATACATCAAAAATTGTAGAGCATATGTAATTACATCCAAATATGTAACATTTTCTGAACTTTATTCATTCAAAATCTATTATACACATGTGTTGATATTTTATGATCATGTATCATTTTTTTCTGAAATACACGTGTGTAGGCATGATATGTAAAAACACAGACACACGGTGGGAGAGAAAAAGATGAAAAGACTATATTTCAGCTCTGTTATTAATCAAGGTGATAAAGCTGCTGCCATTCTTCTGGTCCTTTACAGGCTTGCCCATTTGGGGACATTAACAGAAACCGTACAGAGTGTATTTCTTGACTTAGCCTACAATCCTGACATTCATGCATATTGCTGGATAGAGAAGTAGTTTGCTCATTTTCATAGCTGAGTAGAATGCTGTTGTTCCTGTACTTACTCACATGCCTATGAGTTGTTTCCTCTTTTAACACTATAGCAGGAAACATGCATACATGTTTCTGTGTTGGTTCATAGAAATGTAATTGTTAGCTTATCTAGCATGCAATGTTAGCATCTCATGTCAGTGGAACCTGATAACATCCCAGATTGATTGAGCCTTTAAAAAACAAAACAAAACAAAACAAAACAAAACAAAACACTTTCATCAGCAATGCTGAAGTATTCCAGTTGTTCTGTACTCTTGCCAACACTTGGTTTTGTCAGCCCTTGGAGTTTAACCACTCTAAAAAGTACGTGATAGTGTGATAGTATCTTATCACAGACTTAAGAATTTTTTCTGTCTATTGGCTACTCAGATAAATGGCTCTGTAAAGTGACTATTCAAGCCTTTTGTCTGTCTTCCTGTGAACTGTCAGGTCTTACTGAGTTGGAAGGATCTTTATATATTCTGGGTAGATTTCCTTTGTCAGCTACACTGACTGGGAATGTATTCTTGTTCTGTGGTCTGCTTTTCCAGTTTTTCATGATATTTTTTTCATAAGTTTTAATTTTCATGACATACAAAAATTATCAGCCTCTTTCCCTATAACCTTACAATTTAACCTTTATAATAATCTTAAAAGATTAAGCCAAAGAAATCATGAAGTATGCTTTCAGGTGGATCCTAATTCTAGATCCTAATTGGAAGCATCCTGGACAGACAGACAGCAATCAAACTCTCTTCTGCTTGGGCCTTCGAGAGATGGAGGTGTTTGGGGACACTAGCTGGAAAGGCATGTCTATTCTTGCACCTAGGATTTTGAAGTCCAGCTTCCTCTGCTGAATCCTATCTCACAGTTGCAGGGCCCTTTGTCCTGGGACACATACAGTCCTGAACAGAGAGAATGCCCTGTGAGATGCAGACATGAAAACAGTGTTTCAGTTCAGGGCACAGGGCAACTACAAAGGTGAGCTATAGGAGTGACAATCGCTCTGGATAGATAGAAAGTCAGTGAAGGCTTCCCAGAGGAGGGGACTGTTAAAATGGATTCTATTGGCCTTATAGGAGCCTTCCACACAGACAAAGCAAAGGATTTCAGATAGACAAATATCCAAGACCAACAGGAGCTAGAGGACTTGGTAAACTACAAGCTACTATAAAGAATAAGATTTGAGAAAAGGACCAGCCACATCCCATCCCAACCTCCCCACCTTAAAGCTGAAGGTTCGAATCCACAAAGTCCTGGCTAACATGTCCTAGTACTGGTGATGATTCACAGGCCCTGTCACTGTGTCTATTGAACTGAGGGATGGAGGGTAGGAGTTGGGGTAATCAGTATTGGAAGACCCTGTAGAGGAGGAGGCCCTGAGGCTGGCCAGAAATACCTCTGTCTTTCAGCTGCTGTTTCTGGATAAGCACAGCCCTGCACAACCTGAGTCTCTCACATGTGGAAAATTGAGTGGGCCAGACCCCCCAAGTGACTTTAATGGAATTTAACTTCTTTATTAAAAAAAAAAACCTTTTTATTGGCTCTTTGTGAATTTCACATCATGCACCCCAATCCCACCCATCTCCCTTGTATCCACCCTCTACCCTTGCATCCTCCCTCCTCAACAAAGAAAAAGAAAATCTCATTGTGGAAGCTGTGGTGTGTTGCTGTGTGTTGCACAGTATAGCTTTTCCCCTCTCACATTTCTTTGCTTGCAAATGTTTGTTGTAATAAGTTGTAGGTCTGTTATGAAGCCTCTAATCCTGCTATTCTATTGATACTGGAACCTCACTGGGACTGCTCCTGGATGTCCTGTTGTTGTCCCATGTCATGGAGATCCTGTAGTTTTGGATATGTAGGGTAGGCTCCTTCATGAACTCCAGTAGTTTATTGATGGGGTAGATGTTGGGGCAAGCCAATTCAAAGCTCTAGCTAGATCTGGGACTGAGAGGTATCTGAGCTGGTCAGCCTGCTGGCTCTTCCACTGGGCAGCACAGTAGAGCTGACCCTGGTGATGGGGGCACAAATGAGCAGGCTCCAAGGGTATGAGTGGGGGAGAGTTGCCCACAACTTGCCTGCCCTGTGGTGACATGGGCAAGGGAGAGATGACCTCCATACCCACCCCTTGCCACCTACAGCAGGCAGGAGAGCTGGTCTCTAGGTCTTTACCTGCTGCAGTACTCAGGAAAGCAGGTACTGTACGACACCTGGGCAATACAGTAGAGCTGGCCCTCGATATGAGGCTTGCACACAGCCTGAGGGTGTGAGTGTGGGCAAGCCAGCCCTGCCTCTTGTCTGTTGGGAGGTGGCACAGATGAGGGAGAGATACTCTACCCCTTCCTTTTCCCTCACCACCTATGGCAGGCAGGAAAGCTGACCCAGAGTCATGAGAGTGGGAGAATTGGCCATGTCCCTCACTGGCTACAACATTCAGGAAAGCTGTCACTGCACCTCGACTGGGTAACAGAGTAGAGCTGGGGCTGGCAGTGAGGGTTGCTGGTGAACCAGCCCCAAGGCATGGCATTTAATTTCAACTAGATTTTCAAGCAACTCGGGGAATTTAGAGTCAAGACTAGCTCTGGGGAGATAGGAAAGAATGTAGAGCCCAGGAGACACTGGCTTCCTTCTCTCTAGGGAACTCCTGTCCCTACATCAGAGTCTGACTCAGACTCCCATGCTCCATACGTTCATCAGAGATCTGAGAGGTCAGTGATGTGCTATCTCCTGAGGAGGCAGGGGAGGATCGTGACACCCACTTTGGGATCTTTGAGCTCAGTCCCCTCTACTCTTAGAAGCTTTTAAGTTGTCTTCTGAACCTGGGACACCCAGGGTACAGGCCTGCTATACCTCTCTGGGTTTCTAGGAATCTCCCAGGCATACATGTAAGAGAGAGGGGGACAACCCAGACATAGACAGGAACAGACACACAGAAAGACATTCAAGAGGGACATATAAATATACAAATAGATGCACAGACACTCCCTCACACACATATACAAAGAGTCACACACAGCCACATACACGGATAGACACATACTGCAGGGTTATTGTGGCTGGACTTTGGTGTGGCTGCTGCAAGAACTAGTGTGCAGAGCAAGCCTTAGGACTGTGTGATCTGGTGTGGCCTCCTGGGTGGGAATGAGATTCCAAGCTCAGCAGCCAGCTGTTGGGTAGTAGTAAGGCAGGGCAACGGCCACAGATTCCTTGAAAGTCTGAGCCTTCAGCCAGCTCCTCACCAGTGGGGCAAGGTCTGGCTTAAGCTCAGAATGGAAAGTTCAGGCAAGTCCCAGGGCTAGCAGGCTGAGGGCGCAGGGAGGGGCACTAGGGCAGAAGGTAGGTGAGTAAAATCACAGCTTCAGGACTCACAGAAAGACTTATGTGGGCATGGAGAGGCAATTTGACTCTCAGACTAGTGAAGGAGTGGAGGTAGGGTGAGGTGAGAAGAGGTAGAAGAGGAATTGGCTTGTAGCTACATTGGGTTTATAGCTACACTGGGTTTATAGCTACACCAGGCCCAGGTCTGAGGGCTGTGAATATCACCTGGACTCTGAACATTCAGCATACTAGTTTACCTGATTCTTTTAGGCCCGTTTCATAGATTAGGAAACTGAGGCTTAGTGGAGTCACTGTCTTGTCTAGCACCACCAAGGAGCAGAGGTATGATGAGAACCCAAGTTGACCACCTCTGCCTGCCACTCAGCTCTGGCCCCACTCACTCAGTATTTTCTTAGCCCTCTAATAGTCTCTGTAGTGAGCGCAAACCTAAGACAGCCCATATTTAGTTAGGGGTGTGACATAAACTGAACCAGGCCCGACCCTCCCCCTAAACTTCTCATTTATCTGGGCTGTGAAGAACCACACCCAACCTTTAGCTAGCATGTCAGTTTTTCTAATGTATAGTGGGATAGGTAAGGGTGGATGCCCCACTGCTGTCCCCCAAAGAGCATGGGCATGGTCAGCATAAGGTGCTCCTAGCGGGTAGCAGAGTAGAGAGAAACTCTGAGAAGAGTGAGGAGGGGCCATGGGGCAGGAAATACTAGGCTCAGGGCCAATCAGCTTTAGGGTCCAAATGGGCTGTCTTCAGATGATTGACAGTCTCACCCAGAACTGTCTGATGTCTATAAGATGCCCTGGAATTCGACTGGACCCCTTTCCTGCTTCCACCAGCCCTTGTTGCTGGAACAGCTGGCTGGTAGTGGCCCTAGACTCGGAAATCTCAGGTGTATCCAGATCAGAAGCAGGAAGACAAAACAATATCAGGGCTGTTCCCTAGCAACCCGAGTGGCTGGCCACAGCTGCAGGTCCACAGCTGATGCCCTTCCATCCATTTGCAGGAGACACTGGTTTTAGGTGCTCCGAGGCTTCTTAATGTCCCTCCAACGATCCAAGAAGCCATTTGCTTAGAAAATTTCCCTCCTCCCATTTTTCTCTCTTCTCCCACCCCCACCTCATCAGCCAGCTCCTAGCACAGTGAACACTGCAGCAGCAGAGCTCCGAACGGAACCCCGAGTGGCTTGTCGAACAAAGCCCTAGATCATGGCAGCGGCTTCGGTGTATGGTGACCTTCTTTGATGGCGATGCTGCCCACCCTGGGCTGCACTGGGAGAGGGTGGGAGGGATGGATTGGAACCAGAAGACAAGATGCACAAGGAGCCCAGTGCCAAGCTGAGTGGAGGGGGAGGGGAGGAGGAGAAGAGGCAGGAGGGGGAGGAAGCAGAGCAGGGAGAAGGAGGAGAGAGGCCACTCATTTATTTATTATGATGCCAGTTGTAGCGTTGGTCTCATGTGTGGGGAGCAGACTGTATTTTATGTTTTAATCCTCCAAGCTGTGTGTGTGGGCTGGGGATAATTACATTGAAAAATGTGGCTAATATGTGGAAGGCTCTTTTTGTGGGGACGGGAATGCTTCAGTGGAATATCTTCCTCCTGGCAACGAGTCCTTTTCCAGAAGCTGCTCAGAGGTGCCAGTAATTGGGAGCACGGTGGAAACCTGCACCCTGCCCCCAGCTGGCTCAGTGCTCTTCTGCTGTAGGGAGTCCTGGGATGTGAGGAGTGGGGCTGAACCTCCCCACCCCCCAAACTCCCAACCTGCCACACCAACAGCCCCTGTGGGTGACAGACAAGAGACAAATGGGAGTTCTGATTGCTTTCTTAGCTGAAGCCTTGGAGCCTGCTGCCCTGCCCCCACTGAAGAATGCAGGAGAGAGACACAGGTACTCAGTCCCCCCATACACGAAATGCCTGTTTGTCCACACATGAAACACATATGAAGTATACTCATACCTTCACACTCAACCCACCCATGTGCACGCATACATAGGATCATTCACGATTGCACATGAACACGTGTGCGTACACACACACACCCACACACAAATGCACAGACTTGCTCATGCCTTCCCATGTACAGCACTCATGCACTCACACACACACATGCTCACACACATGGATCCGCACATAACCACATACACACACATGCCCACACAGCCTATGTTCACACACATGCAGACTTGCACACAGACTTACGTGTTTTACCCACTGTGGTACACGTGTGTGTCCAAACACTTTTTAGGTCCTCTCTCACACACCCCGTCATCTATATTCATATCCATGTCAGCGTGCACACTGCAGCTTGCATTGGCTGATGTTTGTGAAATGCTGTCAGAAATAGTGCCAGGGACATTTTTATTTGGAATTTTAAAAAAATTGACATCTGCCTCCCTTAAAAGGCCGCAAGAAAACCAGCCCCATCCTGCCATCCTGGAAGTTTGTTTTTTAGCACACAGGCCTTGGTGACTGTGGGGCGCTTTAATTTAAGCCACATGGCCGGCGTGCAGACTTTCCCCTGGCTCCTGCGTTCTGCTCATTTGATGCCTGTTTACTCAGAAACTGCAGATCCAGTGGAAAAAACACCCCAGCCTGCTGTGGTGCCAATTAGCCTCTCTTCCCACGGTGGGCCAGCCTCCCTCCAGGAGGGGATCCACAGGGCGGACAGTGAGGTCCTCCGAGAGGCTGGCTCTGATGAATAGGGTTTCGGTTCCCTGGGGACTTGGCGGGTTATTTTGTAGAAAATTGAATTTCTTGGTAAGTTAGGAGATGTGCTAATGAGTACTAATGTGTGGCTAGGAGGGCCGAGGGTAGGCTCAGGCTCGGGCAGCAGCTGGGGCAGCTCTACCTCTGCCTCTGGGACCCCCAGCTCTACCCGCCTGCTGCCTCCTCCTGGCTCAGGTATGAGTCTACCCGCCAGCGTGTTATTTGTCCCTGGCACTGCCCTAGCTCATGTCCAGGCCACCATAAGTCCCTTGAGTCCACGATGACCCTAAATTGCCCTCTCTACCTCTGTCAGTACTGAAGCATTTGAGACTACCTGCAGCTTGCAGAATTGGGCCGGAGTTGTTCAGCCTGGTGCTGAGGGTTGGAGATTTTGTCTAGAAAGTTTCTCATCAGACCAATGAATAACTTGTTTTCAACCTCCCTAAGATGTTTTAAAATGTCCCTCCAGTGAGACCAGGCCTGGTCATCCTCCACTAAGTCCCTGGCCCACCCTATTACCCCTCTTGGTGGTCCTTAGTCACTTAGTTGTAGAAAGACACATGCTAGGGTCTGAGGTCCATGGTGTATCTCTTGTATATGTGTGGGGAAGCCACCCCACCACTGTCTGCTAAAAAATAAACGAGAGAGACACATGTCTATGTCCCACCCCTTACCAGGTTGTTTCTCTGCCTTTCACATGCTGGGATTAAAAACATACTAGGTGAGCTGAGTGTTATGGTGCATGGTTTATATCCCAGCACTAAGGAGGCAGAGGCAGGTGGATCTCTATGGGATTCTGTAGACTATCCTGGTCTACAGAACGAGTTCTAGGACAGCCAGGGCTACATAGTGAAACCTGGTCTCCCCTGGCCCCCAAACCATGACAATATGTATTCATTTTTATGGATGCAATGTTTGTGAATCAATTGTATAATAATCAAACAAAGACAATAACATTTCTATCCCCTTAGATCCTGACCAATTTGTTAGGGGTAGAATATTCAGAGACCTCTCTTGTTGTGATTTTGCGATATACAATATTATTGCTAATTATTATCATCCATTTGTACACAAAACAGTGTATCTCACTTCTCCATTGTAGGAATTATCCTTGCTTCGCTGTCTAAATATACTGCATATAGACGCAGAATCATATTCTCAAAGGTTTATATTATTATTACTATGTTTTTAAGGATTTGCTATGTGTCTCATTTTGTGGGGGAGTACGTACAGTCACACATGTGTACATATGTGCATCTGTGCATGCATGTGTATGTGTGGGGATGTATATGTGTGTGTACATATAGAGAGGGAGAGGGGGAGGGGGAGAGGGAGGGGGAGAGGCGGAGAGGG
>NW_021620795.1:601527-640916 GCF_004785775.1 Grammomys surdaster | reverse complement strand
GGGAGAGGGGGAGAGGGGGAGAGGGGGAGGGGGAGAGGGGGAGAGGGAGAGGGGGAGGGGGAGAGGGAGAGGGGGAGGGGAGAGGGGGAGGGGGAGAGGGGGAGAGGGGGAAAGGGAGAGAGGGGGAGGGGGAGAGAGGGAGAGGGAGGGGGAGGGGGAGGGGGAGGGGGAGGGGGAGAGGGAGAGGGAGAGGGAGGAGAGGGAGAGGGAGAAGAGGGAGAGCATGTGGAGGCCAGCAATCAAAGTCAGGTGTCCTCAGTATTGCCCCCTATCTAATTTCACTGGACTGGAGTTCACCACTTGCCTAAGGCCAGAGAGCTCCTGGTATCCTCCTGTCTCCTCTTCTCTGTGCTGGGATTACAGGTACACACACAGCACATGGCTCTTTACATGTGTGCTGGAGTTTGAACTCAGGTCCTCCTGCTTGCTCACGTGCCTTCTGACCTAGCCATCTCCTCAGTCCCTTGCCGCGTGTGTTTGAGTATTTTAGATGCATGTGTTTCTATGTGAAGCACACAGCACTGGACGCTGGAAAGATGAGCAAGCTGAGGCTCATGGAAGCAGAATAACTTCCCTGGCTGGCTCACAGCCTTTACTTGCTGTGCTATTGCCAGGGCCCCACCCCCGAGCCTAGGCCTGAGATCCCTTTTCCTTAGCCAACATCAGTTCTTCACAGTCTACCCAGGCCTTCACTGAAATGTGAACAGTAGGAAAGAGGCCCTGCTAGCCATGGCGTGTCACCACCCTGACACACTAAAGAAGGTCATTTTCACCTCTGCCATGTAACATTGGGTATACATGTTTTCTTTCTGCCTCTGTGGTCTATATCTATAAAATGTGCTCCGTACCCTCCCTCTAGGGATGTGAGATACTAGTTAAGTTTTTCCAACCCTCTAAGTAATTGTTCTGTAAGTGATTTGCAGATCCCCAGCCCAGGACAGTCCATTCCCTTTGAACCTCTGCCCAAGCTCACTCTTGCATTAGTATCTGACCACCCTGCCCTGCAGACCTGTACACAGCAGGATACTAAACGTGCCATGCCCTTTCCTAAGAAGCAGCTCTACAGCACACTCAACTCCCCATCTAAAGGTAGCCATTGGGTTTCAGGAGCAATGGGAGGATCCCCCAAAAAGAAAGAGTGGGGAGGCAATGGACAGATGGTCAGACACATACACACAAAAAAATGGGCTGCAGATGCAGTGAGGCTGGGGTGGGGGCAGTAGCTGAAACAGCTAATTTTTGGTGGCTAATAAGGAATCAAGGGGAAGGTGCTAGACCCCAGGGTGAAGGCTAGTGGGACATGCATGCTCCTGGTTCCTGATTTGGGATCTCAGGGATGCCTCCGCTTTGCAGTCTCCATCCCGGAGCCTGGCTCCTGCCAACGTTTATCTACAGCAGCCTCACAGCTACTGCAGAGCAAACAAAGGCAGAGGTACTGCTGTAGACAGTGCACCACGGCTGGGAAACAGGGGCTGTCTGTACCTTTCGATGCTGTCACCCCATTAATCTTGTACCTCTGCATCCCTTCTGAAGAGCGCACTCACAGCGGCCCATTCATTACGGGTCTAATAACAGCGGCGGGCATGAAAGTGCCAGGCTGTGGAGGAGCCGGCCTCTGTAGCTGCACAAAGCCAATACTTTTTAAATACATTTACACAGCAATAAATAAAAGCGGTCTCAGTTTACCTCGGTATTAAACTCTATTTGCGCGTCAGAGTTAAGGGCCGCATTTGTGTCTTGCTATTCAAATTTATTCGTGTGCAGCTCTGAGCCCGACTGCATTTATTTCATCGTGTAGTAATGGTGGCTGAAGCTTAAGGGGCCTTTCATCACCAAGCTGCCCTCATTAAGGGCTCTGCTCCAGGCTCCTGGGCTCAATTCGGCCACCATGAAGACCACCCCCATTAACCAGAGGGAAGGACAAGGCAAAGAACTGATAGGGCTTCATTACCTTCCTCTGGCAGCTGGTTGGCCAGGAGCCAGGGACTAGTAAGGTCCCTGTCCCCCAAACTCTGCCACAGAGATGATTCCCTAAAGGTGTATATGTATCTTCCACCCACCCTTCTCTCATGTACCATGCTGAGTCCCACAGACATACTAGAGCAGACAAGGCTCTGAGAAAGCAAGGATCTATTCAAGATCACTCTGACCTTGGATGGCTTGTTTCAAGGCGGGTCAGCTTGGAAGCATTTTCAGCATTGGAAGTAGTTCAATGCAATGGCTGTGGACGATTCTCTCCCTCCACAGGCAGCTCAGAGTTCAATGGGGCCCTCTGCCTCCCTTCAGGGGCTCTGCGATGAGGAAAAAGCACACTATCGATGTTAAAGCATAGTGTGGCAATAAAACTCTGGCTTGTAGCTTGTGGAGACACTGTCCAGAGGCCTTCTGATGTTAGTGACCCACTGCTCCAGAACTTCAAAGCCTCAAACGTAGTCCTTGGATTGAGGCCAAGGCAAGTAGGTACATGGTACCTGCTGGCCATGGCCAGAAGACTTTCCTGGATGGGTTAGGGCACTGTATAGGTAATAAAACAAGGTTTACATTTGTCCGTAGAAGAGAGGTAGGTGCCTATGGAAGTCAGAGGTTAACTTACAGCATCATTTTTACAGGAGCCCTCTACCTCATTTCTTTGAAACAGCCTCTCCCTTGGACTTGAAGCTTTGTGATTTCAGCTATGCCAACTGGCCATGGAGCCCCCGGGATCTGTCTGTCTCTCCCTCCCCAGTGTTGGAATTCCGAGGTCATGCCACCATAACCTTTTCACATGGGTGCTAGGGGTCCAAATTCAGGTCCTCATGGTTGCACAGCAAGTACTTTAGTGACAGTAGGGGTTTTTGACATCAAAGGAAGAGCCTCAAGAAGGTGTCCTGAGAATACCTGGCTATGCGGAGCTCATTACCTGTGTCAAACAGTGGCATCTATTTCCAAGTAGGATCTAGCTCTCAACGATCCATCTTCAAATTCACCTGGGGAGTTCTTTCTACCATGCCTCATTTGTATTGAGTCTAGGAGACATACTAGGATGATGTTGCCTCCTCTAAAACAGCATATCGCCAAGGAAACAGAAAGCCTGCCCCTACACATAGGAAAAAGGCTGCCATATAGCTGGTCAGTCTTTCAGTTCAGAAACTCTATTCTGGATCTTTATCCCAACATGGCAGAAACAGTATCATTAATTGTAGGACCACAGCTTGCCCCTAGACCTCTGAAGAAATCTTCTGGGGAGAATTGAGGGCCCCTCTATATGTTCATAGGTCATAGGAGCGCCAAGGTCCTGCAGCTGTCAATAGCTCCAGATTTTGCCAGATGTGGCAGTCTTTCTCCAAGATTTTCTGTGTATCTGTTTCCGATGGCTCTCCTTCACATTCTGGGCACAGGGAATGAAGAATGGCAGGTACCTATAGGTGATGTTTTGACTCAGGCCTTGTGACCTCTGCATGTCAAGCTTTGGGCAGGTCTTGTCACCTATAAAAACATTTTGGAGTCAATCATGAGCCTGCTTCTCCTACCTTTATTGCAAGCCCTGGTGCAGTGATTTCTTAAGACGAAAGAGCCCAGGTGCTAGTCTCAGGCTGACTTGACTCTAGTCAAGAATCCTACTTTTCTATCTTACATCTCTGTCACTCTAGGCCAACTGTGTCACCTCTGTGAGCCTCACTGAAGAAAGGCTAAGACGTACATGCCTTACCTACCTCCCAGGTGCTTTGTCATGACTGGACACACAGGAGACACTCAGCAACAAGTGTGTGATATGTGCAATAAATGCAGAGATCCAGTTCTCTTCCTTCTTTAGCTCCTGTGCAGCTATGGAATTTATGAATCAGCTTTGTGTATCTGTCACAAAACACTTGCTACACTAGTCTATAAAGAGAAGCCTAATTTGGCTCATGGTTTTGGCACTGTCAGCCCATGATAGGTTGGTCCTATTATTCCAAGCCTATAGGGAGGCAGTTCATCACAGTGGGGCTGCATGACACAGCAAGCTGTCCACCTCATAGCTGCTGGGAGGTCTGATTCCCTGGAAGGGCATGACCTCAATGACCCAAATCTCACTAGATCCTCACCTCTGAAAGGCTTCATTACTTCCCAGCCCACCCACTGGCTGACAGCAACAGAATTCTGTTGTGAGCCAGTTATGCCAATACGGGTGCTACCACCAAATGCACGGCCAGAGAGCCTGTTGCTCAGTTCTTGCCTCTTGCTGGGACCAGGGCAATAAGCAGAGCAGAGACACTCATAAGCTCACCATCGTTTACTTCTAAGCTTCTTTCCCCCATGTGTCTTGGAGATCAAAGTCCTGGCTTTCCCAGGTATTCTCCAAGTTCTAGATGGTTACTGGAGCAAGTTTGGACAATGGGGCAGAGATAATTTCTTTTTCCAATCTGCAGGGTAGGGAGGTGTACTTCTGGAAGAGAGTTTTGTGAGGATAATTGATCTCTGGACTGTCTTGACTGGGGAGTTAATCAAGGTTGATCAGATCGTGCACTTTAAATAGGTGCAATTTGTTGTACGTCACTTCTACCTCGGAGATGTTTCTAAACATTGCCAGGGGTTCCTGGGAGAGATTGACTTTCCTAGCAAGAGCAGACACCTCTGTGGGAGGTGCCTGCGCTGGCCTCTTCTCCTGCAGGGAGGCAGGTGGCTATCTGCAGCCTGGGTGGCCATTTAACCATCTCAAAGAACAAATGAGTCCTCATGGAGTGGATTCTAAACCCAACCTGAAGTCACCTTCCTGATAGGAAGAAAACGAACTGGATGTTGACATCGCTGTCAGCAAGGCCTCTAGTTCTTTGAAGCCTAAAGACTTCCTACATAAACCTGGGTGTTTGATCTGTATTTATTGGCTAAGCCACTAAGCTGGAAGGGAGGCCAGGTCTCCATGGCTAGAGGCCAGGAAGGCTTTTCACGGGAAGAGTAGAAACGGTGCTGGAACCGAGTAGGAGGTTGGGTTTTGCTAATTGTGGGCAGGGAGGGCAATGGGAGCAAAGAGGACAAGAACGGGAGCCATAATAGCATGTTGTCTTCTGGATAAACCCACTGTTCCGTGCGGAGGCAGGCTTTCCACGCTCCCTCCATCTTGGCTGGATAAACCCACTGTCCCGTGCGGAGGCAGCCTTTCCCTCCATCTTGGCTAATAAGCTAGCTCATATTTTGTTCTCCTCCCCGCATTATTTTCCCCCGGTGACAGAAAATTACAGCTGACAAGTGGCAATTGATCTCTCCACATTATTTTGAAGCAATTATATTGAAATGGGAAACAATGCTTCCAGGAAAACGGCCGATAGCAGACTGGCACACAAAGCTTCCTCCAAGACAGATAGGCGAAGCCAATTTGTCCCGCATCGAAACTGACCAGATTCTCTTCCCCTGAAATTACATTTAATTATTGCCTGGAAATCTTCAAAGATAATTCCTGCTTCAACCCAAGGTGCAGAGGACATGCTAGAGTCCTTGGGTGCCCTCTAGAGGGTCTGGGGGCTCTGGGCCTGCCAGGATCCCTCCAACAGATAACTGTTGAATGTCTATGTGTCAAGAAGGGAATCTGTGGGCATGTGGATGAAGCACAAGTCAACTTCTCCAGAAAGCATGGTGGAACAACCCTAAAAACTCAAGACTTAACAGAAGAAAACATTTCCATGACTCCATTGTGTGGGGTTCAACAATCACCAGCGTATATTGTTTGACTTTATACAAAGCTACAACTAGACCTCTGCTTACATTGCTCTGATGAGATATCAAAGCACCACTGCAGATTTATTGTTGGTTTGTTTTTGAGACCGAGTCTCAAGTACATCAGGCTGCCTTTCACCATGAACTTCTGATCCTCCTACCTCCACCTCCCCAATGCTGGGATTATGAGTTCACAGTACCACATGCAGCTTATATGGTTATGGGAATCACACCCAGAGCCTCCTGCATATAGGCAACTACTCTATCTCCTGAACATCTCCAGCTCTCACTGTGGATTTAAACATGAGGCTTAAAGCTAGCAAAGTGAATGTGCCCCACTACATCAGTGGTATGACGCTGCCCTTGCTGTGTGCAGATTTACACCTATAATCCTCATAGGGTGACAGCTGGCACGGCACAGCTCCACTGTGACAGTGGGATTTGACAATTTTCCATTATGTCTCTCCTCTGGGACTTTAACAGCATCCATTCATGCATGTGCAGTCATGCCAATAGGGTCTCACCTGATGAGGGCCAACATGGCTGAACTTGCCCCTGCCTGTAGGCCTGTGGCATGCCTGTAAGATCAGCAGGATGTCTGACTATGTGACCTCTGTGAAAAAAGTAGCGGCTAGTCTTCATCCTCTGTCGTCAACTGGGATCTCATAAGGAAGTGTGAAAAATGCCCATACTCAGGCCTACCTCAGACCCATGAAGCTAAATCCAAGTTTCAGCAGTGTGGAGAAACCATGATCTAAGCCAGCCTTGCAAACATGAGATTGCATCTTCAGTCTGTGTGAATGTGGATGAGCCAAACACAGACCACTCACCCCTGTCGTTCCTAAGTCTGATGGGTCATGAGTGGGCACAGAAAGTGGCATCCCTCATAGATGCCCTGTTGTATCTGCTCAAGAGACTCCATTTCAGGAGCCAATAACTTCAACGATAATGAATATCTAGAGAGTGCATCTAGAGCCTCAGTAGGAGGCATGCCCATGGGGTGGACTCAGTCTGAGACTTGGATTCACTGTCTCCTCACTTGCTACTTGTGGCCTCTAGCCAATCACCAGTCCCTATGAATCTCAGTCTTTGGTGAGCATCTTATCTATCTATCTATCTATCTATCTATCTATCTATCTATCTATCTATCTATCTATCTCAGAATGTAGCTTAGGAGACACAATGTAGGAGTCAGGCTTTGCTAAGTGATCAGACAGCTTGGCTTCGAGTCTAGTACTGCTTGACTACTGCGTGGGCCCAGCCAAAGCCTTCATCAGCATCTTGAAGATGAGACTAAGGCCAATGAATCGTGGCCAGTTATGGGGTTTGAACATATGCTAGCACTCCTCATAAGCTGCAAAACCGTGAATGATTTGCTGTGTAAATTGAAACTTAAATCCAGGATAAGGACGCCTGGGAAAAATTCCCCAAGAGAAGCAGCCACATGTCCATCTCTTCTGTCCATACCAGGATTTCCTGAAAGCCACGCTATGAGAAACAAGCTCTTGTGTGTACAAAGCTGAAAGATGATCTGAGTTCCCAAGATGGATGCTAGTGGGTGGTGTAAAGGAGAGGCTCTATTCACCCTCCCGGCATTCATGTCAAGGGAAGCAGGCTGAATGACTGCCTTTCTGAGAAAGCTCTGCATTCAGTCAGCACTCCAGATGTCAGGGGAAAATATGATTGAGAGAAAAAGGGAGAATGTAGGACAGTGCATTAGTTTGCTTTCTGATGTGGTGATAAAACTTCACAATCAAAGGCAACTTGAGGAAGAAAAAGTTTGTTTCATCTCTCATGTTACGGTCCATCATTGAGGAAAATCAGGACAGGGACTCAAGAAGGGCAGGAACCTGGAGGCAGGAACTAGAACAGAGAATATGGAGGAACTCTGCTTACTTACTGAATCTCTGTGACTTGCTCATCCTGTTATATATATATATATACTCCAGGACTCCCTGCCTAAGGGTGGCACCACCCATAGTGGGCTGAGCCCTCCCACATCAATCATTCATCAAGAAAATGGCCCACACACTTGCCTGCAGGCCAATATGATGGAGGCATTTTCTCAACTGAGGTTCTCTCTTCCCAGATGATCCTAGCTGTGTCAAGTTGACGAAAAAATCTAATCAGCCTAGTCAGGAACGGAAAGTCTTCCCAGGACAGACCACTGGATATACCCTTCCCTAGGCTTCATCTGCCCCTTGTCATCTCTGTCACAGCCCTCAGCCTAGATGGTGACAGTGAGATCAGCTTGCTGTCACAAAAACTACAAGCTCATTGAAGACAGCTCTTTACTATGGTATTTGTCACCCAGATCTCGTCCTTGTACCTGGTCCGTGACTGATGGGTATTCAGGTTGACAGAATACCTGAATGAAGGAGACATCAAAGTGGGAGGCAGAGATTGTCCTGCAGAGTTCAGCTAACTCTCAGCCACGGCCTGGCCCTGCAACGTGGGGAGAGATGGCCAAGGGGAAGGAGTTTGATGAAGAAACCAAGAAAGAAGTTTGGAAAACCAAGCCATTGAGTAACATGACAGAAGATGAATTGGTGGGGGACAGAAGAAACAGTTTAAAGCAACCACACTAGTTAAAGGGTTTGGAATTAGCGACAACCTCAGAGGAGCGAGACGAAAAGGAAGAAAAGGGTTTTGAAGGGGTTTGGATGACTCAGTGAGGAAGAGTTCAGTGGCTCACATTGCAGGAAGATCTTTGGTCAGATCTAGGAGGAGAGAGAGAAGAGGGGAATTGGGTGAATGTGTTTGTGTCTACAAAGAGTTTCTGCCAGAAATCCCTCAACACCGCCACCCCTATCAGAAGGGGAAAGGGTCAGGCCACCCACACTCCTGTTTGTCTTACTCTGCTTGTCAGAAACCAACAGCCACATAGATAAAACTAGCAGAGCCGAAGCAGAAAGAGGGAGACACTTTGTTCTGGTGATTAAGTCTTGGAGCAAACGGACTCATTTTGCTTTCCTTCAATTTCTCACCTTGAAAGCCTCAAAATAACTATTAAAAACCTTTCAGGAATAGTTACTCTCTCCCCAGGGCATGAGAAGCAGAGGCCATCAGTCCCTGTGTTCTAAGGGGCCTACTCAGCAGCCATACAAACCAGTCAGGTGTTCTGCTTAAACGAGACACACTTTGCTGCTGGACAGTCAATGGAGTGCCGCAGCTGAGGATTCCTTTGCAGACAGAGTTAAGCTCTGTACAGGACAAAGCAGAGACATCTGTTCAAGGCCTGTTTCGACAAAGTGGTCAATAAGACCTCTAGCGCTCATGGGATGACCCCAAGATGGCTTGACTCTTGAAGTCGTGTGTAACGCACTTCAAAAAGTGGCCTCTACTGGTGACATGGGATACTGCAGCCCAGCTTGTGTAACTGTAGTAATACAATCAGAACAGGCTTGTTAAGGAGGGTTTCCTATGGTATCAATACGCTGTCATGGAAGTACTTGATTGCATATGAAGAGGAAATTCAGGTTCTAAAGGGCCATGCTGGAGCAATTCAAGTGAAGTATACCCTGAAGCCTACAGGGTTCCAGAAAGGTGGTAACCCATGTGTGGCATACAACTACCACATCCTCCCAGTTACACAAAGACCAGGCTTTAAGAACTCTTATTTTACAAAGTATCCTTGATAAACTGCTATGAGATATGCAGCTGGCTTGGCAGTGGAACTGAAGGGGAAATACATTTCTTGATGTATTGTCACATGATCACCTTGTGTGGCAGTCCCATTGGAGGTTTCCTGTGGGAGTCACAGTGTACAGAGTAGGTCCCAAGGGAAGCAAGACTTGCCTGTGGAGGTGAATTAAACTTTCCAATCAGAGTGCAACATGAAGCATAAACCTGCAGTTCCAGTACTCAGTGGGCAGAGGCAGGTGGATCTCGCCACAAATTTGAGGACAGCCTTGTCTACAGAGAGGTACTCAGTCTCAAAACATTTTCTTTTTCAGAAAGATGGGTCTGGGTACACAGAAATGATGCTTTAGGACCGAGAGGGTCTGCAGGCTGTTCTTTAACATGTATTCCTCAGTTCACATGGTGAGCAGAAATCACAGATGAGTGATTGTGTTTCACTGGCCCTTAGCAAGAGGAAAGACTAGTCACACACAGGATGACAGCCCAGGGGCTTCTTAGGAAGGCAGCTAGGTCCCTATTTTCTACGGATGTACCATCTAAGGATTTCTCTTGTAATGCCTTTAAGAGGTAATTTTATTATGTAAATGGCATAAAGTCTTTACTGCACTGTCTTGAAGACTATAGCATCCTCCACACCTCAAAAGAAGAGATCCTCACTTTCCTTTTGCAAGTATAGTTGGGGTCAAAACATCACGTCTTTCAAATTGTATGACTCTAGGTGACAGCGTCTGAGTGGTAAGTGGAAGACCAAGCTCACAAGAGCGGGGAAGTCACTCTGGGACCCTTTGAGCATCCTCTAGCAGGAGCACTCGTGTGCCCAGCTTCAGTGCCCTTCAGGAGACAATTAGAGTCATCTCAAGGAAGGCTGAATTAGAGGCACCGAGCCTCCGTGGACTCAAGAGTGTGTTCACTTCAGCATCCCTTATGTGCCTCATAATGGATCCTTTCTTTAAACATTACACCCCTCAATTAGCTCATAATTGCTGTCCATGCCCTATGAATTATGCATTGTGTGAGGCAAATACAGGTTCCCAGGCACCGGACAAATCACAAGCTGTTGAAGAAGCTGGGGTAATTACCAAAACAATCCTGAGACCCTGGGGAAGGGGGTGCATTTCCTGCCTCTCTTCCTTGCCTTCTTCAACGTATGGCCGGGGTCCACCCCCCACTCCACCTGGCTTCAGTCAGCAGTCTCTGGGTTCAGAGCCTATGCCCTGTGCCCAGCAAGATGCTGGTGCTCACTCTGCTTCAGTTTTCTTACTGCTTACAGCCTCGCCAGCCCTTTGCCTCCTTTGCTGGGTAGTGCATCATCTTTAGCTTGAAGCATCTGCTCCCTCTTGAGTTTGTGGGTTTCATAGGACTGGGTTTAGGGTAAGGATCACCTTTGTGGCAAAACAGAGATGGTGGATTGTTCAGCAAGTGACAAATGTCATGACAGTGGATGGCTTAAAGCTATTTCTTTTTTTGAAAAAGGACAAGGAGGCCACTTGGGAAACACTGTGCTGTGTTAATTACAAGGGAATTTACTTTTATTGAAACTACATCTCAAAACCTCTAAGAGAGGGTTAAGATATATACTCAAAAAGCCTTAAAATAGCAGTCCTTCCCTTCTGCTCAAGTTCACCCATGCTGGTTCTCCACCATCTACCCTTGCACAAAAGTGTGAGTCATTTGCTTAGTGCTACACATACACACGTGTGTACACACACAGTATTCTTATATTGAGCTGAGGATAAGCAGAGGGTCACTGTCTTTCTGTGATTCGTACTAGTGTTCCTAGATGTTCATTTGAAGAATAACAAATCACTGTAATTATCCGCCTATCCACACAACTTGAATAAGGTATCTTTAGATGTTTGCATTCAAATATTTTACTATAAAAACAAATTAGTTCTTACAAGTTTATTCAGCTTAAAGAAGTGAATGTTTATCTCTAGATTCTATGCATTTTGATCTCTATGTGTGTTTGTCTGTCTCTTCCTTCCATCCCTCTTCCCTCCCTTCTTTCCTTTCTTCCTTTTTCCTTCCTTCATTCCTTCCTTCCTTCCTTCCCCCTCCCTCCCTCTCTCCCTCCTTCCCTCCCTCCCTCCCTCCCTCCCTCCCTCCTTCCTTCCTTCTTTCCTTCCTTCCTTCCAGATTGCTTCCAAGGTCTAATACATGCTAAGTAAGTTGCCCAGGCTGACCTTGCACTCACTCCCTAGCTCAGGCTGCTCTTGAACTTGTGACTCCTCAGAACTTCAAGACCCTCTGACTTCATCTCACACATCTTTCATGGGGTTCATACTGAGCTGACTGCTATGCTAGGCTTTTAATATTTCTGCCAAATTTCTAGTTACTCTTTAAATGTTTATTTAGGGCTATTATGTGCCATTGCACTGGGCCAGAAACTGGAGTTGCCAAGGAGAAGTTGTGGTCCTTGCTTTTAAGTAGCTCATGATCTTGCAGAGGGGACAGAAGGCCATCCTAGCCTGAGCTGATGACCTGAACTCACGGCTCAGTAAGGCAAACAAAAGACCAAGGACTGAGCTTAAACCTTGGCATCTCCACTTCTGAACTTCACAATCATTGCAGATCTCAGTTTCTTTATCTGTAAAATGGGAGGAAGTGAGAATACAAATGAGCAACCTTATGAACATTCTCTTCAAAGAATTTTAGAATTCATTTGTACTTTTCAAAAGTCAGCCATGCACTGGTTTGCAATTTTACTAAGATACAAATTCCAACCGAGTGGGTACCATTTTAAAATCAACACTGGTACTTTCTTCATGGAACAAAAGATAAAACTGAGCAAATTACCTTTGATATAAAAAAGCCAATTATTTGTAGCTTACAGACCCTCCCTCCTGTGGTCTTCTCTTTGACAGGAAACATGACTGAGCCTGTGAGAGTGGAGCATGGGTGGGCCTTATCTAGTGACTTGGAGTCTGCAGGGAGCTGAGGTCAGGCTATGGGAGGAAGATCAAATTTAAATGAAGAGAAAGATTACAGTTGCTCGAAAAGGAGCTGGACTTCAGTGAGGGCCCAGACGCACAAGGCTACTTCACATAACAAGTTTTTCCTTTACTTATTCAACAAAGTGCTCTTCAGCACCAGACTGGACAGCTGCGGGTCACACAGTGTGATTCCTTTCCTTGGGAGGTTTGTGGTCTAGTAAGAGGATCAGGCATTTCAGAAACCCAAAGGTGGGTGACAACTGCTGGCAGATTAATCAACATGGCCATAGAACCAGATCTGCCCTCCGTCAGGGAGGCTGTATTTGAGGGAGTGACAACGGATCTGTGATACAGAGAAAAGGGTTGCCAAGCCATAAGGGAACGGACCAATTGGATGGAGCTGAGGAACAGTATGAGATGACTGCAGGGACCGTGACTCGCCAGTTTTTGGTGAAAGTGGTGTTTACTGGCTTTCAGTACAGAGGGAGAATGAAGATTGAACCAGAAAACAACTATGCTTTGCACTCATCCGTAAGAGGGTTTTTATACAAATACACAGAGAGCATTGAGATACTCTAGTGTCGAGATTTAAGAAGCGGCTTCAGTGGTATTAGTTTCCTCTAGAAGTACTTGTACGGGAGCCCAGGCTCTAGCTCTTCATGAGTAAACCATGTGCAGGCTTTAAGAACTTCCGGAAGCAGAAGCCAGGTATAAGCCTCAGTCAGTCTTAATCAGGTTCTTTCTCTCCAGCCCCTACTTCTGACCCCCGATTCTTCCTGAGGACTGCTGGTGTTCTGCCCAGTGAGAAGCTGTGAACTACAGCCATTTCTGTTACTCTAAGACCCTCAACAAATCCCTCTGCATGTTATGTGGGGAGAAAAAAAGGGGGTTGACAATTCAGCAAGTCTGGGAAGGAGATTAAACAAGTACTTGGGTTTTTACTGTATGCTTTTTCGGAGAGTTTGATGTTTGTGACATGTGTTGTAAGTCTAACTGAGAACACAATTAGGAATATTTTCCAAACACATTTGATCAGAAAGCATGGGAATCCTGGGTAGATTGCGTTTCAGAGTTTGTTTTGGGTAACTGCTACTTAAGTACGTACGTGCCTTAAAGGTTGAAACTTCAAAAATGAACTGGATTGTAGCGGTCACTTTGTCTGAACCTTCCATGCAACAGAAGACTGTGACTGAGTCTCAGTAACCTTAATCCACCTTGCGGGTGTCACTGCAGACACAACTCTTTCACTGCATACTGGGATGCTGTAGTAGAGAAAAGCAGCAGCAAGAATAATAATGTCCTTATGCGCCATGGTGCGACTGTCAGCCAGTTCCGGCTCTGGCCTTCAGTTTCAAGACGTGTTCAACAAGTACTAAGCATCTGTGGTGCTGAGGACTCAGCTCTACCTGACAAACACCTGGCACACCAGAGTCACATAGAGAGTTGTCAGCTAGCTAGAATCCCACCCTGAGAAACATACACCCTGCTTAATACAACTAATGATATGCAAATATTCTTTGTAGGATATGCAAATACGTGTGGCATTTTCTATAGTGTTGGGTTTTAGCCTCATTTCTAAGGAAACATACTGAACTTAAGGGCCAGGAGAATCAATCATTCTATTCTATCCTGCTGGTATATCAACCTCCCTGCAAGCACATCGATTGTATAACCTGGTGTTAATTTCACTAAGAACAAATGCTCTGAAGTTTATTATTCTTTAGAAGAACCCAGGCTTTAGAATTAGAGCACTGTGTGTGTGTGTGTGTGTGTGTGTGTGTGTGCCAGCGATCAATGCTGGGTATCTTCCACAATCCTTTCCCATCATATATTTTTGAGGCAGCGTCTCTCACTGGACTTGCAGCTCACTGCTTCCACTTGACAGAATGGTCAGCAAATTCCCGGGATCGTCCTGTCTGCCTCTTCAGAGCTGGGCTCTTGCAGGCATGCATCTATGTATCTAGCTTTTATGTGAGGTCTGAGGCTGACACTCAGTTCTTCCCACTTGTATGGAGGCTCTTTACAGATTGATCCAGGACACTGGGCTCCCCTTTACACGCTGGAGAAATGGATATATGCCCCAGGAGAGGAGGCAATGTACCCAAAGATTTTACAAGACTTAGGAGTAGTTCTGGTCCCAGAGAAGCTGGTTCCTTCCAGCTTCCGTCTTCCCTTCCCACCAGTGACCCTTTAACACTTTTCTTGAATGTTTAGACCCAAACATGATAAAGTGTTTTATTGTGGAGTCATTAGGCCGTGGTAAACCTAGGAAACTCCCTAAGACTTCTGTCCCCTCAGTGGTCTGGGAAGATGCTGTTTGCTGAAGAGAAAAAAAGTAAACCATCAACCATCAGGCTGAGCTCAGTCCATGCTGGGCTTGCTTTTTCAAAAGCAGTCAGGAAGGGAGAGAAAATGTCGGACTCCAAGAGCTAGCCTCCTTCTGCCTTGTTCCCTGGGGAGCAGGTGCCAGACCACAGCCCTGACAGTTATGCAAATAAGGTATGCAGATTGTAAAAACAACAACAAAGAGCACTAAACCTCTCTGAACATGCATTTTAGCCAATGAGACTGAGAATGATAAGGCTTTCTAGAATTGGAACAGCTTCGGCAGCATTGCAGATGGGACGGGGCAGACTGTCACTGTGGCTCTAGGGTCTCCTGTTTCTTCTGTTCCCTGGCTATGTGTTTGTTTGTGCCATATGTATAAATGGGTGTGTCTCCCAGTAGGTCTCAGGTTCTACCTCCAACTGACCTGGAGACTTCAGGTAACCCACTGGGTTAAAGTTGTGCCAGAATTAACACAGGCATCATTGAGTTATGCACGTAGCCTATTGGGTGGCTTGAAAAATGCCCTAACTACTTCACTTCTGTGGCTGCACCACAGAAATTGACCAGTGGAGGCCTTCTCAGAATTTAAATGATTCTATTGCCACCCAAAGAATGCCTAACAAGTGTTTGGTAAAATCTTAAGTGGAGAGAAGACCTCAGCACAGCAAGTGTGGGTCTTGGTGATCATCTGGACCATCCCTGATGTTACAGACAGATAAAGTGGTGCAGGAGGCTTTCTAGAAGATGTGCAGTTAATAGTAGGGTCGATTCGGAAATATAAGTTCTTTCTGGACTCTGGGGTGGCAGCCTGGGGATGATCAGCCTAGGCTAAGCTTATTCTACACAGCAGCTGGTAGGGGGCACTCTGCCATGCAGAGGGGGTCAGAGAATGTTCTGGCATTAATTCCTCACTTTGAACCCTCAAGGAAACCAAAATAATATAAAGGTCGGGAGTCTCTGCCTTCATCTTGTATTTATGTCCTTTCCTTCAGGTTCCTTGGCTGTTTAATTGCACAAACATGTTACTGACTTGAGGTTCAAAAACTGGAGCTGCAGAGGCTCCCTCTTCTGCCTTCAAGTCTCATGGAACAAAGAGTGATTGAGCCACCTTACTGTCAGCTTTCTCGGCAGCCTTTCCATACCCATTGTCCTAAATCGAGGGTCAAGTTGGACCGGAAGGAAAAGCCTCTCAACAGGCAGCCTCACCCTGATGTCATCTTCCAGCTACAACCATCATTTCATGGGAACCAGATTGTCCCCTTGAGCCATAAGGCCTTCCATAAACCAGCCAGGCCACACTTTGACATCTAATTCTGAATATCCTTGTCCTTCCCCACCCAGACACTTCGATTGCCCTATATAAATCCAGAGCTTGTTAGTACCCCAAAGATGGACTTGGGGGCCACCTGAGACCCATCCCTTGTGACTACGGTGATTAGACTTCTGTTTTTCCGCCATCTCTTAGATCCTTAGCTACTGCACTGTGGTCCTGTGGCCAGGCTCCCAGCTTCTTAGGACTTGACTGCTGGGGCTTGGCCCTAAAACTCTGCCAATCCTATTTCTTCTCTTGACCAGGAGGTAACTTGGAAAAGGCACATACAGTCCAAGGCTGGAAACTTGGTTCTGGTCTGCTGTATTTCTGCAACAGCCTCCCTCAATGATGGGGTTCAAGATGAAGGCTGATAAAGTCCTTCTAGAACTGGTCTGTGAGTCTGCTAATCTTAACTGGAACCACTGAAGTTCAATTAGCTGCCTAGCCCTCAGAGAGGACCCTGGCATGGCAGCTTCTATAGGGGTAGGATTAAGAGGAGAGGAAAGGGCATTTTAAAACAGAGAGGTGCACCCTCTCACCTTCTCAGACATTTATTAAGCACCTACTAGGTCCCAGGCAGCAGAAAGTCACCATCCGAGACAGCCAATCAGGACCATCTTACACAGCCTTCCTCCTGGATGTCAGCTGTCCAATTCTGGGCTTTGTGCTGGCTCTCTTTCTTCCTCTCTCTCTTTCTTTCTTTCTTAAGCCACCAACAAGACTCTGACCTCTCCGGGAACACACAATGCAGGCAGTCACTCATGCATTAACAACCACCCGGCCCCAAAGGTCGTTTCTATGACAACCCCGGGGTCCTTAATGACCCTGGCAGGCCAATGATTTTGTTTTGTTTGAGAGTGAAGGAATAATAAGTCAGGCTGGCTGGCTCGGGCGCTCACTCACCCCTCTCCCCCTTGCCCCCCTCTCCACTGCGCTGATATACTGTTCATTATCTGACTGCTACACCAGCCCCAGAGACAGCGGCAGCTAGCTCTGAAAGACAAGAGCCTGACTGCAGACAAAGAGCTGTAAAGGACCAGAGTGTGCCTTGCATCCAGGGCTGCCCAGCTTCATTAATTCCATGGCCAGCTGGGATGTAGGAGCCTGGAGTTTGGGGTCCTCAGCTCCTGGAGTCTACTGGTGTTCAGGTGAACCTCAAGTCCTTGTATAGGGTCCTGCCGGGAGACCTTTCTATCAGGAGGTGTGCCTGATTTACAGCTAGCCAGCGCTGCTCGGATAGCAAGACCTATCATTTTAATGATGAGATGAATAAGGCGATTGATGAGCAGTCCCACTAGCCTCCGTGTGGAGGTTCAGTAACTGAGGAGGCCGGGCCTGACTGTGAAGACAAAGGCAGTTGCCAGGTTCTCGCCTGACTCTTGTCCGGGTCCCGGGGTGGGGCCCTGCCCCCTTGCTTCCCCAGTTCCGGGTCTCTTCTTCTACCTTGAGACACTTCCTGGGGAGGAAGCTTTCATTGTCTTCTGATCTTAGGGCAAACAGGCCTCCAGCTTGTCACATTAATTTTCAAACGCGACGTTCAGCAGCCTGGGATTTTCCTAGCAGACACTTGGAATGATTTTTTTTGTTGTGTGTGCATAGCTAAAATCCCTGAGAATAAGTCATTATCCTCTAACAGGGGGAAAAATCAGCTCCTACTGGCTGCCCCGTGGCCCAATCAGCTGACTCATTCTCCATGCTTCCGCTGAAGTAATTAGCGTTTTCATTTTTCCCAACCTGCCTATTAGATAAACTCCAGGTTCTCCTTCAGTTGAAGCACATTTTTTGAGTTGATGTGTCTCAGCCTCTCCCTAAGAAACAAAAGAAGGCACCAGAAGGAAAGGAGGACAAAGAAATGAGTGGTTTAGTCTACTATGCTCCTACTTGGATGGTTTTGTACCAGAGGTGACTCTAGGAAGGCATGCTACATTCAGGGCCCCCTGGTGAGGGAGGAGTCCAGCATTCTTTACTAATTCCAGCATGGGTTGGGCAAAGGGTATTTGGATCTTTAAAGGGTAATTTCTAAGCACCCAAAAGTCCAGAGGTATTGTGATAGCTAGCTTTAGTTGTCAACTCGACAAGACCTAGACTTATCTGGGAAGAGGGTCCAGTGAGGGTTGGTCTACATTGGGTCAGACTGTGGGCATGTCTGTGGAGATTGTCTTAACTAAGTTAACTGATGCGGGAAGACTCAGACCACCAAGGGGGGTACCATTCCCTAGGTAGGGATTCCTGAACTGTGTAAGAGTAGAGAGATGGGGCTGAGCACAAGCAAGCAAGCGATCGAGTGAGCATGTATGCATCCATTTTTCCTTTGGTCTTGACTGGATGTGGTGTGGCTGGTTTCATGTTCCTGCCTTGATGATGCCATTTCCCTAATGATGCACTGTATCCTGGAATTATAAGGAGAATAAACTCTTTCTTGCCTACGTTGCATTTTGTTAGGATACTTGACCCCAGCCACAGGGATGAAGCCAGGACAGATGTGGTGTAGATCAGCACCTGCATCCCAGCTCACACCCTCTCTGTGTCTTGTCTCCTTTGTCCACTGAGGGCTAACTGAAAGGAAGGAATGGAATGTTCTGGAAGAGCACAGAGCCTATAGTTGAATCGGTGAGGAAGTGGAGTTGGCCTGGGGCTGAGTTCTTTGCAGAATGAATGGAAGGCTTTCCCCATGTTTTAGATGGGCTGCTGAGGCAGTGCTCTTGTGTAGCTTCTCTTGTGACTGACAGATGCAACCACTGAAACTCTGGGGGTACTTGAAAGAAGATAGAACACAGAATCCTGTCAAAATCAACATTTTAGATTTTTCAAATTTGGTCAGCTAATTCTAATGTCCTAGAACTTGATTCTAGTTAAACAAACAGAAAACCAAAAATAGTATAACACCTTTCCAGAAGATTCTAGGGACCATCAATTCATGTTCTGTGCTAGAAGCCCTTGTACGGATGACCTGTGGCTGGATAATAACTTTGACACTCCTTGTTAGTTCTAGGAAATGATGCTCAGAACCTGACCTGCACTTCTGCATCATATACAAGCAGTGCCCATACATGCTAAGAAAATGACAACTTGGGAGCCAAATGCTCAGGACTGTGCCATGGCTGGCATGTTCTGTGGCATTCTTCCTAAGTACAGGTTGCTCATTGAACCTTCCTAGACACCTTCGGTTACATCACAATACATAATAAAGTTCCCTGGAGTTCAGGCGACCACATGCTCAGATCCATCGCATGGGTGTGGCACCTGCCTGGTCCAAAGCTCTTTCTTGGTCAGAAAAGGGTTCTGTTGTCCAGAGTAGAAAGAGGAAAGACTTTTCCTCTTCTCATAGTACAGTGCGCTTTTCCATTCTAGCTTTCTAGAATCCACACTCATTGATATGATTGGTCGTACTTCTCTCCTGACACTGAGGTCTCCTGTGACCGCCTCATCTGGCACTCAGCATGACTTGAGTCCCCATTGTTCTAAAACCTTTGGTCTCCTTGTGAATTTCTTCCTTTGCTCATATTCTAGGTGTTGCTGTGTCCACAGCTCTGTTTTCTGGTGACAGTAAGTTCCTCGGACCCCCAAATCCACTCAGTTACCTTCATCTCTCTGACAGACACGGATGTCTTGCCAACTGAATGGTGTCACTCTGGGTTCAGGAAATCTGGAAGGACTATTTCATCTTTGTTCCAAACGTACTCTATTCTACTGCTAATGACCTCATCCCTTGAGCTAAAATTGAGTAGCAGCCTTGAGTGTCAGAAAGCAACAGAGTCTTGGGTGCAATGTTAACTAACCCTTCCAAGTACACATCCCCATACCCAAGGTGGGACTGCTTTGCAGTGAGAGGTTTAGAAGCTGACAGTAGTAAAATGATTTGGGGAGTGTACCTTGTCACAACTAACACCTATTTCCCGCTCTCCCCCGCCATCCAATGGCTACAGAATTCAGTGGCTCTTCACTCCTGGATCTCTCTTGCCACCTCCCCTTCCTCATTGCTCTGAGCTGCACCCTAGTTTTTGTAGCTGCCGTAGTTCCCTTATATTGCTGAAGCCACCCCACAGTTGAGCCTCTCCCAGCATCCTCTGGTCTCTCTGCCAAAGCTCAAGACTCAAGGAAAGCAGTAACATGGGTCACATTCGTACCCTGACTTTCACCGTCTGTTAAGGCATGAGCCCAGTGGGCCTCAGGCTTCCTTTCCTACTGCCCAATGGCCCCTGGTATTTCCTTAAGCTGGAATGTTCCCCCACTATGAATCTCCTTTAAATCTAAGTGTTTCCAGATGTTTCCAGGGTCGATGCCTTCTGCAAGTAGTTCTAGCTCGGCAGCTGACAGGCGGTGTCTTCCATCATCAGAACCCCTGTGTTCTCCCCAGTGGCAAGATTGCAAAGGCTGCTGCAGCAAATATCACAGTGATAGGGGGTGGAGGCGCTCTCATAAGATACCAGTTTCCTCACCGTCCTGCCAGTTAGAAGTCTAAGATCAAGGTTATGATTAGTTCAGCTCCTGGATCATCACTATGTCTTCATAACCTTTCTTTGATGTGTTCTGAGGGAGGGGGCTGTGGAGAACTCTTGCTTTCTCAAGTTCACTAACCCTATGGATCTAGAGTCTCCACCCTTATGACCTCTCTAAATTCTGGAACCTTAGAGGATTTGTCTCCAAACACACTCCACTGAAGGCTAGGACTTCAACAAATCAGCTTTGTCTAAGGGTAAGCGAGAGCGGGAGCGCAGACCTTCATTCTGTAACAGATAACCTGTCCTGGTTGATTACAGATACACCCCACCACCACCATGTCTAGAGCCCCGGCTAGACAAGCACTCTCTCTCTTTCTCTGAGCTGTATCCCCCCAGACCCCAGGCACACATCTTACTTTTCCATCTAAGCCAGAAGCATCCCTGGGACTGAGTTGGCATCTTCATTATTCTGGTATCCCTGGGTAATAGGTGCCTAGATAATATTTGTAATATTTGTGAGCTTACATAGTGTTCACCCCACTTTCTCACCAGAGTTTCATCATGACCTAAAATAGCCCTGGGACTTTACCCATGGTCTCCCTCTACCTAAGACTGTTCCTTTCTGCCTGCGACACAGGAGGGAGCTTATTCAATGCTTCTGTTTGTCTACTGAGGCCTGGCAAAGACTTCCAACCTGATTACTGTTCATGTACACTAACACAGCTCAAGTCCTAGCTTCTTAAGGCCCCTCTCATGGGAACTGTCTATTTGCTGCTGGCCCACTCTAGGTGCTGGGAACTTAGCCATAGTACCACTTCCATGCATGCTCCCCAAGTGAGTTTCTGAGGGCAGAGACTATGCCTTTTCATTCCCCACACCCAGCCTCTGATGTGTTGCTTGATGGTCAATAATAGCACAATTAAATATGCTTGAAAGAAGGAACAAATAAAGCCAGTTACCTTCAATAGTCTGTACCATTCCAATACCTGAAATGGGGATTTAAAAGTAAATGTTGTAACAACTCAGACAATTGCATTATGTGGGTGTTCACAGCACAGCCATTAGATCACAAAGGATTCTACCAGCACCACAGAGGAATGCTCTGGTCAGTGATGGAGCCCAGGAGTCTTGTAGAGAGCTGTACATGTGTTCCCTGGAAATATGTACAGCAACGAATGATTATCCCTATTTTACAGCTTAAAACATCGAGACCCGAAGAAAACACATAACCTGTATGTCCACTATAGAATGTGAAGCATATATATGTATACAAACACACAGACACAGACACACACACACATAGACACACACACACACACACACACACACACACACACACACACCACCTGTCCATTTGCTTCCCCAAGGCCCTGTGATGGGCTACTCTGTTTTTTTTGTGCCAGAATCTTACCTGCAATAGCTGATCCATATGCAGTTGAACACACGATGGTGTCTTTACATTTTCCTTAATTTAGGACTAAATGTGAGGGATTTATCAATGTGGCTGGGGTTATTAGCTGTCTTAAATACCCCTCCCCTCTTCTTCTATAGGAGCCGAGTGTTGGAGTATATGGCTGGCCTCCCTTGAGACTGTGTTCCCACCTGCCTTTAAACCACTGCTGTATTTTGACTGTTACTCAGTCACTTTTGAATCCAAGTAACATAGCTGAACTATGGCCATGTGACTTAGCTGACTAAGCCCTGTCCAGTTGCCTGAACAGAAGTGTTTACCTAGAACAGGTCCGAGGCCTTTCATGAAGAGTCCAATATGTACCCTCCCTCCCTGCCTCCATCCCCCTCCCTCCTCTTTTTTCTCCCTCTCTCTATGTGATTACATGTGTGTGCATGTCACAACTCTTGGCTAGGTAGAGGACAATCTTGAATGACAGTCCTCACCCTATACCTCCTTTGAGACAGGGTCTCACTGCTGGTCCATGGCTCACACCAGGGCTGCTGTTCCATGAGCTTCTGGGGATTCTGTCTCTGGTTACCATCCTGAAGTAGGAACAGTGGGATTATGGCCTCATGTACTACACTCGGCTTTGCATTGGTTCTGGGAACCTGAACTCAGGTCACACATGGGTAGCAAGTGCTTTGCCTGCTGAATCATCTCTCCAGCCTCTCTCCAGACTTAGATATTTTTAAGCTTCTGATGTATTTGAGTTATTGCCATTTTTTGAGTTTTGGTGAATCCCAGCTAATATGGCTGAGAAGGATTATATTGCCATTTTTGGGTACCACATGTTAGTTGGGCTCAATCTCATTCACAAAGTGCTAGCGAGACTTGGTTTGGGTGTAAACACTTCAGAGATGGAAGAACAAAAGGCCTCAGCTGGCCATGGAACCGTTAGCTTTCTGGCCTTGATTTGTCATCATCTCTTTGTCTTCAGTCCCCATTTTCCCATGGTCCTACTGCTTGGCACTGGAATGCTCACTCTGGGATTTTACTGATGTACAGATGGATCTTCACCTGAGATTATACAGCTTACGGTGAAAGCAAACACTTCCCACCTGATGCCTCTTTCTTTGCCTTCCCTGTTCTTGCCAGTCAGCTTGCTGACTGATAGATGCTGGAAGCAAGAACAGATTCCATTGTGTATCTCAAGCTTTCTCTAGCTGACCAGCACTGTACTCTGGACACTTGACCTCTGTGTCCCTCCAAAGCATACTATGGAGGAAGAAGCATTTGGTATCTGGCTAGTTTCCCATATTCCCTTTCAAGTGGCTTCCAGGGGGAATGGAACCTGAAGAATGTTCCTCAACCTGCAGAAGAACATTACTGTCCTCTGTTCCCAAATCAAACTGGGCTGGAAGCTCTGTACTGGGTCTCCTACATGAACAAGATACAGGGGACAGCAGCTTAGCCTGAAGCAGGCTTGGGTTCCCGTGTAGCCAGCTGCATGAGTGTCCCGGTGTGGGCTCTCCTGCACCACCCCTCTCCTTTTATCTCCCCAACTTGCACTGCCTCTTACCCTTTGTAAGATAAAGCCTATATTAGCTTTCCCCAGCAGTTTGTTATATAAAGCGCTCCACATGACAGCTCAGAGTTGCCCTGGCTCTCCCATTTCCGGCAACCCCTTAAAGATCTTTCTTAATGTCCTTGCTCTATAATCCATTAATTTCTATTTTACGACTAGAAACTTCCCTTGGTATTTTTTTTCTTTTTGCTCTAGTCATTTTCATCCCCTTCTTAACCCTTCCTCCTTGGCATTTTCTCTCAGCCAGCTCTTCTTGGTTTTTGATCCAAATCCCCCTTTGTCTTCAGTGAGGCCTTTGTTCCGACATTTCAACTTCTGTGAATAGGGAAAATAATCATCAGGGCAGCTGACTGTGGCTATGACAAAATACCTGAGGTGATCAGTCTGCAAGAAGAACTGAGCCACGGAGACAGAGCAGCTGTTAAAGTGCTTGCTGCAGAGGCATGAGGTCCTGAGTTTGGAACTCTCACACTCGTGTATAAACTGAACAAGGCAAGTGCTGGGCTCTGTACACTTATTCACGTGCAGTCCCCATCACACACATGAATCACATGAAGCAAAAAAGAAAGAAAGAAGTAAAAAAAAAAGACTTTAAAAGAAGAAAGGTTTGTTTAAGCTCATAGTTTTAGAGATTTTAGTCCACGGTGCCTAGGCCCTGTGGTATCTCCCTGAGCTACGACTGGACTTCATGTGCAGGCATCATGATGTCTGGGAAGTGAAAGAGAAAGAAAGCCAGGGGCTGGGCTCTCTATAGCCTCTGCAAAGGCACAGCCCTAATAGCCTAACAGCCTTCCACTAGGCCCCACTCCCGAAGCTCCCTTCAGCTCCTCATACGACCATAGATTGGCAATGGAGCCTTCAGTGTGTGGCCTGAGGAGATATTTTAAACTCAGATACCACAGTTTCCCACAAATAAAACAAAACCCTGAAAGAATGGGTTTTTAGTCAGATAACCTTTTTTCTTACTTTCCATGAGAGCCCTGTCACTCTCTGCTCTTCTCGGACAGCATTTATAATGTCCATGAAGTCTACCTTATCCTCTCCTCTACTGTCTGAGGACTGAAATCAGACACTGGATTTCATGTTTTTTTCTCCCTGGGGCCATATATTTTCTGGCACAATATAGACTTGCTTTCCCTGGCACACAGTAGGTTTGAATTCCCCAACACACAGTATGTTCTTAATTCTTGGCACATAGTAGTTTCTTAGTTTCTGGCACACAGTAGGTTTTCAATTCATAGTAGGTTCTTACTTCTTGGACATAGCTGGCTTTCTGTCCCTGGCACACAGTAAGTACTCAGTTCTTGGTGCATAATAGGCTCCCAACACACAGTAGGTCTTTCATGAATACTGACTGATGGCCACCAGAAGCTTTCTTTGTTTTCAGTGTTACAATGAATCCACATGAGACAGCCAGTGAATGTCGTGACCACCACGCAAGCGAATGTCTTCTGCTTTTCAAAAGGCACCATTGACAGAATGAAAACACAAGCTACATTCTGTGAGAAAATAAAGAACTCATATCCAAATATTTAAGGAACTTTCAAAAAAAATCAATCTTAAGAAAACAGCACAATAAAAAAAAGTGAGCAAAAGACTTGAATAGAAGCTTTACAAAAGGTGGTATTTGGATGAGAAACCACATGAAAAGATGCTCATCCGCATTAGTAATTAGGGAAATGCAAATGAGAAGCACAATAGCACAGGACTGTCAGAGCAGGTAAAACTTAAAACACTGTTGGCGAGGCTGGGAAGGAAGCAGAACTCTCACGTAGCTGCTGGGTGTGTGAAAGAGCCCAGCTACACTGGGAAATACTGTTTCTTAAAAAGTTAACTCTCTTCTTCCCGTGTGACTGAACCTTTCCATGCTTACTATTCACCCAGAAGAAGAAGAAAACACGCCCCAGTATAGCCGCTTCAGAACAGCTTTGCTCAAACAGCAAACAGCCCAAATGCCTATTAACTGAGGAGGAAACAGACCATAGCATATCCTTCCAAAAGAATATTACTCAGCCACAAAAAAGGGATAAGCAACTGCTATATATTACAACATGGATGGATCTAAAATGCTAAAGAGGGCAAAAAAAAAATTAGACCGCAGTGTGCAACTGAGTGATTCCTTTTCCTTGGGAGCCAGAACATGCAAGTGAGTGCATAGTCATAGCAAGCAGAGTGGTAACTAGGGCTGGGACCCAGAGCTGTAGAGCAGTAGAGGGAAGAACTACCAACTGGAGAGCTTTGGGGGCAAGCACAGGCATGCTCAGTGTTGTGTGGTATCAGGAGATATCTGATGAACTACATGAAATTGTGTGATTTGAATATATAGTCTGCTGTGTACTAGCTCGTCTCACAAAGAGTTATTATATCAACGAACAGATAAAGTAGCGAACAAATACTTCTGATCACATTTCTTCAGTTCTCTGCCCTGCTCTCCTCCCCCTGAAAGTAAGAAACTGTTCATAGAGCTAGAGTCCAGAGGCAGGGTTGGTCTTTTGTGACACTGGCCAAGAGCTTCTTGACTTTGTTGTTGGAGTCTGTGTCTGGATTGGACCAGGGCATGTTAATAGCTCAGTGATAGTCTGTATGAGTCCCTGGGTTCACACAGGCATGCACATGCACACACACACATGCATGGGTGCACACAGAGCTCATGGATTGGCAAAATTGTAAAATTGTCATACCACGGACATTTCCCACATTTGTCCTTTAATCTTCTGGCTTTCAGCCACACTCAGAAAGAGGAACAAGGGAGAAGCCTGCAGGGAGGGCTCATTCAGAGACTGTGTAGCAGACGATGCAGGAGGATTTAGGTAAAAAGGAGCTGGCCATGGAGGAAGAGTCTGGAGCCTCTGCACACTGCAGAATGCAAGGGGAGCTTGCCGTCCAGTGTGGTGGGCACTTGGGTGCCTGGATGCAGCACATACTGGTTAGCACACACACAGAGCTCACTGTGCTGATTGAATACAAGGTGTGCAGTGTGACTCAAGGCTCAGTCTTCAACAGTCTCCATACAATGCCAGCAACGGAAGTGTGCTCAAAGCGAAGCTGGTCTCCATCAAAGTCCACGGAGATGCCTTGGTGGTGAGTTATTTGGGGAGGGGGAAAGGTTGATAAAGGACTAACAGGCTTAGGGGAGGGCACACTGCAGCAGACCACATACCCCAGGGCAGCGAACCATGTAATGGTAGAGAGATGTGAGGTGGCTGGAAAGCAGATGGGGTATAGATGGGGAAGGGGATTCCAGGACTGACCATGTAAATCCTGGTGATGAGAGGTCCCTCTGTTGGTGCATATGAGGAGCCTTTCCTTTGCTGGAGACCTCTCTATTGAGCCACACTGCCAGGACCACTCAAGGCTTGACAGGCAGTGTCTCTTGTCCTTGGAACTCATTTCCCTAGGCACTGACAACTCACAGGTGACAGATGGAAATCCATGTGTACTGTAAAGCATTTGCAGAGGAAACAGCAGTGAATGTCCAAATTGGAGTCTGAGTCCAGAGGTCTTTTGTCCCAGCCACCTGAAGAAACTCTCTTCAAGAGGTTTCATAGAAGCTGTCCCCAGCCTCAGTTTGTCTTATGACTTTGAACTTGAGGTCAAGGCACTGCAGAGACCTAGGTTCTTGGAGGTCAATGGCTGAAATGTGAGCATGATAAGGATCAAAAACCTAGTGGTGGCACTGAGTGGTAAAGCTCCTGGTGGCCAGCTTCTCCTCTCCTGCCCCTACTCCTTGGTAGGAAACAGTGTTAGATACCTTTCCTGATTCTATGACAAAATACACAATAAAAGCAACTCAAGGAAAAGGGGGGTTGTTTTGTCTCACGGTTTGAGAGCATACAGTCCATCACGGTGGGAAGTTACAGTGACAGGAGCCAGGAGTGTAAGGCAGCTGGTCACTTTGTATTCCCAGCCAGAAAGCAAAGGGAGATGGATTTTGGTGCTCAGTCCTTTCTCCTTCCTGGAGTCAGGAGCCTCAAACACAGAATGGAGTCACCCACAGTAAGGAGAGTCTTGAACCCTCTATTAATCTAATCTAAAAAGTCCCTCATAAACATACTCAGAAACCTATCTCCTGGGGGATTCAAGGTTCTGTCAAGGGCAACCATTATTAGCCATCACAGGATCACAGAGCCAGACAGTACTGTTTCTTGCAAACCTGATGGTCAGCATATGATTGGTGGGTGTCTTGCAGGGGCTCAGCCAGAGAGCCCCTGAAGAGAGCCAGAGAGACACCTGTCTTCAGTGAAGCAGTTGAGAATACTGTGGGATGTGTTTCTGAAAGAGAGGTTGGTGAGCCCAAGGAAGGCCAAAAAGACTTCCTGAGGATGTGAGAATGTTATTAGAAGCCCTGAATTTGGTCACATGGACAAAAAGGTAGAAGAAAGATGACCCTGGGGAGTCAGGTAGGAGTGTTGGCCCAGATGGCAATGGCCAAGCATGGCTCACCACTTAACTCCCTGATGAATGAGCAAAAGAACAGAGCCAGGATGCGCATCATTAGACGTCTACCTTGGGCACGCACTGAGTGTGGTTCTGGCTCTTACTGTACACACCTTGTGTGCTAATCTGTGACCCGGACCTTCTGGGAAGTAAGAATATTTGCCAATGTAATTGATCTAGGTAAGGCTCTTTAGGCTCTTCTGAAGGGCTTGACAGATGTCCTTATAAGAAAAAGAATGGGGACAAGACACATATACACAGAAGCAGGAAGAAGAGACAAGAGTTCAAAGTTGCCAGTGAAGGATGCCAACAATTGCCAGCCTATGCCAAGAGAGGTCCTGAGCGCTGCTCTCTTGGATCCACAAGTACAGTGGGCTTTGCCTTGTAGAAAGTGGGGAGCCATGGAAGGTACCTGAGTTCCATGCTGATAGAGGCAGACTTTCAGAGTAGGTGTGGAGTAGATGTGTCTCAGAATTTGAATGGGTTGGAGTCTCAGAGCCACAAAGCCTGGTGACATCCTATCATCTCTCCAGACTAAGATCTGGAGTTTTAGTGCCAAGGCTGAAAAAAAAAAATGCAAACGTTGAAGAACAGATGTAAAGGCAAGCCAGAAGCTAGGCATCTTCCTTCCTCTTTCCCTCAGCCTCTGAAGTGCTGAAACTGCATCCCTAGCTGCATGCCCTGCTCTCTGGAAACAGGTGTAAGGGAGTCCCTGAAAGCAGGTGCCTAACTGAGGGGACCAGGGCTGGTGGGAACTGGGGCAGGCTGAGGCACCGAGCAGCAGGAGGTCTGTCTGTCTTTAGCTGCCTTAATGTTCCTTGAACTTTCCAGAATTTGTTAATGACCTGAAGACATAGATGTACCCACACACCACTCTCAACCACCTATGATTTTGCTGTTGGTTTAGTTTTGTAACTTCTTTGCTCTGATTCTAACCTGTTTCAAGACAATGCTCCTGTGAGTAACTATCCCTGCTCACATCAGTGATGATCGATGCAAGAGAGAGAACATGACTGTAGATTCCAGAGTGAGAACACGAGGCCAGTCAGACACTATGAACCCACACAGAGAATGATGTGGGAGGCTCCCATGGACAAGCTCCTTTGTATTCTTCAAATGAATATTTGCTCAACCTCTAATGTTTACTATTCCACAGTTTGTGGGGCATTGGAGAAATATGGCAGTGAGTTCCAGCCAATGTGACAATATGATAAAACAAGCAAATGAACAAACAAACAAAACAAAAACCATCACCAGCAGCAGCAGTAGCAACAACAACAACAGCAACAACAAAACAAAAACAAAATGCCCAGAGATATTGTTAGCTGTTTGCTACTGAAATTCATTGAATGGGAACCAGGAACAACATCAGCCATGTGTGATGGTTTGAATAGATATGGCCCCCATAGACTCCTGTGTTTGAATGCTTGGCCTATAAGGAATGACATTATTAGGAGCTGTGGCTTTGTTGAAGTAGGTGTTGCCTTGCTAGAGGAGTGTGTCACTTGGTGGAGGGGAGGGCTTTGAGATCACTTATGCTCAAGCTGTGCCCAGTGTGATACACAGTCTCCTTCTGCTGCTTGCAGATCATGATGTAGAATTCTCAGCTCCTTCTCCAGCACCATGTCTGCTTGCATGCTGCCATGCTTCCTGCCATGACCATAATGGACTAAACTTCTAAAACTGTAAGCAAGCCCCAGTTAAACATTTACCTTTATAAGAGTTGTCTTGGTCATGGTGTCTCTCGCAGCAATGAAAACCCTAAGACAGCATTCTATATTGCATAGGATGCACCCATATCTCCCCGGGGAATCACCAATCTCTAATGCTAGTTGAGGAAGCTGAGAAACCTGGGTACTCAGAGCACAGAGGCAGAACATGCAGTAAGACCTCTGTGACTACAGACTGGAGGTGAGTTTTTTTTTACTCCCTTCAGAATGAGGACTGCCAAGGAAACAGTGAAGTCCTCCAGCTCTACCAACGTAGCAGTGAGAGCAGAAAGGGTGACAGTTATTTGTAAAGCTGACTGAGACGGGATTAATTATGGCCAGTGTTGATGTCTGCATGTGTGTCCAAAGCCCACACTGCTGATTAAGTGTCAATGTAGTCTTCAGAGGCAGGGCCTTTCCTCATGAAGGGCATGGAAGGCAATTACTTCATGAATGGGATTCATGACCTTAGAAGAGAGGTCAAGGAAACTGGACACTCTTTCATGCCTTACATTGTGTGAGAATGTATTATGTTGTCTCTTGAGAAGACAGCAATGAGCTTCCATCTTGGAAGCAGAAGATCAGTTCCCATTGGACTTAGCCTGCTAGAGCCTGGAGAATGGCTTTGCAAGTATCTAAACCGTGAGCAATGGACTTTTGTTCTTTATACATGACTTAGTCTATGATATTCTGTTATAGCAGCAGGCAAGTATCACAGATGAAATTTCTCCTAATAATAATTGGTACTTGCATAGTACTTATAGTGTTTATAAAGTATTTTCCCCAGTCCAGTCAGGATGTATAGAAACACTTTCTAACTGAACAGTCACAACCACAAAGCCCTCAGGCTTAGGGGTGGGAGTTTAGTTAGATTTAGCTGGAACATAACTCAGAGAAATGATGCAACTGTTTTGGAGTTTTATATATGGGAATGATTTTCTAAAACCATTCTGCTTAGATGAGAAACTTTTCTTATTTATTACTTCCCTTAGTGATTGGTAGGGGATCTTAACAAAGATGTTACATAATGCTTGAAAGAGAAACAGACAAACCAATAGGCTCATTTTGGTTCTATGTCTAGAGATAAATGCTATGCACATTTTGGCAGATACAAGCTGGTTTTATTATAAATGTTTATCACACCATATTCTGACATATATACTTAATAATGTCTTACCGCCTGACTAGGAACTTGAAGACAGTATCATTTTTGTAGGCTAGATGGCCAGAGGCTGAACCTTGCTTTGTAGCCTTCCGTACTGTAGTCCGTGGTGTGAGGAATCCCATCACTATCTTAGATAATAAGAATATGAGAATCTGTGATGGGAAGGTTTCTGATGATGTCATTTTGTCTTTTGGAAGAACACCACAAGTTTAAGTACATCTCAAGTACCTTCAGTATCCCTTTCTGTCACTAGATGGGAGAGCTTGCTTGTTGGTAGGAATTTATCATATGTGTCAGCCTGGCCAGACCTCCATGTGTGATCACTCATTATTCTAGATGTTTCTGGGAGGATAATTTCCCATGATGATCACCTTTAAACTAGCGGACTTGAAGCAAACAGCCTTTTGTGTGTGAGTGGTCCTTATCCAGTGCACTGAAGGTACCAAACAGAACAAAAACTGACTTTACTAACAGGCTACCTTGGGTTCTCTTTACAACACCAAATCGCCAGCCTGTCTGGCTGTCTGATCAACCTCCTCTTCCTCCCCCTCCCCCTCCCCCTCCTCCTCCTCCTCCTCCTCCTCCTTCTTCCTCTCTTCTCTCTCTCTCTCTCTCTCTCTTCTCTCTCTCTCTCTCTCTCTGTATGATTCTCCATCCCATTTTTGAGACAGGGTCTCTCACTGGATCAGACGTTCACTGATTCATCAAGACTGACTGGCCAGTGAGTCCTTGGGATTCCTTGTCTCTTCTTCATAACACTTGGATTACAGGTATGTACCAGCATGCCCAGATTTTTTACATGAGTGTTAGTAATCAACCTGAGGTCTCCAGGCTTTTGTGGTAAGGCCTTCACTGACAGACATCTCTCCAGCGCTCAATCAGATTTTTAAATCACAATTTCTTAATGTAAATTTCTATACATAATGTTATTGGCTCAGCTTGTCTGAAGAACGCTAAGGCACTGGACACTGGATGATGGCCCCTCTTCTGCTCTTCTGTTGCAGCATGACTCGGAGAAGCTGTAGACCCATGGGCCCCACATTTTTGGCAGTGTTACTCAAAGGGCAAATACATCTCTTTTTCAATTGTAGCAGTGAAGAACTGGTGTCAGTCATCACTAATGTGAGATCAGATGCAACCTAGTGCTCAGCTCTCACTTGGATGACATCATGCTACTCAGAGTAAGTGGACTGTATATTTCCCCAGTGGCAAACAAACTTTAGAGTGGAGTGGCTGTGGATGACAGTCTGTCCCAATCTTGTCCAGGAGTCTGCATGCCATACCAGGTTTGGTGGGGCCTCGAGAAGGGTTGGTTTCTCCTGAGACAGCCATAGAGGGAAGTCGAGTGTATGATGGGCCAGAAATTGGCTACATGAAGACAGTTGCAAAGTCAGGGCTATTTGGCTTGAAGACAAGAGACAGAGACAGAGACGGTGTCTTTCCCAATGGGCTCTTTATGAAAGAGGATTTAAAGGCAGCTGTAGCGGACAGAGATAGGAGCGGAAAATAGGAGCAAGGTAGATTTCAGCTCATTGTCAGCTGTTTGGAGCAAGTAATGAGTTCCTTGTGACAGAAGACATGTAAGGGAGACAGATGCAGGAAAAAAAGTCTACATTAGAGAGGATCATCTCTCCATGCTGTCCCCACACCAGGCAAAGGGACATGTCAGAGAAGCTTGTGTGTGGATGAGGATGCTCCCTCCTCCATCAATTCTGGATCATGGGTGTGAAAACTGCTACCTTGACAAGGGTTTGAAATGACCTTCCCTGTTTCTCAGACAGGCAGGCCTATTTTAGTTTGACAGTCACGAGGATCCGGGCCCTGGTCCACTGGGACACAGGCTTCTACTATACAAAATGCTGACTGTGGATTTGATATACAAGGCTGTGCTCAGCTTGTAAGGCAAGTGGCTCATGCCAGTACTCTGTGGACCTGTAGGTGCCCATAGTCTACAAACATTTACAGTCAGTGCTACCGATTCCTGGCCAAGTCATTGATGACAAGAATGTGGATATCAGGGATGTGCTAAGCAAGCTCTTCCCTGCAGTGGGCTCTTCCCAGCTTAACTGTCAGCTATAGCTGATCCTAAGAGGATCCATCAGTCCAGGAACAAGAGGCTGTGAGGCAAATGATGCTCAACCAACCGGAGAGAGCATGGCACTACCCTCAGTTCTCAGAAACCAAGGAACATCTGAGAAATGTCTCACTGCACTGCTGCTCTGTGTAAGTCACCCTCTCTGAGAATTGGTATCTAGAGCACAGGATGAGTGCTCGGTGGCTGCCAGAGAGTTCACACTTCTAGAGCAAGGATAGTGACACCCTTCACTGCAGAGAAGCAATACTACAAGTGGGAGAGTTGGGGCCCTTGGGTTGGTCATGGTGACTTATGCTTACCATTCAGGTACCTAGGCTAACAGCAAACAAACGTGCCTAACCTGGGGATCCAAGGAGGAGCAAAGACCTGAGCCCACGAATGTTGTCTGCCATGGAGCCATGGAGCAGGACAGCAGGCATTCGAGTGGATAGGGAGGTGCTTTGGGTTGAGACAAGTTGATCCAGAAGTAGAAAGCCTGTGCTCGGTCAGTGTGGACAGCTTTGCTGGGCACAGGCTCACCCCTTTGTATTTATGGCAGAAACTGGTAATTTACTTAGAAAAGAGTCTCAGGCAGCATCCAATATAAGTATCATCTCACATCTCATACTGAGAACCAGAAAGGGAAGCCAGAAGGGGAGGTGACTTGTGCAGCATGCCTGCTCAAATCTAGTCTCCCAGTGAGGGATTCTTTTCTTTTTGGCAAGGGGGTTTGCTGGGCTTCTGAGGAGAATCTGCTGCAGGGGCCAAAGATGTCATGTGTGTTAATCTCAAAATAGCCACTGAGGCTTCTGGGCACATCTGACTGCATATGGTAGGAAGGCAATTCCAGTTATTGACTTCCTGGTTGGTAATGCCAATGTCGATCAATAAAGAATGAGGTGTGCTCAGGAGGAGAAAAGGCAGCATGGGCCAGGGAGCAAGGACTGAGCCTGGCAATGAAGGCTCCACCCCCCAGGAGAGAGATGGGATGCACTGGTTTTTAGGTCCCCCAAAGGGTCATATGGCATCTTCTGCCTTCTTGTAGAATGGCTACAATTGGGTGTGCTGGCTGAGAATGATGTGTTCCTGTAGAGAAGGAGGTGGGTTGCCCAAAGTGGAGGGACTGAGATGTCAAGGTGGCCCAGCAGTGTAGCTAGACACAGCAAGCAACAGGAGTGTGGTACTCTACCCATTCAATATCTTCCTAGAGAAGGCATAACTCCCATGGGGCACACACAGTTATGGTTTCTTCTGGGAAACAATTAATTCTTGCTTCCCAGACCTTCTCAATGGGTTCCAGAACATCTCTGCTTCTTTGCATGTTGAGAGTGGGAACGTGGAATATGGTCTTCCAATACCCACAGTCTGACAAGGCAGAGAAGTCTCCTCAGCAATGAAGAGAACCAAATGTCCACTGGGCTGGGAGGATCCAGGCAACAGATTTGTTTATTTCATTTCACTACTTGAGTTTCTCCACAGCACCCAGCAGACTGTGTGGTCCACAGAAGGAACTTAATAAATGTTTGTGGAAGACCTAAGCAATGGATTTGCCTGAAACATTTCTGAAGTCTTCTTGGGAACTAGGGTGGGGAGAAGTACATGGAGTTGGGATCCATGGTGGTTAGTGTCTTGGGAGACAGCTTTGCCTTCCCTGCTTAGGACTTCTGCCCAAAGCACCATGCATGGACCTCAGACAGCTTTCTCTTCAGTGCAATGGAATTCTGCCATGACAGCTAACTGGGTGACTCATCTTGTAAGAAATGCTGTGCCACCTTGAGCCTGGCCAGTGGAATCTACTATGGTCTCATTATGTTTCTTCTTAAAGCAACTGGCAGTTCCTTGTGGAGTTCAGGTGTGGCTTCCACAATGTAATGTGTCTTCTAAAATCTAGCTTCTCAAACTTCGAGTCACAACACTTTATCTCCAGTGTCAAGTAACTGATGTGGCAGAATTGAAAATTTTGTCAACAATAGTTTACTGAAGGTGCACAGACCAAAACCTTATTCCAAGCCAAGCACTTAATGAATGTGAGGCATTCCTGGAGCCCCACCCTACGTGCATTGAATGGCTTCACCAGACCTTGGTTTTGAATACATGACACATCACTCAGTGCTGAGCATGCTGTCATACATGCAGTGCTAAGCAAAACATCAAAAAATGCCTAGCTCAGATTGGGTATGATCTTATGAAGTGTAAAGGTTCTACTGTCCATACAAAGTGCCCTGGACTTAGAGAAGCTGAATAGTTTTCTTCCGGTTCCAGGTGCTGAGGGAGCTGAGGGTAACTGTGCAGATGTGGCCACGTCCAAGAACCACACCTCATACAACCAGTCCTGCAAATGGCACAGAAATGGCATCAAGAAACCCTGGTCACAAAGATATGAATCTCTTAAGGGGGTTGACCCTAAGTTCCTGAGGAACATGTGCTTTGCCAAGAAGCACAAGAAGAAAGGCCTGAAGAAGATACAGGCCAACAATGCAAAGGCAGTGAGTGCATGCACAGAGGCCATGAAGGCCCTGGTGACGCCTCAGGCCACCAAACCTAAGATGCAAAAGGGCCCCAACCGCAAGCTCAGCAGTCTGGCTTTCATTGCTCACCCCAAGTTTAGGAAGCAGATTCAAAGCTACATGGCCAAGGGGCATAGGCTCTGCCAACCAAGCCCAAGGCTCAAACCAAGGCAGAGGCCACAGCTCCAGCTAAGGCCCAGGCTTCAGCTCTAGCTCAGGTTCCCAAAGGTGCCCAGGCCTCTATGAATGCCCCATAGAAAAGGCTCCTGCCAATGTGAAGACAGATGGACTGCTGGGACATGCCTGCCCACACACTATTTACAGATGACCAGTGTCCTATGCTGCTTTTACAGATAAACTTGAGGCAAGAAAAAAGAAAGAGAGAAAGAAAGAAAGAAAGAAAGAAAGAAAGAAAGAAAGAAAGAAAGAAACTGAATGGTTTAATTACTAAAAACACTCTCACTGTTTCCCTATTGCCAAACTTCTGTATACAAATATTAAATTAGTATATCACTGCATTGTGTTTCAATGTTTGATATTTTTTTCTTAATTAGTTGTCTACTAGAGCTTCATTCTAAAATCTTTAAATAAATTTTGACTTTGGAATTAGGCTAAAACTTCTATCAATTTCTGGAGTAACCCTAGGCACAGTTCTGCCATTTTGTACTGTGTGTTTATGCCAAGTGGCATTGCAGCATTGATGATTATAAAATCAAAATATCAGTCAACCCTGAAAACTGTTGACAATGCTCTACACACTGCTGTATCAAATGTCCAGCCAAGATTTGATTCTTTAACTAAACAAGTGTACCCATTTCATTACATTAGTATGCAAATTGACTTTCTTCTTTAACGAATGCTAAAATATATATATACCTATGTTGTGTGACTTTTCCTGGGGAGAAATAAATCAATGCCCATTCTCCCAGATAGGGCACCCACAGACGAAAGTGAGGCAAGGTTAGTAAACCAGTGAGTTGATTGGGGTTCCCTATGGGAGTGTGAGTGAGGGGCTGCTCACAGGAGCACGCAGGCCTAAAGACAGCATATCACTGGTGCATGCCTCAGGATGCACCAGTGATGACTCAGGAAAGCTGCATCCCTTAGAGCTCCAGTCGGGACTTGCAGGCAGCTCCATCTCCCAGAAGTTGTTACTGCTTGGGTGACCTTGGGAGGGAGCCTCGTGAAGTTTCAGGAAGCTTTTTGAGATTTCTACTTTTGGCTTACATTCTTGAACCTGTATGGAAGGTTTTGATTTGAAGTTACTATCTAGTTAGCCCCCTACACTCTCAGGATTGTATAAGATCTCTCAGATGCAGAAGGGCTATGAGCATAGAATGTTTAGGAAGCTCTGCTTTAAATCAGCAGCATCCAGTCTGAGGTACTTGTGCCACCATCAGGATATAGGTCCTGAAATCAAGACCAGAAGTGGGGATGGTATCTGCACGGCTACCCTGAGGGGTTTATTACAAGAAGCTTGCCTCTTGTAGTCTCAGGAGCGTCTAGCCCAGAGGTCTCAGTCCCAGAAGGAAGATTATTTCAGTTGGAACACACAGCCTTCATGCCAGATCCGTTGTTAGACTGCCAACTGGTCACCTTAGCCTCCTCATGCCTCTGAATCAGCAGAGGATACACAAGCTGGGGTGACATACCCTGCTATCTCCTTAGAGGAAGAGTATATCCCAAACACTGCATTTGCATTAGGCATTTACAAACTCCATGCCCCAGAAGCTTCTCACAAGAAGCTTGCCTGTGAGGAAAGGCAGGAGTATATTATGGGAGATGGCACAGGCCTATGAGTACAGGCAAGTGAAGATGCTTACTCCTTCCAGTTAAGTCATGTCAGTGAAACCCTTGCTGTAGCTAATAGCTGGACTGAGTGACGTCATGGTTTCAGAATGTAATGCCAGACTGAGGGTCATGGCTCAGTCCTGTGAGGATTGAAGCCACTGGAGGCCTGTTCAGTGGTGCAGACTAAGAACAAGCAAGACTTTAGAAAGATGCCTCAGGCTCTCTAGGCACAGTGGGCTAGATCTAGGGAAAGCTAAATGCTGTCTGAAGCCCTTTCATTGACTCTGCTTAGGAAGGAGAGTTGAATGCCTGTGCATGATTTTTAACTGAAACCCACCGTCAGGAAGTAATTTGAGTATCTCTGAGAAGATGAACAGAGGTAAATGTTTAGGAATGATGGCAGCTCACTGAGCCAGAATGGAGACAGACAGACAGACAGACAGGGGCAGACATTTGCCCTTTTACCTGGCAGATTGGATCCTGCCCTCAGTTCTTCACAACCTCCCTGGATGAGAACATGCTACTCTGTCATGCATCATGCATTGACAGAATTTCTTCCTTCTAAAGATGAGTGCATTTACCTGGCCCATTGGATCTTCATCTCTGTTTGTATAGGTTGAAGCCAGAACAGGCTGTTCCTAGCTGAGACCTCCAAAGGTACCACACCCCTACTCAAAAGCTTCACCCAGGAAGCTGCTGCTCCTCAGTTTGGCTTAGACTGAATACACACTGAGCCACAGGGAATCCATGCTTAGCCTAGAGTCATGCTCACCCTCCTTACCTTCTCAAACAGGTAGCTCCGTGAGCATAAGATTGACTCTTGAAGACCTCTCCTGCAGTTGAAAGTTTTCACTGTTGGCAGCAACTAGTCATGGCACAGCATCACACTGGTCATTGCTGCCCTACTCAGTCTATCCTAATAAGAGAGCAGAGTCGTCTCCACCAATGTGGTATAGCCTCTCATAGCTTGGACTGTTTCACATGACTCGAGAACTCACGACATAGAGGAACAATCTATCCAGACATGGAGTAGAGCTAGGTGTGGGGTTTGAGAGTCTAAGGGGAAATGAGAGGAATGCCCTATGGGAAGCCGTGAGACTCTAGATTCTAGATTCTAGATTCTAGATTCTAGATCTAGATTGGTAGTGATTCTCTGCAAGACTTATGTCTGCCCACTTTGCTTCTCTGATCCTCAGTTTCCTGGTCTATGAGTCACTAGGGTCATATTACACATATTGGGATTAACTCTTTCCTCAGTGCAAACAGAAGCTATCATGTGATGCATGGTTATTCTACATGCTATGGCATCTCTAAGTTGAATGCCTGTCCAATAGCAGATAAGAGCTTTCTGGGAGTGGCTGTCCTGAGCTGCCTGGAGAAAAAGCCTAAGGCTTCTTGCAAGCTTGGTCAGACCATGGTTGGTCCTCTTCTCCAAGAGATAAGAGACACAAGCCCAGTGGTCTGCCTCCCATTCCACACCCAGTGACTATTTCCCACTGGGAAAGGTTTGTGCAGTGATAGGCCACAATGCTTAAAGCTTTCTCTCTGGGCTTGGGGTGCTAGGCCCCAACTGCAGATCCTCTGACATCTATACAGCACTTGCATACACAGTGTGAGTGGTTCCCTTGGGCTTCATGGAAGGCACATGGGAAGCAGGCTGTATGTCTTGTGGCTTCAAGTCCCCCGTGGGATACCACTAACCACGATCTTCCAAGACCTGCAACCATAAGGGACGTGGGAGAGCACCTACAGGTCTCTCTAGGGACTTGGAAGAGTAATACAGCTCAGCCCCAGGAGACAGTTGGTCCCAGCCTGAAACTCTCTGTGGGGTCCTGGGAAGATTTAGAACCATCTTAAAAGATCATTGTTTCTTGTCTCTAAATTGTGACTGTGAGACCCGAGTGGACTTGGACTCCAAAATGCTCAATTTTTGTAGAAAGGGACCAAGGATAGGAGAAGATTTAGTAGTTTTAGTATAGTAAGAAGGATGACAGAAAGCCTAAACCAAACTGGCTCAGGAGGGAAACACATTTTAGTTCCCTGTCTGTCTGTTTCAGGTTGTGATAACGACAGCACAATAAATCAGGGGTGGAATATTCTATAAACAAAAGGTTATGTGGTTCAGTGTTTTAGAGGCTGAAATTCAAGAGTGGGGAAAGCCATTTGTCTGGTGACAGGTTTCTGCCTGGAGCATCACAATGGCAGATGGAACTCAGGGGTGAAGAAGATACAGTCAAGGTCACATGGTGAGGCAGAAGTTGAGGACTCAGAACATGTGAGTGCATGTGAGGGAGTGCATGTGTGACTGTGTATATGTGAACGTGTGTGAATGTGTGTATGTGTATGTATGTGAATGTGTCTGAGTGTGTGAGTATGTATATATGAATGCATGTGTGTGCAT